>NW_025336010.1:5966409-6149301 GCF_004798865.1 Varanus komodoensis
TTAAAACTTTGGCTTATTTGTCACTGTGTTTTTACAAAACAACTAGGTAATTTGCAGCCATGAACAGTGGTATTGAATATACAAGATCCAATTTCATCCAGCCAAGCTATGATAAGAGCTGCAGATTGTTACAGAATGAACACGGCTTTAGGCAAAGCTGAGCTTGAATAGGTTAGAAAAGCTACCAAATGAAACATCTAAGGGCATATAAAAATTATGCTAAGTCAAGCACCAACCAAGCATCCAAACCTGACAATCTGTAGTCAGTGTTAACTGTTCTAATCTCTGCATGCTGATCTACAAAACAAAGTATTATCCTGAGAGATGGAAAAGCCATCAGATTTATTACTACAGCTATTAGTCTTGGTGCATTAAAAGGTAGTCTACCAGTGTTACTTGTTAAACTTTTTTGAGAATTTCTATCACTGCACTCACAGCACCACCTAGTGACTAGAGAGTATTATGAACTTTGCTGCAAAAGCTGTAATAGATACCACAATCTGCAAAGGTAAAGGAATCCAGAATGTGACCTGATTTGTACAGAATGTCAATTCATGGATTAAACAACCCATGAATTAGCAAAGTTGCAAGGGAGTGAGCAAACACATGGACTCCTGTCCACTCACTACCTCCACTTTGCATTCACTTTGTTAAACCCAAGAAAAATGAAAACTCCCAGAATTTTAACCCAACAATGAATTATGGGTTGTGTAACCCTCAACAAGCCAGAATGCCAGGTTTGACCTGTTTAATTTCCAAGTTTCCTGGAAAGTAAAACCCAGAAATGCCTTGCAGAATGATGTAAACAGATGCAAAACTAGTGAGCAGGAGGGAGGCTTGGCCCCAACAACCCATGGTTTAAACAACCCACTATCAAGGTCTACAGAGAAAAAGTGAATGCAGAGTACTAAGCACAGAAAAACTGGACAGTGTAATAGATTGCTACTGCCAACTAAAAACTTAGGGCTTCAGAAGTCAAGCAAGAACATTTACAAATCCTTTCCTGTTTGGGTTTCAAAAAATGCTTTCTAACATGTACAAGGAGGAAAATTAACAGGTGTTCTCTGATCCAATGATATTATGAAAAATATTATGGAAAACACTTATATAACCACCATGCAATTTGCATTTGCCTGGGCTAAGTATCAATTTTCACCTGTGCATACCCTCCATGCAAATTAAGTGGCAAACTGCACCTGGCCACTGTTCTGCCCGCACAGTTGAAAGCTACTTTTTGGCCTGGAAAATCCAGGCCATTGATTTCCTGCTCTCTCTTTTGGCCTTAAAGAGATAGGTGAAGCACTAAGAATATGCAACCTATGTTGCCCCACTGTCCTGTCAGAGCAGCCAGTGCCACATGCACACAATACTTCACCCATCCACTGTAAAATGCCAAGGGGCAACACAATGAATGTACCTGTTTGTTTTCATGAGGGCTGCATCTGAAACTGAGAAAACTGCTATTTCAGCCAAAAGAAATGAAAACAAGTATTTTGGCCAAAAAAGCAATGGTGCCGTGCTGAGAAAAAGCCCCAATTACAAGGCCTCCAAAAAGCAAGATGAAATTTACAATTCATCATATCTATTCTCATTTACATAATCTCCATCCTGTACACTAGGGGTGCTTCACCTGCAGACCTCCGGGACCTTTACTGTAACCTGCCTCACCCTGGCTGTCCTATCCTCCAACCACCACCATCCAATTCCCCCAGGCCAGTAATTTCCCTGTTGTTTGTACTCCATCCCTGAGAGATCTTCATACAGATCACTCTTGCCCTACCACTACCAGCAGCAAGAAAAAAGTATATCAGATTTACTTGTGTGTGCATTGATAAAGTTCTCAATTCTAAATAAGTTATGTATCAAGCCCTTGTTTAAATTCATAGCATACCAAGAGTGCCTGATGATGCTACATGGTTGGGTAAATGCCCAAGACAATGCTAAAGTATTATTTAAAAAGAACAAAAAATACACAAATTCTTTCTAAAGCAAACACTGCCATATTCTATTGGGAACATGGGAAAAAAGAGAGGAAGAGAAGAGAATCAGGCATACCTGCCACAGTGTGTTTTTCTTTGGAGACTCATCTTCATTTTGATCCTCCATTACTGATGTGTTCTAAAGAGTAGAAACATACACTGATTTTTCTTCTGCATATATTTTAAAATGTTGCACCAATTTTGTAAAGCAAGCCCCAAAATTATACCAATTTTAATAATTATAGGATATACAAAGTTACTGAGTTGCTGACACCCAGCTAGTCATATTCAGCATGAATAGATAGACTCAACAGTAAACCAAAGAGTATGGAACAAAGAGCTATGGAATTTCTTTGATGACTTGTCATCTGTTTTCTGAGTTACATTCGATTTAGACTGGATTTCTAAGGACCAGGAGGAAATTGTTCAGTTTCCATTTTAATGCAAACAGACCTAACTTCACTCTCTAAATTAATGCATGCAATAATCCTTCACTTTCTCTGAATTTTGAGTACAGTCCTCTAAGGGGGGGTGGGGGATAAAATGCATATATAATTAGAAGTGCCTACAAACATATATGCGTTTTGTATGCATTTCTCCCATTGCCTATGAAAGAAGCTAAAGTCACACCAACGTTCATAACATGGGGGAAGTATGGGTGAATTTTCATGAGGATATTTATTAAAAAGTGAAAATTGATGATGGAATAAACCAGTGTTTGAAACTTGTAGAAAATGAAACTTACAGACTGTTCCACCCTTGCAGATTTCTCATTCAAGAGGTCTGGACTGAAAAACCATAAGACTTCCCTCTTATTAAAACAAAGGCCTTTTAAAAAAATCTAATACTATAATTTGTAGTAATAAAGCTACTGAACTTTGAACTTGTGGCTTTATAGTACTGTCTCATTTATGCAGACCTTTCCCACATTCCAGATTTAAAATTCACTCTTACATTTCAGGCTACACGCTTCACACGTGACCATCTAAAAGCAAAGTAACTACTACACATATTCATTGAAAATGTGATTAATGACATATACTGTTGGTCCTTAAGAAGGTTTTCAATTAGAATCAGTTCTAAATGGAGATCACTTTCCACCACATTCCCTCCCCTTCACAACTATGTGAACAAAGGTGTCACATCTTCATAGAGCTGCAAAAAATAAAACTAGCCTGCTGAGGAAAGTCAGTGTTATTGCCATACGAACACAAGATACTCACACAAAGCTAATGAACATGGTTGAGTGCATCTTGCAATCCTCCTCCTCTTCCTCCCCACCACACCCTGCTTCCTGCATTCAATGCAAGCCAGATTCTGCAAAGCTGAACTATGAAACATATCCCTCAGGTAAATAAAGCAACACTGCTGTTACCTGCTTAACACATCACTTTTTATGTATCAGTGATGAGGAAAGGCAAGCAGCTACATAAGGCATTAAAACTCTACCACCTGTTCACCAGAACTTTTATGATTTTGTCAAAATTACCCACACCATTTCAAATCCATCCTCAGCATCACTTGCTTGCTGTGGTGGGCAGGTAACTAACAAAAGGTTGGAAGACTAGAACCTCTTAAGCCCTTTATGCCACATGAGTTCAGTCCTCTGTTTAGGCTGACATACTGTTCACTTCTAGGATGACGTTGCTACTATGGTTGACAGTTTCTCACAGTTCCCCAGGAACTTTACAAAGGTGTTTTTCCATCTGGAAAGCTTCTAGCTTGAATGATTCAGAAATACCATGTGTATAAACTCTTGTTTATGTGGTTTGCCCTTGTACTCTGCTTCATTTTATGCTTGGGACTACTCATGGCAAGACAACTATGTAGGCATCAATGGAGTTAGCCTTAAGAGCTAGTAGAAGTCTAAGTTTGAGAGGTTTGAGCTCTGACAAAGCATATGCTTTGTATGAAGAAGGCTCATGCTTCAATCTCTGACTTCTCTGGGTAAGAAAATTCCTGCCTGAAATCCTGGAGAGCTGCGGCCAGTCAGTATTGACAATACTGGGTTAGACAGACCAATAGGTTACTCAGGATATGGCAGATTCCTTAGGTGCCTGCAAGATGGGACATTCTCTTCCACCAAGTGACATTGAGCAGAATAGTGAACCATGGCTGCCAGTGATGTATGCTTTGCTCCACTAAGCTGTGTACAGCAGAGACTACTGGTAACATGCTGTCAGTCTTACATGTGCATTGTTCCTGGCTCCACAGTTCTTTCTAGGGAGTTTTTGGTTTTGAGTTTTTTGAGGAACCCAAAATATAATTAGGTAGTAAGTACACATTTGCCTTCTGAGCAAATTCCACTGTGTGACTGGAAGCTGAAAAGTAACCAAACTCCTGTACTAATGCCTCCTTTGTGGCCAGAACTGAGGTCATGCCCACAACTTCAATTGTCCTTCAAGAATGGCTTAACAAGCTGACTGCAAATAGACTAGCTTAGTTAAAACAAGGGGAGATTGTCTTTCTTTTGCAGAGCGGCCGAGCTCCCAATACCAATGCCTGAGAAACTGACAGAAGGTTCTCCATCAGGAATTGCTGCAGCATATACTAGAGTACTAAGCATAGCAGAAACCTTCTAGACAGGTAAGATGGACCAACACTACAAACCAGTCTCCATGGGAAAGTGAGCCCTTTATTTTGATCACTCAGACCAAACTTCCCAGCATCAGGGAGATGTTACAAGGGGGCTCCATTTTGTCCTCACACTTATTGTCATGTCTCACCATCACCTTTTCTTCTCTGTAACAACTAGTTGCCAAGAGCTGGCTATCTAGGATACGCTGTGTCACCATCCTCTATTGGCATAAAGAGGAGAGTATTCTGTCCACCCCCCCCCCCACACTCACACACACCTTGAATGAACGAGCTCTTCGATATACAAAAGCCAAAGACCCCCACATCCAACAGGCCATCTTTATGTTCATTGACTGACTCCTGAGAGGTCTGACTGAGTTTTGCTATTTTCCAAACATCAAAATATACCCAATCCAGTGCCTAATACTCTCTTTTCAGAAAAGTGCAGACAACTGACCACTGCTTTTCTTCCCCTACAAAATCCCCTTTCAGTTGTCAGTCTAACCAAACACATACTTCACCACTCTTCAAGCATATTTTTTCCTCCATGCATAGCTGTGTTTTTTTGTTCTCATTCTCTGTCTGCTGCTTCCATGCTGGAAAATGGTCAGGCTGGATCTTATGCCGCACATGACCTCTCTTCCTAGCTGGACAGAGTTGTGCTTGATGTGAGTTTATGTATGTATGCATTTATTTATTTAACTTTTATGCTGCCCCATAGCTGAAACTCTCTGGGCAGTGAACAAGAATAATGACATTTACAAAAAATGTAATATAGGTTAAAGAAATAAAACATCATGAAATTACTTTTTAAAATTAAAACCGTATCTAAAATCACATTTTTATAACTAAGCAACTAAAACCAGATCATATTGGCAAGGCCTGCAGAAAAACAGCCGACAATACCCCCAGCTTTCCAGCCAGCTCTGCTCTGCAGTCAGGCAGCACAGCTGAGATCCCTAGTTACTTCATAATGACCCCATCATACTTTGCTGCTTTCTGCAGCAACCCAGACTCTCTGTCTGCAGTCTGAGTGGCCTTCATAGGAGAAAAAGAAACTTCTCTGGGTACTGGTAGTGCTTTTTCACCAGGAAGGCTCCTACTTCCTGCAGGGCAGCCATGAGGGCTACCTTAAAGATCTGGCTCTTGAACTCTAGCTTCTGCCATGTCAGACAGCTTCTTAGCATGTTAGCCTTCTCTCCTTGGGGAAGGCATGAGAAACTGTTGCTGCTGTTCAACATATCATGACCACTCCTTGACTCTTGCCTGCAATTAAAAGGGGGTGTTTCAGGATAGTAAAGGAACTACTTCTACTGCTCCTTAGTGGGCAAAATTGGGAAGCAGAAGGGGACACTTGGCACATTTTCTGCTCTGTTCAATTCCCAAGCACTCTTGGTCTTATGAGAACAACTGGCAATGGATCCCATTGGGGTAGTTTGTGTGGGGTGTCGTTGCTGCTCATCTGTGTCCTGCAGAAAGCATAGCTAGATCGCGGGTTGTACTCAACATGCTGAATGCAACCTGATAGTTGAAGCAGAGTAGCATGATTCAAAAATGTGGCACACCTCTTGTCAGTCTCCTCTCTTACTCCCCCAAAGCATGCACTCTGAGTTTTGATTTAAAAAAAAAATGGATTTATAAATAGGGTAGCGTATTAACCTTGAATAAGTTAACTATTATATTAGATGAATTCTGAATATGTGAATTTTAAGTGGGAAAGGTAGTATTGATAATTTAAAGAGTTAAAGAATTAAGTCTTTAAAAGGATGGGTAAAGATAATACGGGTATAGAGGCAATGGAAAGTAGACACTTAGAGCAGAGCTGACCAGTTGTTTCTCCCCCTCCCTTTTTCTGCAAAGGTAGAGGTAAAGCCCAGGATAATGACATTCTGGGGGAAGAGGGGGGAAGGCAATCTTTTTGGAAGTGTGGGGTTTTTGGAAGTGGGGAATAAAGAGGGTTAATATTCTTTTTGGCTTGGGGGGGGGTGGTTGTTGTTTGTGTATATTTATGGGGGTGCACAAAGGACCAACAAGGATATGTGTTCTAAATTTGAAATGGTTAAAATTGTAAGAGTATCATCTTTGAATGTTAAAGGCTTGGGGAAGTAATTAAAAGGGGGGAAATGAAGCTATAATAAATAAAGATAAAGCAGATATTGTATTTTTGCAAGAGACATATCAAAAAAGGAGAAGGTTAATGAGTTAAAGGTATCATGGTCGAATATTTATGAGAAAGCATACGGGAGTTCTAACTCAAGGGGAATGGCAATTATTATATTTGAAAAACCTGAAATTAAAAGAAACAAAACAGAAAAGATGAAAAGGGTAGTTTTTTTATATTGCAGGGAGAACTGAGAGAACCTTAATTAATATTTATTCACTGAATGAAAATCAGATGGCCTTTTTCAAAAAAGTAACTAAAGAGTTGGAAGATATAAGAAACCGAACACTTCAATTGGTGCAAAATAGAGCTGCCAGGTTGCTGACGGGGACGGGGCGTTATGCTCACATGACTCCAGTCCTCCGTCAGCTTCACTGGCTTCCCATTGAAGCCCGGGCCCAATTCAAGGTGTTGATTATGACCTATAAAGCCCTAAACGGCTTGGGTCCTGGCTACCTGAACGAGCGCTTACGTCCGTATATGCCCGACCGCCCTTTGAGATCTGCGGGAGAGTCCCTTCTCCGGGAACCCTCCATGAAAGAAATTAGGAGAGTAAGTACTCGGAGGAGAGCTTTCTCTGCGGTGGCACCCAACCTATGGAATTCACTCCCCAAAGAGGTCTGCCTGGCACCGCCGTTACTGGTTTTTCGGCGCCAGGTAAAGACCTTTTTATTTAAACATCATTTTAATTGTTAAAACATATGATCTGGCCAGGGCAACTTCTTCTTCCTTCTCTTTCTCCTCCTATATTTTTATTTACTTATTTTATACTGATAATTTTAATTTTATATTTGTAAATCAAGGTATTTTTTGTATTTTTGTATTTAATGGTAATTTATTATGTACTATTGTATTTCAATGTATTTTATCGTGTTGTAAGCCGCCCCGAGGTTTCGGCAAGGGGCAGCATAGAAATGTAATAATAATAATAATAATAAATCAATTGTACTTTAAAAACTTTGCAATGGTGATAGTGAATAATGGTGTTATGCAACATACATCCCTAAGCCAGGATAGTAGACAGGGTTGCCCTCTCTCTCCAATATTGTTTGCTTTAATTCTAGAAATGGTAGCAAATAGCATTAGATGCGATAATTTAATAAAAGGTATAAGATTTGAGAATAAAATTAAGATTAGCTTATTTGCAGATGATACATGATTAACAATAAGGAATCCAGTTAAGTTTATGGACCAGATTACAATACATTTAACAAAATTTGGAGAAATAATGGGTTTATAAGTAAATTGGGACAAACTGGAAATGCTATTTAACTGTAATAAGTAGAAAAGATGAGCAAGTTAGAAGTTAAGGTGTGTAAAATTAAGTATTTATGTGTAAATATTCCAAAAATTGCAATAATTTGGTAAGTTAAAATATGAAATGAAAGAGAAAATGAATGAATTTAGAAAGATTGTTTTATTATGGTGTGGTAGAAAAGCTCCATTTAAAATGAAGATTTTACCTACAATTAATTTCTTGTTCTAGATGTTGCCAATGAAATAAACAGAGAAAGATTTGAAAGAATGGTAAAACATGAATAAATTTTGTAATGGGGATAAAAAAGCAAGGATTAATTTAAAAAGATGGTATATGCCCCAGAAAACAGGAGGTTTAGGTATTCCCAATATATTCCCAAATACTAAATTTGAAGATATAATTTTACAGAAAGAAAAACAGGATAATATATGGACGGGAGGAATGAAGTGGAGAACCAATATGTTCCTCTTAAAGAGTCTTGGGAAAACAGATGTAAAAAGAAATATTGGTACTGAAAAACTGAATAATATGTGGGATAAGAGAATTTTAAAATTTGTCAATAGAAATTAAAGAGAATTTTTATAAATTAGTTTGGAAATTGTACTTAACTCTAGCCAAACTGAACTATATGAGTAATGAATATTCCAATGTATGTTGGAAATGCAACCAGGAAGTGGGTACATTTTTCCATATGTGGTAGGAGTGCAAATATGTAAATGAGTTTTGGTAAGTAGTTTTTAAAGAAATTAGAAAAATATTTAATTGAAACATCAAAGCAGATCCTGGACTAGCATTATTGTCGTTATTTAGAGGACACATGGGACAAAATATTAAAGAATTGATGACAAATTAACAGCAGTAAAATGTATACAAAAAGGGGAATTGTCTGATAAATAAAAATAATTTTGAAAATATTTGGAGACCATTTACTGAATATTTATTGAATACTCGGCATCAGTGGTCCCAATTTTCAAAAAGTGTAGTAGAAGGGACATGGGGAATTATAGACCTGTTAGTCTTACGTCCATTGCAGGAAAAACAATGGAAAGGCTCATAACAGAGAGAGATCTAGTGATGCTAGATAGGGAAGGGAGGATGGCAGCCACGCAACACGGCTTCCGCAAAAACAGGTCCTCCCAGACAAACCTTGTGGAATTCTATGACAAGGTTTTGAGATGGCTAGATGGAGGGGATGCAGTGGATGTGGTATACCTGGATTTCAGCAAGGCCTTTGACAAAGTGCCCCATGATATTCTGGTGGAGAAACTGAGGCGTTTTCGGATACACCAAAGCACTGTTCGGTGGATTAGGGCATGGTTGACTGTTCGAAAGCAGAAGGTAACATTAGTGGGGAATCATCGGGATGGCGGCCAGTGACAAGTGGGGTCCCCCAGGGCTCTGTCCTGGGGCCGATCCTGTTTAATCTTTTCATTAATAACATGGAAGAAGGGGTGAACAGTCTGCTGATCAAATTCGCAGACAACACTAAAACTGGAGCAGTGGCCACAACTGAGGAGCAGGTACTCCAGATCCAAAAGGATCTGGACAGACTATGGAAGCGGGCAGGAGACAACAGGATGGCATTCAGAGTGGATAAGCGCAAGGTCTTGCACTTGGGGCATAGGAATAGCTGTCATAAGTACAGGTTAGGTGATAAGTGGCTGGAGAGCAGCACTTGTGAAAGGGACCTTGGGGTGCTGATTGACTGCAGGCTAAACATGAGTCAGCAGTGTGATGTAGTGGTCAAGAGGGCGAACGCTACCCTAGGTTGCATAGCCAGAAGTGTGCCTTCTAGATCAAGAGAGGTATTACTACCACTCTGTACGACTCTGGTGCACCCACAACTGGAGTATTGTGCTCAGTTTTGGGTCCCTCATTACAGAAAGGATATAGCCAGGTTAGAGTCAGTGCAGTGTAGGGCCACAAGGTTGGTGGCCAGTTTGCAGGGGATGGGGTATGAGGCGAGACTGAGGGAACTGGGTCTCTTCAGCCGGGAGAAGAGGAGACTCAGAGGGGATATGTTGGCAACATACAGGTATGTTATTTATTATTATTATTATTATTATTATTATTATTATTATTATTATTATAACATTTCTATGCCGCCCCTTGCCGAAACCTCGGGGCGGCTTACAACACAATAAAATACATTGAAATACAATAGAACATAATAAATTACCATTAAATACAAAAATACAAAAAATACACTGAGTTACAAATATAAAATTAAAATTATCAGTATAAAATAAGTAAATAAAAATATAGGAGGAGAAAGAGAAGGAAGAAGAAGTTGCCCTGGCCAGATCATATGTTTTAACAATTAATATGATGTTTAAATAAAAAGGTCTTTACCTGGCGCCGAAAAACCAGTAACGACGGTGCCAGGCGGACCTCTTTGGGGAGTGAATTCCATAGGTTGGGCGCCACCGCAGAGAAAGCTCTCCTCCGAGTACTTACTCTCCTAATTTCTTTCATGGAGGGTTCCCGGAGAAGGGACTCTCCCGCAGATCTCAAAGGGCGGTCGGGCATATACGGACGTAAGCGCTCGTTCAGGTAGCCAGGACCCAAGCCGTTTAGGGCTTTATAGGTCATAATCAACACCTTGAATTGGGCCCGGGCTTCAATGGGAAGCCAGTGAAGCTGACGGAGGACTGGAGTCATGTGAGCATAACGCCCCGTCCCCGTCAGCAACCTGGCAGCTCTATTTTGCACCAATTGAAGTGTTCGGACTGTCTTCAGGGGAAGCCCCACGTAAAGCGCGTTACAGAAGTCTAGGTGGGAAGTCACCAGCGCGTGCGTCACTGTCGCCAGGCAGTCGTACTCCAGGTAGGGGCGCAGCTGATTAATCAGCCGAAGCTGAAGGAAGGCGTTCCTCGCCACCGCTGTCACCTGAGCTTCCAAAGAAAGCTCCGGGTCGAGGAGTACTCCTAAGCTGCGGACCTTGTCCCTAAGAGGGAGTGTTGCACCATTCAGGACCAGGTCAAATCCACCCTCTCCGAAACCCGATCCGCCAACCAACAGGACCTCCGTCTTGTCTGGGTTGAGTTTCAGTTTAGGGGATGTGAGGGGATGTCACATGGAGATGGGTAGAGACCTGTTCTCCCCTGCAGAGGAAGGCAGGACGCGCTCCAACGGAGCAAAGCTCAGGGAGCCAAGGTTCCATTTGGATGCCAGGAAGCACTTCCTGACAATCAGGACCCCGAGGGTGTGGAATGGGCTTCCACGAGAGGTCGTTGAGGCCCCATCGGTGCAGGTGTTCAAGGATAGGCTGGACATGCTCATGGTGGGCATTTCATGAGCAGAGCCGGCTGGTGCTGGAGGTCAGACTAGATGGCCCGGGAGGCCCCTTCTGACTCACACAGTTTCTCTGTTTCTAGTATGTCTTAATAAAAGAAAGGGGTATGAACCATCAAAAGAGTCAATGCTGTTCTGGAAGGGAAGCGGGAGTGCAGAAACCTGAATAAATAAATGATCTTACATTAAGTACCATGATTTGTTGGCCTTGGGGTAGGTAGCACTGCTATTATTGTATTAATTAACGGCTTGGGTCCTGGTTACCTGAAGGAGCGCTTACATCCATATATGCCCGGCCGCCCCTTGAGATCGGCGGGAGAGGCCCTTCTCCGAGAACCCTCCGTGAAAGAAATTAGGAGAGTGGGTACTCGGAGGAGGGCTTTCTCTGCGGTGGCACCTAAGTTATGGAATGCGCTCCCCAGAGAGGTCCACCTGGCGCCATTATTTGTTTTTTGGCGCCAGGCGAAGACCTTTTTAATTAAGCGGCATTTTAATTGTTAATATTATTGGATTTTATCTGGCCAGGGTGGTTTATTTTATATTGGTATTTTTGTATTTTTAACTTAATGTTTATATTTTTTTTAATTTAATGTTATAATTATTTTTTAACTTATTGTTGTAAGCTGCCCTGAGGCTTCGGCGAATGGGGCGGCATAAAAATGTTTTAATAAATAAATAAAAATAATTATGTTTATTAGTATTATGTTTATTACTATTATATTAATTGTATTGTTTTCGCAATTCTCTTCCTGCTCTCAGTCTTATCCCCACAACAACCCTGTGATGTAGGTTGGGTTAAGTCTTTGAATGGCCCAAAGTCACCCAGGTGGCTCCATGGCTGAGCAGGGACTAAAACCCAGATCACCTGAGTCCCAGTCCTGCAATCTTAACCATTACATTACACTGGCTTGATATCTCCACATGCCTGCTTCAAGCTCCCTTACTTCCTGGGAGACTTCCTCCTGGCACCTGTACTGGAAGAAAAGGACTCCCAGCTTCCTTTTCCAGTTTTGTTTGGTCCTTCCACCATTCCCTGGGTGGAAATTTCAGAAGAACCTCTTGGTATATGTCTGCTTACTATCCAGTAATGGCTCATACCCAGCTCTGAGATGGATGTGGGAAAGTTCTTATTGTTCAAGTCACCTGGTCAGTTTAATATTGAATAGATTGGCTAAGCAGCAGTGTTTGGCTTACCGATGCAAAGAAAACCCTTGGTAAACATAAAGAGGCCACCTTCAAATATCAACACATCCCCTTATAGATTTTAACACTGAGAATATTATGCTCTGAATCTGCTCCAAAACATCTTGAAGAGCTAGATGAGTCCAATTTTATTAACCATCCTAAACAATGGAAGAGCAAAGAACTAACATAAATAACATGACAAATGGCCTATTCTGCACAGAATAAGCCTTTTTTAAAGGAGAGATTTTCGTGAATGTGACTGCAGCCTCGTATAAGCTGCCTGGTCACTCCCATTTCAAGCAGGAGCAGCTGATGTGAGAGAATCAGAAACTCAGACTTGGGAGGGGAGGGACAAATGAGAGTTGGGAGTCAGTGTTTTAACTCATTTAACAAAGAGATAACCTTTACCTTCATTATAACCTTAGGGGGAATTACCAGGTCTCACACTGTATGACTTCAGGCTAGATTGGATCAAGAAAGGAACAGTTTAGAGAAGACTGAGTGCACTGTTTATTACATGCTGGGGGAAAAATTAAGGCAATTACAAGTTTCTGTAGCGTTTTCACAAATTTCAGACAGAAGACTTATGGTTACTGGACAGTAATTGTTGCCTATTGTTGTCAATTTGAAGACAAACTCTGTCACTCACATATTCATCGATGCTTTGTTTTATTTGCAATCACCATGGCTTTCCTAAGCTTTCAGTGACATCAAAAGGAGTTAAACTGCAAGGAAAGATACCTAACAAAAAAGCATTTTGTTATATTCATGCAAATTCCATGTTATTTTTAAAAACAAATCTACAGAATAAATTTAGTCTGTGCTCATTTGTGGAGAGTAAAGACTTAGAAACAGGTGCTTGGAGTGAAGAAAGTCATTTGCCATTAAAATGAGATTTATTTATTTTATGATTATTTATGTGACAGTTAACATCTGGAAAAACACCAAAATCTCATAGCACATTCCTACAAGTGCAACTTACATACAGTCTGCACTGATGCATTTTGACCATAGATCCAACTAAACCTTGGATTGCTGCATGTCAGTTCCCAAAACAATTTCGACATATTTTTATTCATCTTTAAGCATAACAAATTCAATATCTAACACTGGTCAATATCCAGTGTCATGTGAACAGACTTCTGCAGGGCTTCCCTTTCGTGTCCACCACCAAACTGATCCTCCAATCTTCCAGAGAAGACTAGGGAATCACCAATTGTGATTCTTCATTGATCAGATTATGTTAACCATAGTAACATTTTCCCTGGTTGGTGTATGCAGTTCTTTATAGAAATACAATGAACAAAATACGGTAACTAAACAACAGTCTGTGGCTAAAGACATCTGTGTAAAAACAGGGCAGTTTCTCTCTTAAGAAAATTGAACCACAGTAGTCTAAACATATCCTTATTTGCCATGTAAGCAAGAAATGCCTACTTTGACAGCACACATTTAGTGATGCATGACTGATGCGCCAAATAAAAAGAAACATTATTTTTAGTAGCTATATAACTACAGTTTGAATACTTAGATCTTGCTGAGCAAGTGAAGAGTATGTAATTCCTTTCCCTTGAAGCTTCTTGTTGCCTATATTGGTTTGAAGTCCAGGGATCCTCCCGATTAGATGCAGACTGTGGAAGGAAATTAGAACTCCTTCCTGTACTAATTCCCTCATACACATATGGTTCCAAAATCCATCCCAGGAGCTACTTAAAGTTCAAGACATCCAATTCTTATAGGGCAACTAAACTTGCTTTTAAACACATGTTCTTATGTGTTTTTTCACCTGAGTGTCTTGACCTCTGTATAGCGCTGCATCCACCTTCCCTCTTGTATATCCTCGTCATGGCCATTGAAGTCAATTGAAGAAAACTGAATTAATTGAAAAAGTCTTCTTTGAACCCTACTGAGCTGTTGCTTGAGATGTGAAGGCCCACTACTGCTGATTAAAAAAGGAAAACCAAGGGGTGGCTAGCAAAAGAACTCTAAAGTCCCCTAAAGCAATAGTTGCTCTTCCAAAACAAAACAGACATACTTTTAAAAATACTTTCAAGCAGTATTTTAAGAACTGCCCTTTATGTCTTCTACTTTTATTCATTTGATATATATAACCTCAGATTTCTAACAAACTTTCAAAGCAGTACAATACTGACTTATACTGCATTATAATACAAAATACTACTGTATAATACTTATACATTGCTTACTTTAATATTAATGAAAATCTACCATCATAGGCAATTAAGAAATCGTATAAAATTAACTTCCATAGAGCACTGCAGACCCTACTTCACTATATATGATAACTGTGGCACATTAAAGTGCATGCCTGTAATTTGGTGAAAACATCCAAGTTTACCGTAAACCCTTAATGCAATGACCTAATAATTAGGTGATGTTCACTTCCAAGGGTTTTTTTATCACTTTAGAAAGGTGAGACACCATACTTCACAATGCTGCTGTTTATGTACTAAGTTGAATCAAAAACAAAACAAAACACATGCATACTGGGACTGGAAGAAGTTGACTTCCCCTCTCCCTCATCCCCCTGGAACCTCCCTGAAAAAGGCTCCTTGAAAGTCAGGGGGCCTGTTGAATGATGCGAGCTATGATGCAGGAAACTTAAATGTTAAATAGTTCTCTGATACTCCACGGTCTAAATAACAACCCGCCCCCTGCAACTACTCTCTGAAGCCATCCTTGTAGATAGGACCAAACCTACTAAAGAACAATGCCTCTGATTTCCATCACACCAAAGCAGGCTAACAGGGTATTATGGTCAATGGTATTGAAAGCCACTGAAAGATCCAGTGAGAGTAACACATGTCACCCAACATTTCTTGTAGTAATGGCAACCAAGATGGATTTAAGTCCCAGAACCAGGAATGGATCCAGAATGGAATGGGTCAAGGTATTCAGTATTCTCCAAGAATAACTGAAAGTGTTCTACCATGACTCTCTCAAGAATCTTTTCCAAAGAGGGAACATGTGTGTTCATGTAGTTGTTGTCAAGTATGATACACCCAGGGCAGACTTCTTAAGCAGTGATCACCTCCCTCCTACAAGAGTGCACTCATAATACCCCAGACCCACCTGGGTCAAGTTTCTTTTGCTAACTTTAACAACCAACAGAGGCTATGATCAAGACAGGAAACACCCTGTCCACATCCTTAAGTCACAAAAACGGAACTGATTCCACAGTATCTGGTTAATGCAGCACTGGATGCCTGAACTAAGCATTTCAGTATTAGAACTGAACTAAATGCAACATCAAGGTTGTAGCAAAGACAAATGTTCTAAAAATGCCTAGCAAGACTCATAGCAGGCTCTACTTTTGGAGCCAATGCTGACAACTCTCTCTCTCTCTCTCTCAGATCACCTTTAAAAGCTCCACTGGACACTTACTCAAGGACACAGGAGAGGCAGTGAAATAAGCTACTTTTGTTTCCCTCACTGCCACACAATACACACTATTAATGGCTCCTCCTCCTCACATCTGGTCAGCTTTGCTCTAGACTTCTGTTACCTGCACATCGTCTAGCCTGTTTCATTACCCTCAGTTCCCTGGTTTTCCATGGGGCTCCACAGCACTGGAGAAAAAGGTCATGGCCATTTCTATTCCATCTTTCCAAAGCAAAACCAGGTCTCACAACAGAATCACCACCTCTATCCACCATAAAATCCTCCAAAGCAGTCAGGAATCCACTGGATGACATTAGTAACCAGCAGATATCCTAATTGTTTCCATACCAACTTGTCCTCCTGAAGGGGTAAACTGGAGCCATACATCCAAACTTAAATAGGAAAAGGTCTGATTATGATAATGGAATAATATCCAACTCCTCCACATACTTCCAGACAACACATTTATCTGCTTGGAACCAAAACTAATCAAGCATATCATCTTTTCTATGTGTGGGGCCACCAACAACTGGAGATGCCCACACAGTTGCCATGAAGTTCTCAGTTGACACTCCAGGGTTATCAGGACCCAGTCCACTGTTTATCAGTCAAAATAATATAACCTTCTCAGCGATTTAGCTAAATGCTATTTCCATATTCAACTACAAATCTCTCTGTTTCTGATGGAACTATGAAACCATGTACTACGAATATAAAACCTAGATGGGGGAAGGGGAGAGGGAGAAATGGCAAAAACATTCTGTGAAGAATGTGTGCATATTGTGTGGGATCTTAACACAATCAATAAAATGAAGGCCTATGGCAAATTAGTGGCATTGAGTGCAGCTGATGAATAAAGAAAGCCATGGCACACATCATCTGGTGCAAGCAGGCAAAAGCACTCTTTACCATAAATGCAAAATAGCACTTCTTGCTTGAACAATGTGCCATCATTATGGACATTTGAAACATTTCAAATTGCAGGATTTTGAAGCATTCAAATGCCAGTTTTCAAGTAATTTTCTGGAAAGTGGTCACCCACGTCCTGCTTACCAGTACTCCTTGCCTGCCATCCTTCCCACCACCAAAACTTTCCTCTACCTTGTTCTCCCTTTCTCTAGTAACCTCCTCTGCCCCACTCCCTCCATGCCCCAATACCATATATATTCAAGTTGAATGCTGTTGCTACATTTGAGTGTGCATAGCATTATATACACGTGGGAGTGACACCTTCTTATGAAACACATAATGTCCTTCTCGGCCACTGGGACTGAAATCCTGCAAACATACCCTCTTTCCAGTGAATGGACATCATATAGGCCAAATGCATGCACAACTGGATTCTCTTTCATTCATTGGGCCAGTTGCCTTGCTCTCTGGCTGCTCCCCAAAGATTGCAGGAAAGAGGCAAGATGTATTGCAAGATTTGTTTTCTATTCCTTTAGATCACAACTCACTAATGTAAGTTCACAAAGGTGGGTGGGTAAGGATTTTCTAAGGACTCCTATCTGATCAACATTTACAAAGCTAGGGTCTATAAGCTGCCTAGTTAATTAGGGTAGAACTGTCTCCAGTTCTGCATTTTTAATATAATACTTTTCATAAATTTGTAAGTTACAATGAATGGATGCAAACACAGTATTAGGCAAGTCTGACAGTTTCAAAGTTTAATTAATGCTTTTTAGGTGATTATTGCTAGCAAAGTATTCAAAAGCATGTGTGTTACTGAAAGAAATCTTATGTCTCAGTGTGAAACAGAACTAATAAGTACTGGAAGTGAAACAGAACATACTTCTGCAACCTCAGTGGAAGAAAGCTGTACTCTGTTGTTAGAACATTATGCACTAAATTTATTAGGATTTCAACAGTTTTCAGAACTCTCATTTTGCTTTTTTTCTTCAATTTAAAGAATGTAAATGAAGCATATCCTATTGACTTGGTTTACATGATTAAAATAATCTATGGTGATTTACATAAATTGTTCCAGCCACTGTGGACAACTTCAATCATGGTGTGCTGCTAGGTATGATTTTTGTAATCACTCCCTGGGCACAATTTGCCATGTAATACAAAGCTCAGCAGTATGGCTTGCTAGAAGCTGGCTGACAGGTTGCTTCCCCTTCCAACAAGCTATGGTGCCCAGTTTCTGATGACAGGACAAGCTCTGCCTCTGCTCGAGCAATTATGTTAATTGAGCCTAGCATGTGTCTTCAATTAAATAAGCCAGCATGGCTTAAATAAGTCTCCATGGCTTATTTTAATTGTGCAAATGATTTCAATACCTTTATATTTTACAGGTATTCCAATTTTAAATACCTGTAAAATAACATATAAATTGTATGCATTCTTCCCACAAATATGTACTGAAACTAAAAAATAACACAGGGTACCTCTTTTACTAGTGTTATTTATGAAACACAAGTAAAATATGCACCCTAAATTAGATCACTCTTTAGGGATTGCATTTCCCAATGCAAACTGAAGAATGTCCAGTACAAGTTACCTTTAGCAAAATTAGCAAAATCCACATTAAAAAATTTCTGGAATACAAAATTTCCTAAAAGTCTTGCTTCATTTCTTATAACAATACTTATTCATAAAATGAGGGGTAAAACTGCGCCACTTCAACTTCTGCCACTTGTTGTTTCCCCATCAAAATATTATACATTATGCTCAGAGTGCAATGAAAACATAATATTGGAAAATGTTTAGATAGTAGCCCTGAATGCCAAAATTTTATACAAGGTACAGCACTGCACACTACACAACACAGATTGCCATTTCAGAAGCTCCCATAATAATCCACTTTCTGCTTTCCAATGTTGTTGCTTGCTACCACATCCTATCAAATATACAAATGCCAAGTTGTAGGGTATAACTGTAAGAAACAGAATCTGAGCATTTCACAAAGGCATTATACCGTATACTGTAATAATTCCAATATCATTTGTATAGCAGTTTCCTCAGTCTTTTAATCAGTGAAATTTAAAAAAAAAGTTGCTCCACCATGATTTAAGGAATAAACATTTCAAAAAGGGTTAGAAGCAGGGGAAAAGCTTTTAAGAAAGTGAATCTTGCTGTTCTTTAAAGTTCTCTCATGTGCAGGGGCAAGTGGGGTAGGGAAAGAGAATCCAAGCATCATGTTCAAATACAGATTCTCTGCTGTTAAAAGAGTGATATACATGCTTAACAATCCATTTGTATGTAATATAATAGAAAGAAAGATGTGGAAATTTCCTACAAGTTTTACTCTCAGTCTTTATAGCAAATTTCCAGTTTGTATGCTTTTCCTAGTATCAAGAGGCAAAAGTTCTCTTAAGAATTATAAGCAGCGAGTCAATTAAAGTAACAAAAATCCTCCAAAGAGATGAAATGCTTTTAGCCATCTATATTAAACCACATAGATAGAATTAAATAATTTTATATATCTTCAGACAAGTTTCCAAAAGCTTATGAGAGGTCTGTTACATATAGCAAACACTACTTCAGATACATCAGATTTGGAATGAAAATAGGAGAGCAAGACTGGAGTGTGTGCTTTCTACATACAGCACCTCATGCATTTTCACTATAGGTACAAACAAGCCATCTCAGCAGCTGCAAAACAGAGATGGTAAAGAGACCTAAAGTCTTTGTATCAACACACTCTCTTCAACCACAATTCCACTTTCTAGTTTGTTACATCTGAAGCACAACCCTCCACCTAAGGCATCATGCATGGAACTGTTTTGTTGTCTCTACAAGCTGAAAGTCTGTGGTCATTACTGAGCTTCATGGCCTAGTGAGGATTTAATCCCATATTTCCCAGTCTAAGTCTACCACACTTTCAATACCAAAGTCCAGGAGGAGAGACTCTTGGGCCAAATAGCTATGTTGCTTCACTCCCTCCACCCCATTTTTCCCAACCACCAATCATACAGCATTTTTCTTCTTTTTGTACAATTTTTTCCTATTCTGAAAGGTCAAAATACTTTCCCTAATGCTTTTGGCTTGCAGTTCATCTGAAGCTAAAACAGGCTGGAATTTTTGGCTCATCCCTTTTTGCCCTGCCCACCGCAGGAATGCAGGCCCCAAGAATTTCCCCAAAAGGGAACACAGCCCTCAGGCTTGAAAGAGGTTCCACACTCCTGTCATAGAGGCTAAAAAGAATGCAGTACATGAAAGCTGACCTTATTCCAAAAGGGATTTCTTTCTTAATTATCTACTATCTAAGCTTGGTTTTATCATGCTCAATTGTACACACCTTGAGCTCAAGTTTGAATAAAAGAAGCCAAGAACTGAATCAACACAAAAACACTGTGACATCTATGTAGCAGTGTAGAAATATTACACTCAGAGGTGGGGGAAAGATCACTGCTTTGGGAGAAGGAGGTAGCATGTACATCACATGGGAACAAAGAAGCAGGAACAAGGTCCTAAAAAACCTATCTATGTCAGTCCAAACATGCACACAGATGTGGAAGGCATCACAGCAGGCAGATCAGCAGGGTGCCTTAATGCACTTTGTACAAAATAGTCTATAGCATTGTGGGGGTTTTTTCCCATTCTCTGGAGGGCAATATTCAAAAGTTGTCACTGGCTTTTAATGGGGGGAGGACAGTTTTAATTATCTCACAATATACTAGGATCACATGGTTGAATGTATGATAAATTATGTTAAGTTTAAATACTGTGCTTGAATGTCATTTGAGCAAGCTAGCATTTATACAAGAATGTCTTCTGTTTCCTAATGACAATAATCATCTGGATATGAACTGTCTAGAAATTATTTATATATGTAATAGCAAAAGTCCCAAACACAGGAGGACACACAAATCCTACCCTTTCCCCACTAACCAAATGGGACAACATCTAGTAAACACTGAAACAGAAGCTGACCTATTTTTTCAAGCAATTACTATGACAAATGTAGGTCAACAGAGCACCAAGTAAGCTTGCAAGGTAGAATAGCAGGTTATCACACATCAGTGCCCAACGTCACTCTGGCATATATTTCTAAACCAAGGATAAAAGCAGCTCTTTTCTTTAGATCTAAGTTTCATAATGACATCCTGTTTAAAACATTTGACTATTAAAAATATTTAGCACTAGGGTATCAGGTAGAATGAAGAATTACAAAGCTCACATAATTCCTACCCAGTGGGATTTATAATGTAAGTTTGAAGCAGGACAAAAGAGAATGGGCAATCCTCAATTAGAAGGCACTGGGACAAAGAACGTTCTTGGGAAAGGAAGGCAATGTGAAAGTAGTGCAGACTTAGAAAGTATTTACAGAAATAGGTTTTCTAATGGTGAAATCCCATGCAGGAATCATTCTGCAATTCTGGTAATGCATGATATCACAGTTCACCAAATATTTACCTTCCCCACTTTAGATACCAGATCAGTCTAGCAAATAAAGAGAAAGCCACTTCCCTGTCTGCCTCCTGGCCCAAATTATTCCACACAAAAGGAATGCAACTCCACATTTATCTCTCTAGTCCACCCCTGATCTATTCTCCATACTGGTCACTTTCCAGTAATGCTGGGATAGTGGGGGTGGGGAAGAACCAGGTCAGTTTTAAGGATGCCCCTTTTTCTAAGTACTACTGTGTCTTTTCTTTTTTTCCTTTTCAGAAAGGAAAAAGAATTTCTGTCCATTGCAGAGTAAATCCAGTGATTGCAAAAGAGGGGGTGGGTAAACGTTTCACAACATCAATAAAACTAAGAACACTAGTTTTCCAACCTTTAAAGTTTCACCAAATAGAGGGAGGCACCCTAAAGACATCTGACAATATCTATCAACCACATAACTAGGGAGAGAAAGGGGGTTAACTATGTGAAAAAGCTCCTTCCAAATTAAATGCAACTCTGTGGAAAAATGGTTGAAGTAAAATGTGCTATATTTACTTGCCAGATCTCTCCCTCCCTCCTCCGCTTTCTGATACATGTACACACACACACACACGCATACCACAGAAGGGATGAAATGTAATTATAAATCCACTTTCTGGCACAACCATCAATCAATTTAAATACCAGTTGCAAGTACATGTAAAATTACATTTCTGTCTTTCACATATGCACATAGAGGCAGGCACAGAGATTCAAAAGCACTTGAAGTGGCACATGTGAAAACTATCCAAGAGAAGAAATCTTTCATTAATCAAATGAGGGTGCTGCTTGGTGAAAAAAGGAGGTAGTACATAAAGCTGGCAGCTGACAAGTTTTTATAGAAATGAAGGTTAAAGGGACAGGCACCAGTTTCTGGAGATGAATAGGAATATTGACCAAGTTTGCATGTAATGGCAACCCATAGTTTCATGCACAAATAACTCAACAGTCTGGCTTCAGATGTTATGCTCTAAAACCTGCAAAAGAATTGACTATGGGTTGTAGAGTAAAAGCAGAAGAGGCAGGCATACTACTGATAGCGCATCTGTTCTCTCTCACTTGTGCATGGCAACTCATTGCTGTTTAAACCCTTTGGCTCATGAAGTCCTGAGCACAGAACCTTAAAGCACCATTGCAATTAATGTCTTCACTTGAGGTAAAAACCAAACCGAGCTCCAGAAGCCAAAACGACCCCCATGATGAAAGTAGACAGGCCAGTAAAATGAATGGGGGAGAGGAGTACATCTTTGCAAAGCTGCCTTCAATTAAAAGGGCTAGGAGCATGGAAGAAATACAGAACTAGTAGCAAATCCAGTGCAGAGATTAATGGGTTGAGAACAGAACTGGAGACAGAACCAGAGACAGGATTATAGGTGGTTATAAATCTAAAGTCCTAAAAGGCTTGGGATGAAATACCTTAAGGATTGCTTCTCCCCATACCAAACTGCCCATGAATTAAAGCCATCCATTGAGGCCTTTCTCCAAGTTTCTTTGGTAAGAAAACTGCACTATGAAGGCACAGGGAGGAGGGCTTTTCTGTAGTAATACAAATGCTATGGAATGCCCTCCCCAGGGGAGTTTCCATTGGTGCCAATGCCATACTCCCAGGCACCATTGCCAAGAAACTTCATTTACAGGCTAATGCTGAGTTATGGTTTATAACTCAGTTATTTTTTCCCTCTTAATTTTAGATGGTGCTTCTTGCCTTTTATTATGTAAGTGAAGGGCATGATGAAATTTCAGCCAACAGAATCTGACACATTTGATTACAATAGCCAGCAACCCTGACATAAAACTATTCCCTAGTTAGGTGCTGTAGTATTCCCCATTGCAAATAACAAGCAAGAGAACAGCAAATTTTCCGTTAGCCACCTAGCTATTCATGTCTCTCATCACAGACCAACTGAAATATGAGAATGTGAAGGTGTCATGCATCAATTCAGTCCCACTAGCCCAGTATTATATCCTCGATTAGAAGCAGCTCTCCAGGGTTGCAGGCAACTGCATTTATCACCTCCACTGCTTGACATCCTTTTTCAAACTTAGATGCCAGAGACAGAGGTCTGCACAAGCTTATAGCAGTAGTACAACTAAATTTTCAAATCAAACACTGAAGAATTTAATGAGAAATGGAAATTCTATTATATCTAGTATAGTTAATAAGATGTAAAAGGAAGCCTGTTAAAACATTGCTGAAGATTTATAATTGATTTGAAGTGACTGGAAAATTTGTCGGTATAGTCATTCTTTTTTTGAACTTCAACAAAATATTGATTGACAAAAAGACAGAAATTTTTGGTCTCTTTGAAAATTTGCAGGTTATGAATGTATTGGTTATACTGGTTTAAAATCCCTTGGTGATTTTATTTCACTTTTCTTCTTATATTCCTTCTCTTTCTGTATCTTATCTGTTTTAAGAAACCAAAATTTAAAAAAAAAAATCAAACCAAACACATTTAGTACTTCTCTCAATCACTGATGGGGTTCTGACAACATAACCCATGATAACTTCAAGGTGAAGTTTGAGTTGAATATATACTATCACTGACCCATGAACTGTTGTTGAAACACCAACAAAAGGAAGAGAATGAATTGGACTGTTGGGTTCAGACAGCACAACAGCCCATTTTTGACTAACCACCCATGGTTCAACGAGAAGCCACCCTCAACCCATATGCTATACTTGAGTGTAGATTATCATATTGCCTGAACTAAGTCCCTTAAAGACAGCCTTGGCTCTTTTCTTAGTGATGCACTCGTGTGCTAGTGCTTTCTGAGTTTTGCTTTTGGAAAAAAGTAAAAGGAACACTCTTGACCTTAAAATTACACATGCAGCAACACAGTGCTATCCCCATCTGGCTCCCCCTCTTTTCTGCAGCATGACAAAGATAGTCCAGATGACAAAGATAGTTATGGCAGAGGCAGCCACATTAATGCTGTGCCACAGCAACAGAGCACAGTGCTACAGCGACAGCTAGCCCTGGCACCAGATCGCTGACAGCACAGAAATGAAAAAATAAATCAGGGGCAAGGGTCCTGCCACTGGATTAAGTAAGGTTGGTATCGGCTACGTATTTATGTAATTGCCTTTCTGCTGATATCTACCATACCTTCCTATGGCAGTGAAGAACTCTACCTGGTTGTTCCCATCTCGTATCAGTCCACAAATCCTGTGGATGACCCCAAGTGCTTCTGTTATGTAACAGTCCTGCCACATTCACTTTTACCATGCTACTTCATTTTTATAAACATTTGTCATATTCTGAAAACAGTGTGGCCCTCCAGATGTTTCTGGGCTGCAACTTCCCTCAGCATACTCTCCTTTAGCTATGGCTGATAGGCCTTGCAATCCAGAAACATCTGGCCACATTTCCCGTCCCTGCCTTAAAAACAAAATGCTCACTATTAAGCCCTTCAACCTTATTAGGCAGATGATTCATTTCATTTTCCCCTTTTATTTTTCCTCCCATTCTGTTGTATTCTTGTAGGAGCAATGTCAATTGCATCTAATATTCTAAAAACAGATGTATCTGTTGATATACATAAAACTGGACTAACAGTTCCTGTGTATTTATCCATTTTGAAGCAACTCTTAATCATGCATTTGTCTTTTTCATTGCAATAGTACATGCAGTTGTTACTGTCATTTCATACCGTGATCACGTATTCTCTCTTTCACATAGTTAAACTGGATGAAAAATTCAATGTGTGGGGTGAGGGGGTTGGAAGGATTTACAAATAAATGAATTTTATCAAGCATTCTTCTTTCCCATCCAGTTTGGAAAACTTGCTCCCATCTGCTTTGAATACTAAGCAGATTTCAGATGACATCACTGAGTATTTTGATGTCATCTGAAAAGGTTGGCCTGCTCTACATAGCATTTGTATCTGACTCACACTGGAAAAAAGACGGAAACCTTTTGATGCTACGCCACAGAGAATGACACCATAAAACCTCTAATTCTGTAGATTTCAGTCAAGTGACAGCCTCTGGCTTATCTTTCTATCAGAGAGCCCTATTAGTTTCCCGTTATCATGTTCAGGTATCATTTCTGCAATACGAATATCACACAAACTCACAGATAAGTCTGATGATGAAAGCTAAAAGATACAAAGCTAACAATGAGAATTAAGAAAATAATTTACAAAGGAGGCCAAAAATGGAAGACTGATTTCCGTGCATATACTCTCACACTGCCAAACAAATTCTGCACTGTCATCTACTGCATGCCAAACATGCTAACAATAGAGTCACAGAGTTTTAACATATCCACAGTTCTTTCAAGGACAGACTTATGCATTTTCATGTAGTGAAATCTGGCATGCTTATCCCAAAGTGAGAACTCAATGAAATGACCATATGTATTCTACAATTCAGTTTTTGAAGCCTGATGAATTTATGTTGGTCAGGGGAGCTGCGTATGTGAAAAACCCACATACATGAGTAAAAGAAGTCTTCAAAGATTTGGCCATGGGGATGAATGAAAAATAATTATCTCATGGAAATAACTGTGCTAGTCAACACCAAAACTGAAACTTAGATTTCCATTTACATTGTAATTTCCAGTACCATTTACAGGGTAATAGAATTATACCATTGTAAGTTCTCCCTTTAGGTATCTGGCAACTTTATGAACTGATGTTTAACAGGGATTCATTTCAACCACTAGGTCCTGACTCGTGTCATTATGACTGTATTTCATATAATATGTCATATAATTGCTGATATACCATGGTTAGCACAAGAACTATATAGCTTTAGTGTTCCTAGAAAAAATGAACTTGTGTACTTTCCGGAGATAAGGCAGTTTCACATTTAAACCATAAAGTTCTATGTACAAAGCAAAAATGCAATCTCAATATAACAAAGAATGGATGATGAGCATTCATGATGTAACATTCATGATTTAACTGAGACAGACTGCAGCAAGAACAGCATCACCATGGGATAATTTTTCTGTACTGTGACTGGTCATTTTAACATTTTTGAAAGAGATTAATTCAAAGTAGAAAATGTGTAGAAGGAAATATATTGCGTTTGTACGTAATATCATAAAAGACTTTGCTCAGCTATTCTGCCAAATAACATCCTCAGATATTAAGACTATATTTACCACCGTATACTACCTATACAACAGTTACAGAATTTACAAGTGTTAGTAAACAGAGCTAGCAACATTGTTATTTGCAAATATTTTTACAATTCTTAGGAAAAAAGAGAAAGAAATGAATGTATCTATTTGAAAGAACCTCAGATTCATCAACAAGTTTCCATGCTAATACCACTGCAATAATTTAAAGATCTCCTTATGCCTTGTCTCTAAAAGTTGCTACAACCTTCCCAAGAACGTTTGGTGTGAACCTTAAAAAAGCACATCCCTGTCCAAGTAGAATTAAGCTGACTCATAAATTTGTTTGCTTATTTACATTGAAGGAGTTTGATACTACCCTTCATAAATTATTCCAGTGATTTTAAGTGTATCAACTCAAATGAAAACAGGCAACATGCAACCCTTATTTGCATCGCAACTTGAAAAAAAAACAGGTAGAGTAAAATGCTTGCCACTTTCAAATTAGAATGGTTGGATTCAGTCAGAGCCCTCTTAAGGAGGACTCTTACACACTCTAATGAGGATCATACAGAAAACATTTAGGAGACTATACAGTTTCATTTGAATCCAGAGATTTTAACAATGACCACAGCATACGCATAACACATTTACAACAAGAAAGAAGAAAGGCACCTGGAGACATCTGACACTGGGCATGCTCTGCAGGCATCTCAGTGCGCACATGCTCTCTACCAGGTTGGAGCAGCCTAGCCACAAAGACCTTGGCACAGAACACTGCAGGATGACAAAAAGGAAGGAAGAGAAGAAGCAGTTAGATGCCACAAGTTACTGAATGCAGGTAACTTATTAGTATGTTAAAATGGATATGTAATTAACCAATGGTCAACAACCAACAACATCAAATCCCACACTTAACTGCTTGACAAGATCATCAGTGGCTCAATCCACTAAGTACTATTACTGCATACATAACCTACAAATTCTGAACTACATTTTAGATTGGATCTAGATTAAGTTAGTCATACATAAATCCTGTTGAGATCAATGGAACTTCAGTAAATCATGACCAGCCATTCACATTAATTTCAAGTGGACCCAGCTGCAACCATCTTGGTCTACATGCAGTCCAGTGGAGATTGCTGCAAAATACAGATTGCCAAGTAGTAGTTCTTAGTGGACTGTATTCCAAATGATCTAGTAGCCCCTCCCTGGTCTAACCTTTTCACTATTAGTAAACTCAGAAAGGAAATAAGTGGGAACTATGCATTGCTAAGTGGAGCCCCAAATGCCCCTTGAATGCCAATTAGTTTTATATACAAAGCCACCCAAAAAAAGCAGGCCTGGTACTCATATATAAGTTAGAGATTTGACTGAGTATTTTCATGTATAACTTTCTTTCTACTAATTTATGTTTCTAATAAAAAAAACTCTTAATGCAATATGTATCAACTCAGCATTAAATCCGCTTATTTATATGCAACTGTTTCTAATGATACACTCCAAATCTCATATTTCACTATGAATGAAAGCAGAATGAATACTGTAAGCATTTATGATCAGCCTATGACAAAGGCTCTCTGTTAATATGGGAAGAAAGGTGCTAAAAATGACACCTGTGAACTATCTATGCTGGATTCCTCTTTGTTTGAGGAAGTATTCCATTAGAAAATAGCGGTTTGTCAACAAGTGACAATGAGGACAAGAAATAATTTAACGACCTATGTTGTACAGACTCCCTATCAATTGTAAATGGGCAAACAATGTAACAACATTGGTAATAATACTTAACCAACCAATATAAGTCATACTAAGTTACATTCCTCTTACTATTCAATATCTACAAAAGATGGTTATTGACATTCTAGACCATCTATTGCCACATTAAAAAGAGGCAGGTTAAGGATCTGTGATCATCCAAGATCATCAAACCAAAACACTTTAAAGCAGCCTTCTCCAACCTTGTACGTTCCAGACATGTTAGGATCCCAGAATTCCCAGTCAATGGCCCTGCTGGATGGAAATTCTGAGTGTTGCAGTCCTAATGTCTCCGAAGACCACCAGCTTGGGCAAGGCTGCTTTAAAGTGTTTAAATGGTTCATCAGCTTCCCAATTAACCTAAAGACAAAAATTATTTAATTGTAAGCAGCAAGTAAGCTGCTAAGCTACATTCACTCACACTATATTTAGGGTTTACTATACCTCTACAATGAAGGAATATCTAAAAGTTAGGCCTTAGTAAAACTGTAATACAAACTACTTTATGCTGCGTTGAAAGGACAGCAACATGTCCAATGCAATGTTTGCTTTGCAAAATGCTGATCAGTCTATCATAAGCTGCTTCCAAATGCTCCTTGAAACTCAAAATCAGTTTGATGTACTGCAAAGGCAAGGATTGTCGTTTGAGAAGCACAAGTCTAAAGCTGTACTGTCAACAAACTAGACCAAAAGTTCTCTGGGATTAATCCCAAAGATGACATGGCTGTAATTCTCAGCATGAACGCACTAAATGCCTGAATTCTGCCTAAAGCCTTAGAGAACCACTTTCAAGCAGAATCAATGAGCTGACTCCATATAAAGATTTATATCAATAGTTGGTATGTGTTAGATGTACATAGTAGATAGCATCTAGATGTGACCTTCAACCAACAGAAGAGCTCCTTTTCTTTGCAGGAGGGACCAAGATCCATCAGAGACTGCCCAATAAATGGCCTGAATACTGATGTTTACTAATACCTGCCTTCTACTTCTGCCCCCTGAACCATGTTTTAAGCTGTTCCAAAGCATCCCATGATGCCCCAGATCAGCCCCGGGGGGGGGGGGGGGTGTTGGCCATAGGGTGAAAAGGGAAAAAATAAAATTATTTTATTGCCATGAACAGATTTCCTGATATTTCAATGTTATTTAGCTTTGACTCATGTATCAACTACTGAATCATGTCACCTTGTATTTCAATCTAAGGCCACAATGCAAATTGTCACACAGGCCTTCCATCACTACTATTGGCCTATTAATGAATACACAACTGGACAAGAGCTTCAGAAACAAAACCCATTCTTTAAGTCCATGCACAACTTTGGGCATGTCCTCAAAAATGTAAGAAAGAAGTCATGCAACTTCTTTATACTTAAAGGAAACTGCATCCTAAATAGCAGAATTTAATTTCTGGAAGAACCAAGCATAGCATTTTTTAAATTTCAGTGTTCTACAGAATACACTTTGTGATGGTTCCAAGGCAAATATGCTTACAATAAACAGCATCATTCACCTATCTATCCCTCCCCCAATTAAATCAGATCACAGTGGGCCACAAAACAAAGGTAGTACTTGCACAGATGTCAAGGCAAGAAAGTCAACCCAAACACTTCAAGGGAAAGTAAAAAGGACACCACAGCACCCCTGCCAGGATTACAGATCAATCTGTCCTGAGAAGAAATGCCTTCCCAGACCAAAAAATGGCAGCCAGCTAGCACATATGTATTAATGCAAGCTGCTACTGGCATAAATTTCACTTTCATGTCTAATATAGAGAATTGGTGCTTCACTGTGCTTCTAAGTATTCTTGAAAACAACTTCACTCCTCACTTCATATTTCTTTTACTGTGCAAGCAAAAACAGACTAGTTTGCCTAGATAAATTTGAACTGAATTGCAGGAATTAAAAACATCAGAGAAAACATGCATAGGTTAAGTAGTTCTAAAGCATTAAATCATATCATTATGCCACATTTAAGGAACATGTTAAGGTTTTGAACATGTGGCCACAGGAATTGAAGAATTAGTGATTGCCACAAAATGGACTTGGTTCAATGTGGTGAAATATTAACACAAATTGATACTTTCTTATCAATGCTGAACATCACACAAGTTCTCATTTTCTGTAAAAGTCAGAATGGAAAAGCAAAGTAGTAAGGACAGACGGGTTATGCTTAGCTCTACTTTCTAATGATTAACCAAGAGTCTCTGAAAACTTTCACGCTAGCTTCCTTCTGCATCTTTTTTAGATTTGTTTCGTTCCATTGTAACATGCCCTGTACATTTTAGGGATATGTACAAAACTGCTTAGCAACCCTTTCATTGAACAGATCCCTAGAGAATCTTAGTACACTGTTAAAACTGTGCAGGAATTAATTTCATTGGACAGGAGATAAAATCATTCAAATAAAAGATGGAATCTTGTGTGTTGATGAAATACACAGATGTTAGTTCACTTCTATTAGAATTATGCAAGGGGTGTGTGTGTGTGTGCACGCGCGCACGTGTGTGTAAAAAAGTATTTGTGATTTGCAACATGGTGTCATGTATTATAATACAAATTATTCTGCAGTATCCAATGCTGTCTTGTGTACCAATGGGGCCAACCTCCAACACAGCAAGGAAACACTTCCTAAAACAAAACTTGTTTCCAGAATAGAACAGGTATGGGGATATAGCAGACAAAAACTGCACCGCTCTGTTGTGTTTCAGAAATGGGACTTTCAGCTCATTTCTGAAGTTGCTCTCAATGGTGCTAGCTTCCAGTTGTGCAGGTGGTGAACTCCAATGACACAGAAGAATCCGGGGAAGTACAAGAGCGGCCTTGGATATTGCCCATTATTAGTACTACATAGTGCGATCACAGTAAGAGTAACAAACAAAAGATGCAGGTGCTTACCTAGAGGACATTGCAAGCTATGCTTTCTACACACTTAAGGTCAGTGTTCCTGTCAAATAAGCTTCTTATTTGACAGGCAACGGAAAGACAAAGGGTGCAGGGAATGCAGAAGGCTAACTTTCCCAAACAAAAATCACTTTGAAAATGAGCTAAAATTGTTGGATTACATATGCTGCATCACCATCACTCTGGTCTTTTTAAAAGGCCTGTATGTGTCATTTCATGTCTGTGAGAAAAACTGCTTCCCTTTCAGGTTTTACCTGCTTATGCTCGGTAATTGAATGGAGTTATCCGCACCACAACTATAGTTACCAAGCTATTTTGGATTACAAAAACATGGTGATGTTATAGGGTAAGAAAACTACTTCTGAAACTTTGCACTCTAGAAATTAGAGTGTCAGAAGCTAAGAGCCTCACCAAAGGTCTTATAAAATTATAAGAAATACCAATCAAATCCTTTTTCAATAGTATGCCAAAAAGGATTTGGACAGGAGCAAAGGGTTCTCTTTTCAGGTGGAAATACATGCAAACTTTCCTTCACCGTACATTAAAAAAAGTCCAGTGCACAGTGATAAAACATGCTTAGTTCCACTGCTTTTGTTGTAATATTTCAAGTTATTTATTGTTTTACACTGTTTTATAGTGCTTTTATATTGTATTGCATGCTTTTAAAATGTAAATCACTTGGAAATCCTGGGATGCCAAGCAATGCAGGCATAGCTTAAATAATATAACATAAAGAATAAAATGAAGGGTCTTAACTCTTGGCACAGCTAGGATTGACCCTTAGCAATAGGAATGGGACTGCACTTGGAGGCAGGAGGAACCCAGCAAAGGACAGAGACTCACAGATGGAGTTTGCACCAGTTCCCTGGAATTTTAGGTGCCCCCCCCACATTTATTACAACTGTCTCACTGAAAAGGAGTATGTCCTTGTTAGAATTTCTAATTGCCTCTCAAGACTAGTCTTCCAAAGGCACAATTTAAAGGCTTTTAAAACAGGAGTAGGGGGCCAGCCATACATGCCTCAGGACAGAGGGCCAGAGCCAGGTTGCCACTTTATCTCTTAGAGACCTTAATGGAGGACCACTGGATAGGGCTTCAGACAATGATCTTATCACATAAGCAACTTCATCAGGGCATAAGTGGTCCTTCAAATAATGTGGATCCAAGCCATTTAAGCCATTAAGTGTCAAAACCAGTATTTTGAATTCAGCCCAGAAGCAGACCCACAACTAGTGCAGCTGGTACAATATGATTCGATTGTTTAGGACCAACAAGGACCCAATTGGCCACAGTTTTCATCAGCTGAAATGCCCAAGCTATCTTCAAAGGCACATACAGCTTTCCATGGTAGTTCAACCTGGATATAACTAGGCAACAGGAACAGAGGATATGTCTACTTTCCCTAGATAGGGTTGCAGTTGACATCCCAATCAAAGTCAGTGAAATACATTCCTGCAAACCTGTTTTAATCACAAAAACAGGCCTCAATGCATGAATGAAAAGTTTCTAAATAACCAGTATCCTTCTTCCAAGGCTCCCTGGATTTGAGAGTTACTCCAGAATCCTACATAAGAATAAAAAATTAGACAAAGGGGGGATAAATATTTTATCCCTGATGGCAGAGCCCAAGTTTGGCTTGTTCAGAAGAAAGTTAACAACCAGCTCTTTTAGTTTTTTATTATTATCAAATACAATCATTCTACAAGATCAACAATGTGATAGTACACTTGATAAAAGCATTATATATTCGCATTTCTAAACTTATCTCCTTTTTTAGATAAATGATCATACTTTATCTAATAAATTCTGAACATTTTAAACATCTTCATGGTGGTAGGCACCATTTCCACCCACAAACAAGCACTTATCATTTCTGAAATCCAGTATCTCGCCATACCTTGGCAACTTAAAGTATGTGTAACAGTAGGAAAAGGCCATGACCTAGCAAAATCCATCTCAGACTCTTTTGAAAACATGGCATCCAAATCAAAATGGATGAGTTATTTTAACCACAAAATGCAGGCAAATAGTGGGGTGAGGATTTTACAACATGCATTCCATGATCAGCTTCGATATAGCTCTACTGGACAACAGTAGATGCATCACTGCCACAAAACAGGCCCCAAAGTGGACTCTTCCTTTGTGCAGTTGTATTTGCTGTGGGTTTTTCACTACTTGCTCTTCATTTGTCAAGACAACTATATCATTGCCTCCAGCTCTTCCAAACAACAATGTGCTGACTTGGCTTTAATACTTGGTTGGCACTAGTCAACATCTCCCTTGCCTGCTACGTTAACATCCTGAAATGTTTTCAAAACCATGCCAGTTTCAAAATCTTAATCTTGGAGAATGGTGGGCTGTTGTTGGACAAAAAGTCTTAAGAGCCTTTGATCTTGTAGACCATGGGTCCTCACACTATGTCCCATGGGCCAGATCTGGCCCGCCTCAGAGGTTTTGGACTTGCCACACATGTGCCCATGCCTGCCGCTGCCCACCTCGTCCCACGCGTGCCTGCCACCACCTTGCCCCGTGTGCGGGGAGGCGGCGACTTGCTCATGCGTAGATCATTTTGGACTCACTCGGAGAAAACAATTTCCAAGCGAGCATGCTGCTGCCTCACACGCCTGCCGCTGCCTCGCCACGTGCCCCCACCTTGCCTCCCCTCACCGTGCGCACTCCCGCCCCCACCCTGCTCCCTCACCAGCCCACACACATCGCCAGCACCGCCTTGCTGGCCCATGCCTACCATCGGGACCTTTCAACTGGCCCCTTGCTGAAAAAGTTTGAGGACCCCTGTTGTACTTAGTTTAGCAGTTCTTTGAGTCCTATTCTTGGCTCCCCACATCACCTTCTATTGAACCCCCTTCAACTGCAAGGCCCCTGTCACAGGGAAAGAAGCAGGATGTAATCCTAGCAAGGATTACTACAGCTGATGGCGTGCTTCATAAGGAATGAGAGAAGCAATACCTAGGAGGCAAATACCAATTCTACCTAGCCTTTAGTGGCTCAGGGCAATTTTAATCAGGCTGGGGCAAAAAGGAAAGACCTGCCGAGTATGTCACTAATAAGGGTGGAGAGGGGAGGAATGAGATACAAAAGTTTCCATATCACAGTGCTGGATATTGCATCCAGCATATGTGCATGTATTTATACACAAAGCTATGCCTACACATGTGCTCTGTGCAACTATAAACTCCTGACTGCTAAATAAAGTCAGTATTATTATGGAACTGACCACTGGTGGAGGGAGGATTTATAAACCTCAATCTCCTGCACCTGAAGTGACCCATAACAATTAAGAACATCAGAAAACCTTGGAAAAACAGCAGCACACACACACACACACACACACACACACACACACAACACCTTAACCTAATTCAGCAAAAGCAGTTTTATTCAACTAATTAGCGTGGGATAGTATGTTTCTGGAACCAGACAGAGTGCCTACCTCCATCTAGTGCAAGGATGCAGAAGCAAATGCTAAATCCATCCCATCTATCCCATCCAAATGCTAAATCCATCCCATACTATGGTGCCAATTTTATCCTCCAGGGTTTCCAGAAAGAATATTCCCATTTCCCTTGGTTCCCTCCCATTTCCCTCAGCCACCACGCATGAGGTAACTTTCCAGCTACTATATACTATCCCTTCCCATTCTAAAAAGTTGAATTGTCTCTACTCATGCCTATTTTCTGACAAAAGGAGCTTTAAACTAGAGTATGCTTGTAATTTTGCCCCCACACCTTTGCTTTTGGTCCCAATGAGCACTGGAATGTGCCCCCAAAAGCTGCTCCAAATGAAATTCAGACCCTGGGCTGAAAGAGAAGTAGCAAAGTAGCTTTGTATACATATAGAAGCACATTCACTCTGCCAGTTATGCCTTATTGTACCCATTTAAGATGTTTATTTTCATATGCTGAACTGTCATGGAACTGCAGATTATGATTTATAGGCATGCAGTTTTCAGGCCACAAAGGACACCAAGGGGAAAATGACGGGTGAAGAACAATTTACTTCTTCAAAGTAGAGCTGTCATTCCAAATAGTGGAAAACTGCCCATCTACATTTAATGCACATGGTGGGAGAGTTTCCTGGATGGTAATTTAATGCTGAAGTGAGATTCATTTAAATGTCAGTAAGTAGAAGTGTGTCCTCATGAATCTCCTCTTGAGCTGTGAATTTGTCAGTTTAGCTAACATTTCTGGGGCCTGCTCAATAATGTACGAGAGGGGGAAATGACTTGTTTTTCCATCTTATTTACTTAGGTTTCAACCCCACCCAATCCCTTGTGTTGATGGAACAGCAGATCCCCAGTTCTATGCAAACATGACCACTGGCAGTATTGAAATGTTAAAACTAGGGACTCCAACAGGACTCATTATAACCCCCCCCCCCCCCCACACACACACACAATTCATGACCAGGCACTGCAGCAAAATAAAATGGAAGCTGTGCATGCTTCCCATATTGCCATTTAATCCTTCCTCTCAGTCCCTGAAAATCACTTGTGCTCTGCACACAGATGGCTTAGCAAGAAACAGAAGGGAAAGGCCTGGTGTGACTTTGGGAGGCAGACTTGCCACTCTCCCCGTGTTCCATTGCATGCTCATGCCAGGGATCAACCTCTGTTGAGCCCTGACAGAATCCTGAGTGTTCAGACACTGGACCCGCAATGCAGATGGACCACACTACTTGAACAGTGTTGCAAGTGTTATATATTCCCAAAAAGTACTTGGTGTGTTTACATCAAATGGAAAGACAAGATACAGGAACAGAGCATTTACATTCTAATAACAGACACAGAGTCATTTATTTATCAATCCAGCACCTTAGTCCTGTTACAATAAAACCATCTTGATACCTCTGCTGTATGCAACAGGATAGCACATGTATATTTCTAAGCCACTTAGAACATCAAAATACCTCTAAAGTATGTAAAGAGATATTCTAAAGAGATCCAACGGTCAAAATCTCTGCAAATATTGCATATAATATTAAACCATACTTGAGAGTTAAAAGAACATGCCTAGCACTTTCCTGGGTTCACATACTCCCCTCCTCTACTGGAACTCAATGAGATTTTGGAAGTTTTAACTTCCATTTAGATTGTCACAAGATTACTGTGTTATTCAAACACAAACTGTGGTTACTGGAAACAGGCCACCTTGAAGATGGCTTAATTTCACTAATCATGCTTAAGAGTAGATACAGTTTAAGTTTTCAGACAACATGCTAAACTGCATTTAAACAAACATGAAAGCTTTCCTATCTCCTCCATGAAGATGTACTAAAAAAGAGGGGAAGGGGAGTACAAGAGCCAAGGGAAAGGGTCTTGTAATGTAAAACAGTTTAGCGTTATGTCCAAATGAAGGCATTATTTGCTTTCCTTTGAAATATGTAAGAACTAAAAAAAAGTCATGGGAAACAATTTACACTTTCTGCTGCAAATAAGTAATTATGAAAGCTTCTAGACCGGTTAGGTAACCTGGTAGTCTCCAGATGTTTTGGACAAGTCCAAACTAGTCCCCTGGCAGATGAGGGATTACTAAAGTTGAAATTCAAAAATATCTGGAGAACTCCAGTCTGCCTACCCCTTTTCTAGATCAAGTAGGTATTTTAAGAAGTATTTCAAGGACAGTCCAGAATGTCGACAAGCAACAATATTAGAAGCAATATTCCAGGAAACAATGAGTCTAGCTTCCATTTGTGTATGTCTCTATCATACCCTTCAACTGTAAGATACCCTGCTATGCTTTTTAAGGACCTTTCTATTAGCAGCCATTCTATGTGGTTGGGATGGGCAACTTGTCTTCCTCCAGCTATTTTGGCCTGTAACTTGGACCTACTCTGCAAAGTCAATGGTGAGCAATAACAGAAGTTATAAGCCAAAATATCTAGAGGGGCCACTATTCCTGCTATAGGGGTGTCACTAATTCATAATAACATAGTCATCAATGCAATACTATCTTGCTTTCAGCACCTATGCTTCATGCAGTGCAAATCCAAGATAACAATGGGAGAAAAATCCACCATAAGGAAGATACAAAATATGTCACCCCAAGCACAATGGAAAATCTATTCCATTCATTCGAGGAAGCACATTGTATCTTTACTTCCCAAAATAGTCAATAACCAATTCAGTAATATTTCAAACGCAATATTCAACTGCCATCCAGTGACAAGAAATGCATGACAGGTTTGCACATGATGCTAACCCATGCATCATTTAATGTTCAGTTTGCTGAGTTTTGGGTTATTGTGATGTGAGAACCCAGCTTCACTAACAAGGCACCAAAAAAAACATAGCTACTCTAAATGTCAATGCCACAGTGATGCAAGGGCATTTGGGATACATGGAGAGAGGCAGAAAAGGAGAAGAGAAACAACCAACTCAGGACTGAGAAAACAAAGCCTAATTTTTTTCAAGCATCTGCCAGACAAACCCTGGGTAGTACACCAAAACATCCAGGATGGCTTACACAATTCTATTTTACTCTCACAAGTCTCGTGAAGTAGGTTAGGCTGAAAGTCATTGGCTGGCCCAAAATCATCAAGTGAGCTTTCATGGCTGAATGGATTGCCACAATCTAGCCACTGTGCCACACTTGCTATTACCTGGTTCACATGTGAATGCCTGAGTGCACAGGGAAAAGTCATGCATATACAGAATACACTTCCTTAAGGCAGGTTTCCTGAGTTCCATGGGTCAGCTAATCCATTTGTTTAATCCCAGGTCAAACGCCTCACTAAAGCAGGAGATCAAATTTGGAAAGCAAATGGGGTGTGCACATGAGGGAAGAGTTTCTGCCCCCAGCTGAGCTTACATTTCATTATCAGCACTTGGCTGAAGAGACCACTGTCCTAAACAAACAGACTGAAGGGATATGAGCCATGAGAAGTTTGGCACATTAGCACCCAACCCTTTGCTCTAAAAGTTAGATGTCTATTATCTGAATGTCTGGATGGGGCAAAACAAAGTTTAAACAGGATGGACCTGCCACTATCATGTCTGAGATGGTCCTAACCCCAGACTGAACAGTGTGTTTTTTCACAATGTGTCTCCTGATATATCCTATAACAGAGTAGAGAAAGTCATACACAAGGAAGAAGCTATAGTCACACAACCTAAGCTTCAGATAAGGAAAAATGTCCATAAGATGTTGCAACAGTGCAACTTCCATCAGCACTCACCACAGGCTTTGCTTGCTGGGGCAAATGGAAATTGTAGGCTACCAACATCCAGAGAACCACACATTCCCCACCTCTGATCCAGGTTCGCATATGGCAGCAGGGTCCTCAAGGCAAGACAGCCATCCCAATCCCAGACAGCATGGTAAGCATCCTAAGAGCAGCCCCTGGCCATTCCTCTGCTTTAATGTTTACAGTAAGAATGTGAAATGATTCAACTTGTGCAAATAATCGTAATCTTATTTGTTAGTATACAGGGTAACAATAAATGTGATATAACACTGTCAAGAAATAACACTGCTCATAGCCTTCAGGGAACACGTGCAAAAACAGCTTATTTTCAAAATGGAAGGATGTTTCCCTGATTGGAAAGTTTAAAAAAAAAACCTTACTGCTGTTTAACTGGCATGTATGCATCTGCAGCCTCAAATTTTTAATAGTGCTAATTCCATCCAATTTAAAATCTACTCCAGAAGAAAAACAACTCTTAACTGGGCAAAGCAAAATTTTACTCCAAGCTATTAGATGCTTCCTGAAACAACAACAGTGATACTTCACATGCATTGTGTTGCTGCAATTGTGCCCAGACGACACTCCTTTAAGAGAGACACTTATCTCTTACAGCAATTGAGGCAGGGAGAGATGATGAGAGGACAGCTTGACAAATGATTTCATGGCAGCAGCAAGGTTCAAACTAGGTAAGTTTCTGAAGCATAGCTTGACATCTTATAAAATAAGCAGAATCAGAACTAGCTCTTTAAGAAATGAAGAAATCCACTGCACGTGTGACATTCAGTAACATGTTCATCTTCTGGAAAAAAGAATCAGCAAGTCCGTGTTGAGACAGTCTTTTTAAAGAAAAAAAATTGCAAGTGCAATCTATAAAAGCAGATCTATTCTCTGCTGAAGACTCCTATGCCTCCTTTCCAAATACTTGCTCTTGAGCACTGGGGTACCTGCTAGAATAATGTGGGAGGTGGTACTGGGGGCAGCAGGGCAATGAAGGCTGCCTCACCTCCTTCTTCCATTGGGTAGACTCTATGGATTCCAGTTCACTCATGAAAGGAACAAGCCCTTCCATATGCGAAGTATATGCCAAGAAATAGCTGATCCACAGATCTGCAAATCAATTGTTTGAGTTTAAGAAACCTGACCATATGAAAGGCTGCAAATGTTCAGGCAAAACCTGCTAAACAATAAAAATAAACTTTCAAAAGTGCCCCCTTCCTTCCTTAAGCAAATGCCAAGGCATAGAAACCTAGTTTCAATCCTCACTCTATGCAGGATAGTTGTCTGCAGTTCATAACATACATTTGACCACAATTGCATTATTATTATGAAGTGAAGGTCTTTATCATTTTGATCTTCCTTCAGCCTCCCCATATTATGCCAGTTTAACTTGAAAGATGGGGAATAATCGCTGATCAGAGTTTCTGTCCAGAAGCCAGATGAGTTGCCATTCTGGAAAAACAGCTCAAGGCATCTGGTTTCCAACAAATCTAGGAATGTAAAAAATAAATGATGACCTTTTAAAGAAAACTAATGAAACTGATGCATTCAAGCACATGAAGAACTCAAAGGCCCACAGTGAATTTAACATAATTCAGGGACAACAAAAATGCAAAAAAGACCTACTGTAAACACTGCTCATTCAGAAAAGAGCTTCCCAGTAATAAAAGTGACCTGGGTGTAGGCATTATTGCTAAAACAGGCATATTTGCAGAAGTTGTTGCAAGAACAAAATTCACAGCATGGCAGCCAGCACTGCCCATTCAATTAGTTTTTAGAACTTGTCTACAGAAATATAATTAGTAAGTGGCAACTTTTAGGTAGCCTTTCAAGTGATAATACAGAATGAGGAAATCACTGATTCAGCCATTTATCCTGCTCTAAGCCCCAAAGCATGGGATGGAATGACCCAGTTGAGTGCCTGTCCAACACAGGAATGGGGAAGTAGTTTTAATCTTTTAAAATGACCAGTAAAACTGCCAAATCTGAAAAATACTCTAAAAACTAAAATAAAAATCAAACCAATTTCTATAATACCATTTGAGATTTGTCAGCTTCTTCTGTACAGTATCCACAAGAGGTTTCAGCACAAAATAAACAACTCCTGTTCCCAATTCCCAGAAGGAAGTTGCAAAATATATTTCAAAAATCCCTAAGTGCAACCATCAGATGCTTAAAGTGCCTACCTAGTCTTCCAAATAATTTTGACAAGGCATCAGCAATGCTAAGTTGGAAAAGCAGATTCACTCAATTTGCCCCTTCATCAAAGGGAACTAGATGAATTAGTGTTCTTCAGTTTCAAACCAAAACCAATGGATATATGGAAGCCAGACCAGAAAAAGGAACTGTTTTGTAAACCAGAAGGTACTCTCTCAAGTCGCTGTTATTGCAGAGGTGTTCCACAGCTGTTCCTTGTAACAAAACACTTTCAGCAGAAGTAGTAAGGTTTGGCTTAGATATGGCAGAATTAATCTGTACTTTCTGGATGATAACCTGTTGCAGCAAGACAGAGTTTTATGGTACCATATGAACCTTTACTATTTTAGACTTTGGAATGTGCACCTGACTGTGGAGTGAGAAATGAATAATCACATTTGAGCCTAGAGTTTTGCAGATTTGACCACTTACATTTTGCATAAATAGGACCAAATTTTAACTGGTGTGTGAGACACATGAAAATTAAGAAGAGGGCTAATGAATAGCAGGACAATTATTAGAAATGTGGGCTAGCAATTATTTTGGATTTACAAGGCTATATTAAAGCAAATGTATGTGTCCACCAAGGATCAAATGCAGTGACTTCTGTTAAACAGGCCAACATTTTTTCACTCTTTTCAGCCTCCATTAGAGAATTCTGCAATGCACATTTCCATTTTTAAACTGAATACAAATTATCAGGTAAATTTGACAAAATTATCAATTATTTCTTAATGGCTACTACCAGGTAACAAGCTATACAAACTAGACTCATACCCAAAACTTTCAACATTCTTTTTAAAAATTGATTTGAATGACAATCCTACACTTATTAAATGGGAATAAAATTTATTGAGCTTGATGAGACTTACTTTTGAATAAAGGAGTAAGGACTGTATTACTAATTATAATACATAGGCATTTCAAAGATGTTTCCACTTTCCTTAGATCATATGCATCACACCCCAGTACTTCCAAGCCCTCACATTACACAATGCCATAAATCAAACATTTGTCAATTTTCCTTTGTCCCTTTAGGAAAAGAACCATACAGTCTATTGAGAACCTAGAACTGACTTTTCATTTCATCAGCAGTTTATTCAGAAATGTTATCCATCAGGAAAGGGCTATAGTGGATTAAATAAGTAGTAAGTCTGTACAATACAAAGTTTTGTGAACTTTATGCAGCAAAAAAATAAGTCAACCAAATAACACTATTTAGTACAGTGAATTTCTTACCTGAAACTCTGTTTCTGTGCTTCAGATCCACCAATCCAGAATGAATGGGAATTCGAATGGGGTTTCCTTTTCACACTTGTCTGTCAAAAGAGAGCAGCCAATCATCTTCAGCCTGGTGTATCTACTTCTTTTCTTGAACGAAATCCCAATATGCACTTCCTAATGCTGTTAGAAAGACAAGGAAACCTGTACAGCTAGCAGGGTTCCAGTAGTCATTAAAACAGATGGGTCACCGGATTGGTGGATCTAACACAAGAAACTAAATTAAAGACAAGAAATTGCACTTCTCCATGCCTGAATCAACCAATCCAGAGCAAGTGATCTTGACTACTCACTGCCCACATTAAACAGAAAAAACTATGACAACTCAAACATTATTTATAAGCCAAGGGAAGGCATTAGCTAAAGTTGTTCAAAGATTATATATGGATATGTTTCTCTTTAAAGTACAAGATATTATTTATTTATTTAAAACTTTTAAAGACCATTCCTCACCATGGTCTCAGGATGGTTTAACAATATGACAAAATAAAATAAAGCACAGGTACCAATAATTATTTTGTTGCAGGCACAGATTGGAGGCTCTGGCCAAAATCTAAAGAATTAATTTGCATCAGGATTTGGACCTGATTAGTGGGACTTCTGACTAGTTTTCTTTGAAGAACAGAACCCATGGTAAAAATCACAGAATATTTCCAAATTTTCTTTCACTTTCAAAAGAAGTCTCAAAGAACACCATAATGTTTGGCATTAAGTCCTAATGAAACCTACCAATTTTATCATTTTAAAAAATGTAAGCAATGATGAAAGAGAAAGCATGCACTTCTTAGCCAAAATAACCAAAGGCACCATTACTGGGGAAGAAAATAGTCCATTCACACTACCAGAGACTAAAGCAATGGAGGAAGAATCCTACTGAAATGTTCCTAGACTGAAGCAGGCTAGAACTTCAAGCTATGACTTTGAGAAATTAGATGGGGCATTACAGAGTCCAAAACCAAAGAATGATGCTAATTTTGTTTCAACTAGAAGGACAGTTATATGAATCCTTATCTGTCTTTTACGCAACCAGATAACAAGACCTAGATACTTCTTGACAAACCATCTGATTTTTTTTAATTGACAGTGCAAATGCATGCCTGTGGACTACATGGAGGAAAAACACATCATTGTAGCTATATTACAATATCAATACTGCTAAAACTTTGTATCATAATACATAATTTCAAAAAGATATAATATATAATTCTGATCAAACAAGCAATTCAATTATGTAGAAGTGTCCTATTACAAGAAGATAATGATTAAAATAAATAACATTCCAAAACAGAACAGGTCAACAGTTCTTGCTGCACGTGAAACCTCTTGGTGCACTAAATGCTTTATCAAATAAAGCTCTTTTCCTGGATAGTGCAGAGCGCCAGGGTGGTATAGTGGCTAAGAGTGCAAGACTGGGTCTCAGGCAATCTGTGTACTAGTTCTTACTCAGCCATGGAACCAACTGGGTGACTTTGGGCCAGTCACAGACTCTTAGCCCAACCAACATCACAGGGTTGTTATGGAGATAAGATTGAGAGCAGGAGGAAGAGAATTATGTAAGGTGCTTTGTGTTCTTTGTAAGAAAAAAAACCAGGATGTAAGTTTAACAAACAAATAAATCTTTAGACTATAAAGTTATAATACTTGTTATTCCATTGCCCAATAAGCTGAAGATGTCAACATTCACATAGTGTGAAAAGAAGCTTCTGTGAACTCCTTCAGACACATCACCTCCAGAAAAGAATACTGAGAGCAGCAGGAGATACCACTAACTGGACTATGCATACAAATAGTCCCTAGAGCTAGCAGCAGGGGTGAGTCTTCTTTACCTGTACCCAATGTCATGATTATAGCAGGGCAGCATTAAGAGAAATTGATGGCATGTCAACATATATCTGATTTAAAACATAAAATACATTAGATTCAAACTGAGCATGAGGATCCCCATTGCAGAGAGAGAGAGAGAGAAAGAAAGGGGGGGGGGGGGACTGACAGAGCCACCAGGCAAGAAAGAACAACCATTATGTAATGTAAGGGATACTGACACTAGGACAAGTGTCTCTTCTAAGGTTTTGACAGTCTTAGCAAACGTGGACTCTTTTCTCTTAATGGCAAAAACTGTAACGGAAATACACTGAGATTACTGGGTTACTTTCTAGCTATTTCTTCTAATACATGAATAAATACTCCAGCTGAAGTAGCCACTCAGAATCAATCAATATTAACTGGCCATTTTAAGTAAAAAGTAAAACCAAGACATGGCAGGTAAAGCTAGTATGCAAGACTGCCTAGATACAGGATCACTAGAGGAACTGTTTAAGCAAATGATAACTTTAGTTACTCATGATAAAAAGAAATGTTACAATGTCCTTCACTTTTTTCTCATGTCCGTCTTCAAAACTATGGTTGCCCAAAAAACCTAACCAATTCTATTTTTAAAAATGGGGGGGGGGGGGATTAAATTTTTGGAAATGACAGCTCTCTATGTATCTGCTAAATGTTAAGAATGGGAGCTAGTGGTGCTTTTCATCTGTTGCCTCTTATTTCTGAGGTGTGTGTAGTCTTGCCATGTGTGCAAATGGAGCAGACTTCAGCAACCTGTTTAACTACCCTCTTTTCCCAATGTTTTGCACTAGAACTTCTATCAGTCCTAGACAGCATAGCTAAAGATCAAGAAGGCTGGGAGTTGTTCCCTAGTGGGAGAACAGTAGGTTGGAGAAGGCTCATACAGAAACACAAAGTTGATTACAGTCTGATACCACAATCACAACTACTGTATTTTGCAACACTATTCAAATATTATGTACAGCACAGATGTTTCACGACAGAACAAGCAGCAATGACTGCAATTAACTGGTACAAACCCAGCACTGTAGTTTAATTATAACTGGATAACTATGAATAGCACCAGAAAGAGAACCTAACATTTGTTGCACAGTTTCCACCCTCAATTTAACAATCCATACTCAGGTGTGCAATTGCACAAACCAGGTCAGCAAGAGATGCATCTAGCCTCCCATATGCTCACCACAAACCCCACCACAACTGAGTCTGTAAATGACCATTTCTTACAGGATGAAACCAGAAAGTCCATGTGACCCAGCATCCTACTTCCTACAGTGGCCAACCAGATGTTTCTCTAGGCCCATCAGGAAGGCATGATCACAACTGCCCTCCCATTATGATCCTCTCCTACAGCAAATGGTTTTATTCAGCTACCATGGCTAACAGAAGTTAATACACATATTCTCCATCAACATTGTTAATTTGCTTTGAAAGGCACTAAGCTTGCAGCTCTCATCACTTTTAATAACAATGAATAGCAAAAGCTAATCAGCACTGTATGAAGAACTTGACCAATCTCACTGGCTGACCAGAATTTCTAACGCTTCAAGAAGTGGGTGCACTTCTATTCATTTTCTCCACAAATGTTAATAGCTTTATAAAAGGTGCCTAAGGGGAGGTTCAAACTAAGGAGGCTCAAATGCTTTAGCCCAAGATAGGTACACTAATACCCCCCAAATGTTTTCAACTACTCACTTATGCCCAAGTGTCACTGAGAGTTGCAGCCCAAAAAAACTGGAGGGCACCAGCTGGCCTGTCTTTAACATTTTCACATGAACAAGCTGCAGTGAACCTTAACTATGGTCTGCTGAAATAAGCTGGCTGCAAACCAGTTCATAAAGCTTTTTTGTTTAACCACCATAGTTAAGATCAATCAAAATGTAAGGTTTCAATGACACACTAAACTGCAATTAACCTAAAATGGATACAGAAGCTTCTGATCCACACTTCATGTCCCTGACTTGAGAAAGGAGGTACCGCACAAGTCTGAGCCATTCTATATCATACTGACATAAAAGTAAGCCATGGCTAACCATCAAGTCTGACACAGGTACCACAAAAAGTTAAATTGTTTTCCTTAACTTCAAGGGATTAATAAAGAAATAAAAGAATATGAGAAATCAGGTATTTCTCTCCTTTTCCTACTTCCAAGTGCACGATTTCTTACAATGTCATCTTCAGGTTTCTATTAAAATGCAGTTTGTTTACAATCTTACTAAAGGTTAAAGATTGCATTTCACCTGCCTGAAGACCGTTGTTAAGGCTAAATAGGTGAAATCTAACAGTACCCATTTGCCAGTAGAATACATACTTCTTCCCTCCCTCCAGCCCCCCAAAACCTATCCTAAGGGTTGGGAACCCGCTGGAGACATTGGTTGTCACTTATCATGTTTCAATTCTAAATCCTAAACATTCAGCATTAGGAACTACTGAGGTATATGGCATGCTCAAGACAGCACAAAAGAGTTCAATGTCTGATATACAACTGGACTCTTCTGTAAAAATTTACCATTCTTCCCTTATGCTTGTAGTATTTCTTAGACAGAACATTGAGATAAAATCCTACTAGCCAAAAATCATTTCCATATTAAGGAATACATGCACATTTTATTTTTATATGGGGGATAAAATAGTTGTAAATATTTGAATGCATAGATTAAAAGTAGAGAAGAAAAGTAATGTAAAATTCTGCCAAATAAAGCATATAATATATAACTTAATCAATTTCTTCAGACAAAACTGATGTTGCTAAATACATACGCAACTGTTTTGTGAGATGACTTCACAGCAGCTAATAGAAACAAAAGCCTCATTACCAATTTGTAAACCATATTTATTCCTTAGTGGAAAGATATCTGCAATTTTACTGACCCAGGATATGACTAGTGCTGGGAGTTTTCTGAAATACTTTGAATTGATCACTGCCTTATACTGATTATTTTTCAAAACATTAAATACCTGATTGATGGTGCATGTAGGAGGGTTCAATAAAGTGTACTTACTTCAAACAATGTCAAAGGTCTATTGGAAAATTATTTTTATTAGAGTGCTGGTAAAAAAAAGTCACAACAATTAATAACATACATTTTTTCTTAGCTTCATTTGCACATAATACTGTTGCACATAATAACAGGCCAAGCTTTATGCTAACGATGGCTTGTTACTGCAGCTGTAAACTGCCATTGCAGTACTGAGGGCAAGAATCCCTCAGAAGAAATGGAGTAGCCTTCATAGTCAATAAGAGTAGGAAAAGCAGTACTGGCATACAATCTCCAAAATGACAGAATGATCTCTGTTCGAATCCAAGGAAAACCATTCAACATCACAATAGTCCAAGTCTATGCCCCAACCACCGGTGCTGAACAGGCGAAAATTGACCGGTTCTATGAAGGCCTACAACACCTTCTAGAATTAACACCAAAAAATGATGTCCTTATCATCATGGGGGATTGGAATGCTTAAGTAGGAAGCCAAAAGATAACCGGAATAACAGGCAAGTATGGCCTTGGAGTACAAAATGAAGCAGGGCACAGGCTGGTAGAATTTTGTCAAGAGAACACTCTGGTCATAGCAAACACTCTTTTCCAACAACCCAAGACGACTCTACACATGGACCTCACCAGATGGTCAACATAGAAATCAGATTGACTATGTGCTCTGCAGCCAAAGATGGAGGAACTCTATACAGTCAGTAAAAACAAGACCAGGAGCTGACTGTGGCTCAGATCACGAGCTTCTTGTTGCAAAATTCAGGCTTAAATTGAAGAAAGTAGGGAAAAACACTGGGTCACTCAGGTATGACCTAAATCATATCCCTGATGAATATACAGTATTGGTGACAAATAGATTTAAGAAACTAGATCTGAAAGACAGAGTGCTTGAAGAACTATGGACAGAGGTTCGCAACATTGTACAAGAGGTAGCAACTAAAACCATCCCAAAGAAAAAGAAAGACAAGAAAGCAAAATGGCTGTCTGAGGAAGCTTTACAAATAGCTGAGGAAAGAAGGGAAGTGAAAGGCAAGGGAGAAAGGGAAAGATACACCCAACTGAAGGCAGAATTCCAGAGAATAGCTAGAAGAGATAAGAAGGCCTTCTTAAATGAACAGTGTAAAGAAAGAGAAAACAGTAGAATAGGAAAGACTAGAGATCTCTTCAAAAAAAATGGATATATGAAGGAAAATTTCATGCAAAGACGGGCATGATAAAGGACAAATGGCAGGGACCTAACACTGATTGGGAACTGAACATGGAACCACTGACTGGTTCAAAATTGAGAAAGGAGTACGACAAGGCTGTATATTGTCACTCTGCCTATTTAACTTATATGCAGAGCACATCATGTGAAAGGCTGGGCTAGATGAATCACCAGTTGCAATTAAGATTGCTGGGAGAAATATCAACAACCTCAGATATGCAGATGATACAACTCTCATGGCAGAAAGTGAAGAGGAACTAAAGAGCCTCTTGATGCGGGTGAAGGAGGAGAGCGCAAAAGTTGGCGTGACACTCAACATTAAGAAAACTAAGATCATGGCATCCGGTCCTCTCACTTCCTGGCAAATAGATGGGGAAGAAATGGAGGTAGTGACAGATTTTATTTTCCTGGGCTCCAAGATCACCGCAGATGGGGACTGCAGCCAAGAAATTAAAAGACGCTTGCTCCTGGGGAGGAAAGCTATGGCAAATCTAGACAGCATACTAAAAAGCAGAGACATCACCCTGCTGACAAAAGTTCGTATAGTCAACACCATGGTTTTCCCAGTTGCAATGTATGACTGTGAAAGCTGGACCATAAGGAAGGCTGAACGCCAAAAGAATTGAGGCCTTTGAATTGTGGTGTTGGAGAAGACTCCTGCGAGTCCCTTGGACTGCAAGGAGATCAACCCTGACTGCTCTTTAAGATGAAACTCAAATACTTTGGCCACCTAATGAGAAGGAAGGACTCCCTGGAGAAGACCTTAATGCTGGGAACAATTGACAGCAAAAGAAGGGGACGGCAGAGAATGAGGTGGCTGGATGGAGTCACTGATGCGGTGTGAGCTTAGCTGGACTCTGGGGGATGGTGGAGGATATAAGAGCCTGGAGAAATGTCGTCCATGGGGTTGCAATGGGTCAGACATGACTTCATGACTAACGTAACATGTTTTCCTTGTTTCTGATTTGCTTTGTTCCCATGCATTCTGCCATACTTCTGAGCAGTTTTAGGCTGCTCTTGCTGAGTGCCCTGTTTCAGAATAAGAACTAACCTAAACAAACCAGAGATAAAGCATGGTTCTGGGGTGACGCACCATAACAAGCCATGGTTTAGACAAGGCAAGCTATGGGTTCAATGTGTAGTTTTGAGTTGGTTAACTATTCCATGTTTGCAGGGGTGAGTTCAAACAGAAGGGCAAGCCAATTTCAAGAAATCATACTACAACATAGTATTATCAGCCAGCCAGACCATTGTTGAAATTTTGAGGGGAAAGCTGAGGGCACTGATATCTTGGCATCCTTAAAGGCCTGGCTGCATAAAAATATGTACTTCGTAAAGATAACCCCCCAATTTTTATGTTGAGTAGTGCTGCATTCATTCCAACTGTCCAATTTGATGGACACTGAACCTGTTCATAATATTCATTAATTTAACAGAACATCTTTTTACTGCTGCTAAATTAGTTATTGCAGACAAATGGAGATGACCTATTGCACCTTCTATAGACAAATGGATTGATAAGATATTGCACATCTTACATGTGCATGGTACAATGATGAAGTTAGTGGAATTTGTTCATCTATGGCAGGGTAGACAGAAAGAACATAAATCTGAACAACTCCAGATATAATTTATTATTAATATGAAACATGTATTTGTTTTGGACTTTAATATATTCAGAGCTTTTGCTATGTTGGCCTAATTTTCTGAAAATATTGTATGCTGGAAAAATAGTATGCTTGATGATTGTTGGGGGTGCACAGGTTTTAAATGTAATTATAACACTATGTGATGTTTTGCCTACATTTATAGTTATAATAAATATTACATTAACAAATAAAAAATCATGCAACCATGAACTTCTACAAATGAAATATTATCTGTGGAAAAATACCATAATTGGCTCATGACAAACAAGAGGAACCGGGCATCCCAGTTCAAAATGCATTCAGCTACTAAGCAAATCTCATTGATTTTGCTAAAACACGCTTCTGGTTAAAGATGTCTATGATTGCAGGCTAAGAGGACATGTCCGCCTAAACCCAACTGTACTCAATGGCAGCACCAGTTTTTTGTGACAAGGTAGTTTCACAAGCAATCACTCCAAGAGTTTGACACACAACTACTATAATTTGCAATGATACACAAAACCTTGTTGCTTAAGAATTTTAGTAAAATCTGTCCATTTTGAGGCACATTTCAGCAAAATTACCAAAAAAAAAAAAAAAAGTTGGTCAGTAGGCTCATGACAAACAAGAGGAAGTGTTTCTTCATAATTAGGTTATGGAATTCTCACACACAAGATAACCCAGCTTACAAAGCTAAATGCTGACATATCTGAGTTGAAGTTAGAATTATCAGAAACAAATACACAGTCAGGATACTTTGAATATTATGGACTGGGGATTAAAAGGCACTCTAGTGTCCTCATGTCCTCCTTGCAGTGTTCCTGAAAAGATCTGATTCCAATAAACTGAACTAGATTGAACCTGATCTGATCCAACATGGTTGTTATGCTGCAGATAAACATCTGCTAGCATATAGTTCAAACAGTGAGACTATTCCACCCCATCAAGCCTAAAACAATTTCTATATATTAGAAATATAGCCCACAAATGCCAAATACACAAAGAACAGTTTTGCTAAATAATCCAGTTGTAAAATGCAAAAATATTTCAGTACACCACATACCTTTTCTCTCTCATGTGTACTGCTACCTCTTTCAATGTAATTATCAAAACAGCAAATCACCTTTTCCTCTAAATCTGTCTCTGATAAAGATTTAAATTTATCTGACACCCCTGTACATTCCAACATTAGCAGCTTTTGGAAAAAAGAGCCTGGTCAGGCTCATTCTGGTTGATTGGGGCAATTTCTATGTTGCCATAAGATACCATGGGTTATTTCACTCACAAGAACTCCAAGTTGCCATTTTGAAAATAGTAGCCATGGCAAGGCACACCACAACTAATCATATCAGGAAAACCAAAGTATCACATGTTGTTTTAAGGTTAAACCACCTCTGGAGAACCTCAGAACAGCTGAGGGCTAACTATGTTCTAGGGTTATCTAACACACAACACCCAGCCTCATATAACACAAGCCATAACTTACATGTTCAAAATGGTGCTCAGCACATGTCTTGAAGCACTACAGTTTGATTAACCCATCATGGTTTATCATGATGTGCAAACTAAGCAATTGTCTCACACCAATAAATATTTAAATCCTAACTCAAGTTATAGTATATCACAGCAGATATTGAACTGAATTCATAATTAAAACAAAATGAACCATGCAATATACTGCCATCTATAATGAAATATGGTCATCTTAAGACACCATTAAATTTATGAAACTAGAATTAGAACTTCATGCAAGGGCATGCAAATATTTTGACTCCAGATATAAATCTTAATACAGATAACTCTCCACCAAAAAATGAACCCATTGCTTGTTTGACACTTCACAACATCATTTGGTTTCCCATCTGCTTCTGGGTTTCCTAGGCTTGCCATAATTACTTATAAGAATTAAAGATAGCAATGAAAGATGATTTGTCTTTTCTCTCAGAGTCACACAATACAATTAACATAAAATATATTCAGTCAACTACCTGCAAAGCCCCAGATGGGATTACACACAGCAAATAATGAAAAAAAGGTGGTACAGAATGCAGCAGGCAGCTTTTTAGTACAACATTGTCAAAAGTAGTGCTATTCCCCAATTTCAGAAACCTACAAAGCAGCAGTCTAGCTACAAAATGGTTGTGTGTGTGTGCACAAGTGTGTACATGTGTATGTATGCAATTATCAACTCTCTTCCATTGTTATTCATCAGCCATGAGCTTTTCCGTATGTGCAATTCATAGAAGCAAGGTATTTCATAGTGGCATTATCTTTCAAACTCCTCCAGCTTCTGGGTTTGAGTTACAGTTATTACACATGGCCATTTTTTTAAAGTGATATATGTTGTATACCTGAACAGATACACTGATGGCAGGTACAGAGATGAAGGCATTTCAGTCAGAGATCACTTATTTACAAAGTGGACCTTTATTTCTGCCCATTTCACTTTTACTGCACATGGTTTAAGGAAACTGATTAATGCAAGTGGACTACATCACCCACCAAGTAAATAAGAACTTCAAAAACTACAGTTTTACATATTCGACCAAAGCCTTCCTTCTTCAGTATTTGTATTTTGAATCTACAGAAATATGTTCAAGACAAGTGATCCAGTCAAATCAAAATAATCTTTGCAGTGAATTCTGTTGGGATTCTAAAGAAAAGGGAGAACATAAGATTTACAAGCCCTGAAATTAAAATGTAACCTTATTCATCTTGTGTGTCTATTTGCTTAAATATGTATTGTTGCAAATCATGACGCTTCCATTACACTTTTCTGCCACACTTAAAGACCCTTTGCACAAAATGAATTACAAAAATCACAGAATAAGGAAGATGAAAAATTAAGAAGAGATATAAGCTGATGCAAAGCATGATGAACACACCAAACTGAAAACTAAAAATTTATGTTTTGCTGCTGTCAAAAATAACTGAATTCTGTACAACCTCTTGAGTTACCCCAATTCAAAACTTGGAACTTAGATACTAATCATAATGGGAAGTTGAGAAACTGATTTCAGAAAATCAAAACTGACATGTTACATAAGTCAAGTAATTGAGTCAATCTAGTTAATCCTCTACCAACTTCCAGGCCAATTTATTTAATTAGCTTTTTTCTCTGTCAACGTAGTAAGAGCAAGAACAGCAAAATCAAACCTAAATATTTACAGCTAAAATGTGTGGAGTTCAATTCCTCTTCTCACACATAGAAAGATGGACAGATAAACAATGTATGTATTCTTTCCTCCATTTCTTTCTTTTCTGCGTGCTTAACCTCTTGAATAGTACCAGGAGAGGGCTAAGCCATCCATTTCCTTAGAAGGATGAATGTGCAGATACATGAAGAGCTATGAGATTGGTTCTGCAGGTTTGTACAGTATATCTGTAAGTGAGTTACACTTACACTTCTGTAAGTGAGTACACCCCTCACATTTTGTAAATATTTTATTACAGTAGACTCCCAACTATCCAGCCTAATGTGGCGGAAGGGCAGGCCAGGTAACAAAAAAGCTGGATAGCCCAGAGTTCTATAAATGCTCACTTCCTACCCCACCCATACCATTAAAAACACACTTTTTATACCAAAACCCACTCTTATTCATATTTTCTGACCTCTTAGTACAGGTCAGTACTTTATAAATGTTTGTTATGTACTGTACTGTACGTTTTAAAAATTTATTACAGAAAAAGGAAATCCAAGGATAAAAATATTGTACACGTTTTAAGATAAATTTTATAATGTCTAACTTAATTGCAGGAAGCATAAAACCATGTACACTGTACAGTATGAATACATACACTTTTAAAATAAACAAAACATGAATGTAAAACATAGGCTTAATTCTTACAAAAATTATTTAAACTTATTTTACTTATTTTACCGATAGTTATTTTTTAACTAGGCTGGATAGTACAGAGGCCAGATAGTCGAGAGTCTACTGTATATCTTTTCATGTGGCAACCCTGAAGAAATGACACTTTGCTGCAATGTAAAGTGGTATACAGCTTGTCTAACAGTGTAAATTTGCTGTCCCCTCAAAATACCTCAATACACAGCCATTAATGTCTAAACCGCTGGCAACAAAAGTGAGTACACCCCTAAGTGAAACTGTCCAAATTGGGCCCAAAGTGTCAATATTTTGTGTGGCCACCATTATTTTCCAGCACTGCCTTAACCCTCTTGGGCATGGAGTTCACCAGAGCTTCACAGGTTGCCACTGGAGTCCTCTTCCACTCCTCCATGATGACATCATGGAGCTGGTGGATGTTAGGTGCTCCTCCACCTTCCATTTCAGGATGCCCCACAGATGCTTGAGAGGGTTTAGGTCTGGAGACATGCTTGGCCAGTCCATCACCTTTACCCTCAGATTCTTTAGCAAGGCAGTGGTCGTCTTGGAGGTGTGTTTGGGGTCGTTATCATGTTGGAATACTGCCCAGTGCAAACTGGTAAAATGCAAAGATAGTGAAACAAAGCCAACATTTGTTTGCACTTTGAATGCCTTGACACCAGTGCTTAGGATTAGTAATGTATGGTAAAAATATGCTGGCTGAAACTGCTTGATTCCTCATACCTGTTTGTGCTTTATTTTATAGCAAATACTACAACAACATGCTCTAAAGTCTAATATGCTTAAAAAAGAAGTCCGTGTACATGTTTAAAAGTACAGAAGAGTGTGCTTAACATTTTTACAGATCTATAATGGCACCATACTGTTGTATTCCAAATGCTTGCACAAATTATTTTTACATTGATCAATTACTGAAAGCATATGCTTGAGCTAATTAACACACTCTGAAAAAAATGCCTTGCTCTAGTGTCCTAATTCGTAATGCAAAAATACAATCTCAGTGTAAGTACTTTATTGATGACAGTATTCCTTCATTGTTTTGAATCTGGACTCCAATATATTGAGAGGAGCCTTACCAAAATGAAACAAGTGGGAGAAATCACAAGAACTCTGTCCAAAGATTGCTGCAGCACTATATTACTACATGCAACACCTTAAATTGACTTGAACAAAACAGAAGAGGCACTAGTGAACATTTTATACACTATCTGAAAGTCAACTTGCCAATTTTGAACTTACAGGGCTATATGCTTATTATAGGGCTTGTCTGCACCACTTTTTTGACTTCTCAGAGGGCTGGATATAATGCACAGAAACAACTATTAAGACTTGTAGAGCAGGTCATTACTATGAACTCTTCCTTAGGGTATTGTTATGACAGTTACTGGATTTTCCCCATACTCATAACATTTCAGAATGTACCTGGTTAGAGGAAGGGGAAACCCATTCAGAAGCATTTGGGAGCAGGAAAGAAGTATTACCTAGCTGTGAGACCAAATCCTCTCAATCTGTCTCCAGACTGGGTTGTGATCTGAAGAGACAGGAGACTAGTAGGAAGCAAGGCTACTGGGCCTTAGGAGATGACTATCCTTAGGAGTTCTTATACTAATGCACAGATCCTAATGGAGAGGCAGGCAACTTATGAAGCTCTGCTTGCCTGCCACCCTCCATCTAACTTCAAAAGCCCTCATTCTGCCATCAGAGCAATCTGTCCTTCCAGTGGTGGGCTGCAGGCAGGAATGAAGGGGGAGGGAGTAAAAAGGGGGAGACCCTTCCTCCACTTTTGGCACTGGTCCACACTGGCTTTGGCCTGGTCCACCACTTACATGCTGGCCCCGAGAGATTACATGTGACAGAACACAAACTTCAGAAGAAAAAAGTTTGCCTGCCCCTTTCCTAAAGTGTGGGGAAAGCCACAACAAAATCTGCACTTACTCAATCCAGATAACCATAAAAGAGGGTGGTACAGGCCACCCATTCCTGACCCTTGCAAACTATGGCTGGGGCAGCAGTTCGGCAACTGACACCATGCTTTCCACCTATCTTGCCACAGCCACCAGGAAAGGAGAAAAGCTAACTCATGTCATTCAAGTCACACTCCCTACTACTAAGTTCTGGGCACCAGTTAGCAGGTGTTCACCAGGGTATGAGGCAGAGGTCTCTCCCGGTCTTGCCACCACTGATCCATGAACTGAAGGTGCCAGACACAGCACTATGAACCTTGTGTACACAAAATACATGTTCTGAGCTGCGGCCCATGCACTTGCATAGCTGAGACCTTGTTATAGCTTAGAACATGCAGAAGAAGGAGGAGTCATGACCTATGTCACTCAACCATTAATAGCCAGAATCTTAGAATTCACGTTTCAGAAAACTGGCCATTTACTTGATAGCACAAATAAATTCAAATTATTGTCATGCTGTAATAAAGATCACTGCTTAGTCAATCATTCAACATTAATTACACAGAAGGCTAGAAAAACATCCTGCATCTAATTCATTTCCACTTCCTGATGTTTGCCAAAAGACTTAATACCTTTTTTAAACTCCAAAACCTTCTAGGGAACATTATTTTACTAGTGGGTCTACAGACTTAATGTAACAGTATCACCCCTTTCAACTGTCCTGTGGCCACTATGTGTTTTCCCAGTAATGCAGAGCTCAGCAGTATTGCACCCAGACCTTTAGTAAATTAAGGGTATAGAAAAACTAAATACAGGGTGCAATGCAAGGCATTCTTGTAAAATAAAGATAAGGTGAGTTATCATTTTACATTAGCATTGCATAATTTACAAAAATGAACTTAAGTTACTGGTATTCACACAAAACAGTAACAAAATTACAGAGAATAACTAAACAAGTATGTATGATTCAGGCTCCTCACACATTATAAATGTTTATATATATGGCAATAGATAGGGGCTGCAAATTCTCACATTCAGGTCTTGCCTCCAACTTGTGAGTACTAGAATGAGTAAAGAGAGTTGTCTCCCTCTGATATAACAAATAGGGAGCTGCCCATACACAGATCTCCCATAAAGAAACAATGCTTCAAAGCATTTTCATTATATTTCATATGTTACATTTTTTTAAAGCCAGAATGATTTCAAAGGAATCTTCATGAGCAAAGAAAGCTGTGAAAAAATTAAATGTCATTGCTTTATATCAAAATTGATCAGTTCAAAGGACATCCATCTAAAAGCCATTAAAAAGCAAATCATTGCATTATTCTATCTATCCATCAATAACATAAAACATATAACTCCCAAGTCTTTTGGTGACATTTCAGTGGTGTATAAAAGATAACATGAATTCATATGAGTAGAAGTGCAAGGACAATATGAATACAATTAACTCATTTATACATCCTCCTCTGCACATGGAAAAACTATGCAATTATTACCATGCTACCTTGTTCCATAGTACACACCTATGTTAAATAGGTGTGTACTCTTTTCAGACTACTGTGGATTTACAGATGAACCTATAAAAGCGCCATAATTCCACATGCCAGCTAAAAATGTCTGAAATGTTGCTTGAAGGTTAGCCTTTTGTTCTTAAAAAAAAAAAAAAGAAGTTTTGATACAAAAACCTGACAAGAATCTTAGCTCATATTTCTTCCACCTGCAGTGCCTGATTTGATGATCAGACACTACACTACCCAAAGAGACCTAAAACTATCAAGAATCCTTTAAACCAATTCAGCATCTACATCATTTATCCAGTGTAATAAATTGACCACTTTGATTTTGTGTACATACTGAATTCAATAAAGATTTGCTAAAAGAAAGGGGCAGTTTCTCTTGAAACGCCATTTTTACAGTGCATCTGTGCAAGCCTCCATGGCAAGTAGGCCATTCCACAGTTTTGAGGCCCAAAGTCTCTGCTTCTTGCCCAGTGGGGATGGGGGACTGAGGATAAATCTAAAACACTACAATAGCTGTAAATGTTTCAGCACCCAGATTGATGGATCAAAACCTGCAATCCTAAAGGGCCTGGAAACAGATGAACCCCACTGCACTCAACGCAGCAGCTTCCCAGTCCTTTGGTGAAACTAGATTCTCCGATCACAAGGAAACTCTGTTCAGAGCATCTTTAAGAAAAACCAGGAGAATGTCACCTTCAGTCCGTGGGGGAAAGTCGGGGGAGGGAAGGAGAGCGACACGCAGACCCTGCACCTGCAAGGCCCTAGCACCTGTGTCGCTTAGTCCCAGCTGCTTGGGATGCGGCCCGGCTGGCGGTGGAGGGCACCGAGACAGGCCGACCCCGACCCCTCCCGATCCAAATGTACACATAATAGGCACCGGGAAATTAGGAGGTTGGGGGGGGGGGGAGAAGGAGAGACGCTTTCGATGGGGTTCCGGAAGAAGAAAAATGGATTTATTTCTTTCAATAAAGAGGAGGGGGAGAAAAAGAGAGAAGCGTCTCAAGTGCAAGGCCCGCCCACCTTCGCTCACTGCGGGGACGGGAAGGAGGGAGGGAGAAAGAAGTGGGGAGGCAGTGCTGCCCATACCGAGGCCTACAAAGACCAGCTCCCACTGCGCCGACACCTCCCCTTCCTTTTTTCCTCTTTCCGCACCCCCACCCCGTTGTGGCGTCTCCCGTCCCCTGAAGGCCCCGCTCGCTCGCTCTCCCTCCCTCCCTTTTGGGCCTGGAGGAGGATAGGGAGTGGTAATGGGAGCGGGGGGGGGGGGGTCCGAGCCCCTCACGCTTACCATCAGCTCGATGGTCTTGTCCTCGATCACCGACTCCGGCTCCATCGCGGCGGCTGTGGCTGTAGTGGCGGTGGCGGCTCCTCCTCAGCGGGGAAAGAAAACCCCGTGGTGAACCCCCCTTTGCCCACTGAGGAGGAGGAGGAGGAGGAGGAGGCCGGTTCCAACAGCTCGACCGACTGACCCGCCGCCGCCGCCTCGGCCGCGCGCCCGGAAGTGAGGTAGCAGCCGACGCGATGGCGGTTGCAACAGCTCCGGCAATGTCGTCGCTGCCTTCCCTTCAGCCGCAGCGGAACGGCAATCCCTGCACAGAGGAAGCGCCTCTCCCGAAAGGCTTTGCGTTAACCGGCGGGAAAAGACTACAAGGGCCGGCATGCCCGACGGGCGCGGCGACAAAAACTGTGAAAGTATTCTACCGGCAACGGCATCAAACAAACTACCTTTCCCAGCATGCAAAGCGCCGCTTCCTTTCTTTTCTCGGCCCCTTCCTCCTTTTCTTTATTGGAACTTGCTCGAAGGCGAAATTGGCCGCGTGTTTCTCTCAAGGCTCGTTCTTTCGCTTGAAGTGTGCTGGTCCGTACTTTAAGAAGAGTGATTTATGGTGCTGGTTGTCTCCAAGAACCTTGGCCCTTCTTGACTAGTATGGTTTTAATTTTGAACGATAACAACTGGTCTAGGTTTCAGACGGCCGAGCCTTTCTCATCCCTGCTTCCTCAGGCGGCAGGTGGGGCCTCTGGTGTTCAAAGACTCACCTATACACAAAAACTCTCTAAATGCTCTGATGCTGTAGTCTAGGGGTGGGCAACTTGCGGCCCTCCAGACGTTGCTGGAGAGCAACTTTCTACACATCACCGTAGGCCATGATGAATAAGGCTCACGGAAATTGTAGTCCCAACGACGTATGCAGGACTGTACTTCAAACTGAACCCAGAAGCTATCTTGAAGCCAGTGAAGGTGGCATAGCTTGGACTGCTCTGCTTCATGTGGCCTGTAACTCCCATCAGCCCTAACAAGTGAAGTCTGAGGTGAGGAGTTCATAAGAGTTTCAATCCAAAAACAGTGGAAGGACTAACCAATTTTCCTGGGGGGGTGGAAATCTGGCATTGAGTTTTTCCCCCCCTACTTTTTCTACAGAATCTTCAAACATATCCTATTTATGGCTGCAGGATTGTCTTCCTCAAGAATTCTGTGTATCTCCAGGGGGTTGGTGGCTCTTAAAAGCAACGTAAGAAGCTACTTTATACCAGTTCAGACCACCAGTCCATCTGGCTCCCTGTTGTCGATTACACTGGCAGTAGTGGCTCTCCAGAGTTTAAGGCAGGATCTTTTTCATAGCTCAACACAGATGCTAGAGACTGAAAAACAAGTTCTCTACAGCCTTTGCACAGTACTTGCAGTGAGCAAAATACAAAGTCGTCCTTGCACTGAAAAGATACTAACAGGATGCATTGCAAATAAAGTTGCCTGGTCCCAGAGAATAACTTGAGGTTAAAGGGATTTAGCCTGCTTTGCGGGGTCTCCAGGCAAAGCAGTTAATCGCAAGGTGAGGGGTGGTTATATTCTGCTTGGTAATGGGTTGTATCTATTATTGCTCCACCTGTCAGTGGCAATCAGATGCTTACCCCGAAGTACAAAACCCAGCCAGGCCCTTTCCCTAACCAGGTAGATATTGTTATGTTCAGATTTCAGCTCCACGTCAGGTACAGTGCCTTAAGAGATGTGGCAACCATAGTCCAAAAAATAAGCCTTTTTACCAGCTTTGCAAACATTCTATGGCAGAGCCATGAAAACAAAAAGGAATACATAATATTCCCACAGTAGTCAAAATATATTGCCTTTTGTAGATCTTTCCTACTTTGGACAAATCATACTTGAGCAAAAAAAAATTGTATAGGAACCTTGGCAGTAGCTGAATTCAAACGTTGAGGTTAAAACAAATGTGAGTGGAGACCTTCTGTTTTCACTAATACAAGGACTGTATCAAATGCTAGTCTTGTTCATTTCAGTGAGCCTACTCTGAGGAAGACCAACATTGAAGGCAATCCTGAACATATCAAGACCAGAGTAGGGAACTTCACCCCCCCCCCCCGATCAATATGGTACATCCTAAGAAGAATGTAATGGATGATTTTCATTCCCCTCCCATTGACTAGATAAATGCATGTTCCAGTCATAGCAGAAGAGGTTCCGTTTCTTAGTATCCTACATGACTGCATCCTGGAGCAGATGGCCATAGGACTTGGCATACAGGAGCTGATTTTAAGTGATGCCAGCAGGATCTAGTGTAAAATGAGTGCTGCTTAAAAAACAAAACAAAACTTGGTGACTACAGTACTATTAAGTTTTATTTCAGTGGAAATTACCAAGGAAATCCAGCAGTTACATTTTGAATTCAAAAGAAGACACTTCTTTCAAATGAAGGGACTGGTAAAAAAAATGAAAAGAGTCAAGAGAATTACATCCCTTCAAAATTCTTGGAGGTTATTCAATACCACAGTAATAGAAGCTCAGCTAGACTGTATGCTGCAGGGTAGCAAACATAGCACCGAGTCCAAGAAATGGCCAAAATGATTATCAAACAAAGTTAAGGAAGTTACTAGCAAAACAAGTTTCTTTTGGAAACTAGAAATCTTGCCCAAATAAGGGAAACAAAAACAAATATAAATTTGCACAAAAGAAATGCAAACAGAAAACAGATGCAAAGCACTATATTGAGGAATTTATCACTACTAACATTGAGGCCAACAATAAATATTTAAATACATTAGAAGCAGAAAACCAGCTATAGAAGCAGTTCAACCACTGGATAAAGGAAAATGAAAAGATTTTAGAGAAGATGAATGAGCACTTCTTGTCTGTCTTTACTGCTGGACATGCAAATACCTGAATGGATACTTTCAGGAAGGTATTCTGAGAAATTGAGTTAACTGGTGCTGACAAGAGATTACGTTATGGACCTTACTGACAACTGATTAGTAGATCCAGATAGTATCCATGCTATGTGAAATTACTGATGTTCTGTTGTCAGGATTGGACAGTGAGCACAGTAACACCAAATTTTAGAAAAGGATCCTGGAAATTATAGGCTGGTTAGCATAATGTCTGTTCCAAGTGAATTGGTAGAAAGCACTACTAAAGATTTAAAATGTGAAGAACCCAGGGTCATCCCATGAAGTTGAATCGTGAGAAGATTCGGGGCCATTTATTAAATTTGCTACTGTAAGATGGGGTGCAATGGTCACCAATTTGGATGGTTTTAAAAGGGGATTAGATCACAAGTTCATGAATAAGGTTGCCAGTGGCTACTCAATGACTATGTACAACACTTAGTATTAAAGGTGCTGTGCCTATATTCACAACACTATTCACTGTGGAACATGAATGGGATGCTACTGCCTCTTTGTGGGTTTCCTTCAGGTAGCAGGTAGGCCACAGTGTGAATAGAATGCTAGACTAGATAGGCCTTTGGTCCAATTTAGCATGGTTCTTAACATTCATAAATTGTTTTGTCATATTCTAACACTTAAAATATCATTTCTAGACTAGAAATTTAAATTGTTATGTATATACTTTTAATATTAAAAATTGTAACTTGTTTTTAAATTCCACATTTAATCACTATAATTTATACTGTTATTAGATATCTACAGTTTGCTTTGTTGCATTAAATCCCTAAAAGGTGGTATGGATTTGCTCATTAACATGGTGAATAGCTGGACTGTCCATAATATACCAGTTTAAAAGACAAAATGAATCTCCAGGGTATAAATCTATACCTTGTTACAGAGAAATTTGAGATGCACCCATGAATATAATTGAGCAGTTGTAGAAATATGAATGTCTGGTATATTATGAACATCCCAGCAGCTGCGATCGGGTATTGCCGCCTCACAGCAGTGAGGGGTGGAGGGAGAGCTTGCTATTGGAAAAATGTAGGTTAGAATTTAATTAACATCCTTTCTATGATTTTGCCAAGTCTAAAAGGGTTCTTCTTGGTTATTACAATGACTCCTTTGCCCAAATCAATGGCCCATAAAATTTGGAGCCCTTCTTTTGTGTTAGTCTTGGTTGCTAAACCTGCCACCCAGAGTGTTCCTGTTTACCTCTTTGTTAGAGATGTAATCCTATTACCTATGAAGTTCCTTCAGGAAATTACTTCCAGAGGGGTAGCCAAGTTAGCTGGTTAGAGCAGAAACAATAGAGAGTCTTGTAGTATCTTAAAGGCCTAGGCTTTCATGGGCTAAAGCCCACTTCAGATGCACCAGACAAAAGCTTGTGCAGCAATAAATGTGTAAGTATTTAAAATGTGACAATACGCTATTGTTCAAGGAATCAGTGTGCATCTTAGAGTTTTGAAAGTTAGTTGCTCAAGTTACACTGTGGGGCTCCTTGAGAATGGACGTGTCTGGGTTTGGTTTAAGATTATGTCACCAGTCCCTCACCTTTTCTTTCTTTCTTTCTTTCTTTCTTTCTTTCTTTCTTTCTTTCTTTCTTTCTTTCAACTTTGTCTTACAACAGTGGCCTTTAATCAGATTTTTTTTAATTTGCCATCGACTAAGCTGAAATACCATTTATCCCAGGCATCCAAGCTGAATTTGCAGAATTAGGACTGACCAGTCCCAAGTTTTGCTTCTATATGGGAAAACATAAACTCTTATGTAACTATGCAATAATAACTCTTTGATCAAAGCAACTCAAGCTGCAATTCTATCCCAACTTACCTGGGAGTAAACCCTATTGAACTTGTTAAGACTTTTGAGTAGACATGAATGGGAATAGGTGGCAGGCTTTGGATCTTGACTTACTAACTTACCATCAACATACAGCCAAAGTTTAGTTTAATTACTTTACCTTTATTTTTATATCTTAATTCTTGGCCTGTATTTCTGTTTTCTTTAAGAAAATACCTAATTTAAATTATTTTAATTAGGGATTCTAAATACATTTTATTTTCTTATTTAATTGATGGTTTATACCTGCCCTTTCTCATATAGTTCCTTACACCACTCAGCCTTAAAATAAATCCAATACATCTAATAAACAAAATCCTACTGGTTTTAGTACTAGTAAGTGGAGACATTCCAAGGGGCATTTTGCTCTAGGAACAAAAAAAAAAACAAGATAGTAGTCAGTCACCAGCTTATAAATTCAGTCTGTGCCTTTCCTTTTGGCTTAAAAGAGAGGGTGGTCTGGTAGCAAACTGTTACACCTGAATTCCTTGGAGAAAAAACAGGATACTACTATGAATGGACAGGTAGATTCAACAAGGTATTACACCTGGGAGTGAGAAATCTCTTAAGATTCTGTTGCTCTAGTCCTATATTCTTGTGAGTGTCCTGTGACCCCTAAGCCCAAGTTCTCAAGAAAGACCAGCTATGGAATAATCACACTGCATATGGCAGGGGTAAGGAAGCTGTGGCCTCCCTGATGTTAGACTACAACTCCTATCAGCCCCAACCAGCTTCTTTTCCACCACCTTCATGCTCCTTTGCATGTATGCATCTGCTGTAAAGCTGAGCTATAGTCTCCATTCCCTGGGGCTGTTCTGTTACTGGACTATGGCCCCCTTTCCAGCATCATGTGAAACATGGGAGTACTGTCAACTGAAAGGGAAAAGCATGTGAGCTCTCCACAGCTGGACTAATCCCTCTGCTAGAAAGTGATTGTGTGTAGTTGCTGCTACACTCATAGAAATATGTCATTTCAAGTTAACATTCCTCCTTTAAAAATAGTGTGATTAGTGCTCCAAAGTTGGGTCATCTCATTTCCATTTTCAGCTGGTTGCATTGTGCATCAGTTTCAAACCTAAATTAGCCCACTGCTGTTGGAGCAATGCCTCAAAATACTAAAATGCTGTTCCCTAAAATGGAATTCAGGTCTGGCAGACATTCTTCGTTTTCTTGTATTGTCTGTCCAACAGAGACTGCTCCTAGATGAACTTCCCCAGTTGTTACTATTTGTATTTATTATTTATTAAAATGTGCATATCCTGTTGCTCAACACAGGAACAGTTCACAGAGCAAAGTGTCCTGCCTAATGAGTTAGCTAGCTTCTGAAAGAGTGTCCCCTAATCCTTTTTTAAAGTCACCTAAGCAAGCGGCAAACATCTTGTGGAAGTGAATATCACATCTAAGCTCTGCATTGTGTGAAATACTGCATTTTGTTTATCCTGTTCCTAAGCCTCAGGCATTGTTGTAGAAGGCCTTATCTTGACATTATCTCTACTTTTCCCAATTTATTTGTACCCAGAACTCCCCTCCAGCACCTACAACCTCTCTTAAGAGTCTCTTAACAAAGGCACATATTCTACTTCCCCACTTATGTAGCTGTTTCAGCCATATCCCGTCATATAAATCATGCAGGGGTGTTGAACTTGAGATCTGCTGGCCAAATCTAGCCCTTTCGGGAGTCCCTAGATAACCATTCCATGTGCCCCCAACTGCTGGTGTTTCATGGGGTCTGATAGTCCCCCACCCCAGGTTGAAATGCCTCTCCTAAGGCTTAGTTCCTGGCGGCTAGAGCATGAAGCTAAAATATGCTGGCATTTTTGGTATTCTGGCCCCAGCACTTCTGCCTTCACTCCTGCCCACCACTGCTATGTAGCCCCCAGGAGATCCTTCGAAATGGAATTCAGCCCTTAAGGGTGAAAAGGGATCAACAGCCCTGATAGACCTGCTCCGTATTCATGAGGAATGCCATCCATTCTCTCTCCTGGCAATAAATCACTTAAGTTCATTTCACCGAAGATGGGCTCAATGCCAGTTTTCATTCAGACTAGTGTAATGTTGCCTTATCTTTCCCAGCATATCATTGAAAAAATGGGCCTGTAAGGTGGCAGCTCCGGGTAGGGTTACATTTTGCACGCAGGCACCCTGATCCAGCTTATTAAGCTGTTATTTATTGCTCTGTGTACAAATTCCAAGGCTAGACTGATGGTTGGTGGAGTCAGCAACAACTTAACCAAGGCAAGGCAACATGGGAAAACTAAGGATCACTTGATCTGCTGTTATTCCTAACACGATTGTATTGCAGGCAGTGGTAAATCTGTTGGCCTTGTAACAGGCTTATCTTAGGCCTGCTTTACACAGGAGGATAGTAAAGTGGATGGTGCCTCTTCAGACTATGGAGAGGGCACTGTGTCTTCTTCCTTCTCCAAGTGAAATGTTTCCTGCAACTGGAAATGTCACCAGTGTATCGGGGATGGGGATGGAGGTTGTTTTTACCTCCAGGAGCATTCAAAACTCTGACCGCTTCTAGAGCCTTGCCATTAGCACTCTCCACTTTACCACTTCAGGCCTCTGCAGCCTCAGCCCAACCATCCCAAGACCAGAGCACCAGTCTGTGGCATGCAGAAACAGTGGTGTGAGGTGAAGGGGGCAGACGGCTACTGCTCGCCTATCCTGTCCAGGCAGACATGGTGCCCTGGGTTTCAGAGGGATTTCTTTCTCCATCTCAGTGGGCCTCTGGAGGGCACCACCCTGGAGAAGGCAGGGCTAGGTGAAGAGAAGAGGGACACCTTTGGAAGAGCAAAAGCCCACTCACCCTGGAGCTCTGGCACACAGATGGCCAGGAGCAGGTGGACCCCGCCTGGCCTCAACAGCTGCGAAGCGCATTGTTAGCAGAGGGCGGCTTCCCCAGGCAGCCTCCTGCTCTCGCGTGGGCTGGCTGCTGTTCCCAGCCTGCTAGGGATGGCTCTTTATCAGTCCCATCATCGTGACGCAGATGGACAGATCTAGCTGGCTCCTTCGGGGATCCTGGCACAGAGAGGGAAGAGTGGTTAATAAACAGAGGGATACAAATGGGCGACAATTAACTTTTCAGGTTCTATTGTGGGCGACCAAGGTCACTGGGACGCAACGTGGTGACACAGCAGAGGCTGCGGAGTGCCTCTGGAATGGCTGGAGGTTCTTGGCAGGCAGACATGATTAGCAGAGATGTTTGGCTGCCACTTGGAAGGGGGATGAAAACGTACTAGGCACTTTTCTGAGTTAGCAGTGCTGGCAGTCTACAACTCTCACAGCCCCTTCCCATTGGCCATGCTGGCTGTGGCTGATGGGAATTGTGGTCCTAATCCCCTAGCCCAGAGTGGACCCCCAATGTGCTCCACAGTGTTGCTGAGGGTAGTGCTGGGGAAGGGATGTGTGGGAATTCCTCTCATCTGCTTCGCAGCCTGTCAGAAAAGCGATCAAAATGGGGAAGAGGGCACACAGGGAGCACCTGGACTGCAGGCTGAACAGGTGCACAGGTGAGGCCATTAATGAATGAAGCAGCCCATTTCTGTTCAAAGTATAGCACTTCTAAATTTGAATCAATACATATAAATTAACGTGTGGTTCTTACATTTATATCCCACCTTTCCTCCAAGGAACCCAAGGTTGTGTAGTCTACCTCCGTTTTATCCTACACCCTGGGGTAGGTAGAGCAGTCCATGACTGACACAATGTTATCAAGGGAGCTTCATGGCAAAGTGGGGAGTCGTGCACACTAAACACTACAATTATTACTCTTTTATGCCCTTTGTTTGTTCATTTTTTAAAATGATGCCCCCTTTTTGGTAATCCATGACTCCCTTTTTGATAATTCACACCTTTCTCCTGGAGAGTCATCTATCATCCCAGAGCTACCCTGAGTCCTAACAAATACCTTAGGCTTTGCTTTCAAATACAGCTGGTTCCATTTTATGTTGTCTGCCTCAGGAGAAGGTTCACATCAAACAACAAAATGTGTTCAATAGCCAAGTCTGGTACAATAGTAAGCATCACATTAGACTCCCTTCATCTCTTGTTTTAAGAGAAGTAACCTTGCAACCTTATACATGTCCACTATTGTGTTCAGGGAGCTCCCACTTCCCAGGGAAATGGGACAGGACTGCAGCCTATTTTTCTAATTTTTAGCATAAAACACAGTTTATATATCATCTCTGTATTGACACCTATTTCTTTTGTTAAATGTTTGCTTGTGATATTTTGTGGATTTACAGATAGGCTAGCCTGATCTAAAATGCAGTCATAAAGGGAAGTTTTAAAACACTTTGTTCGGCACATTGCCACGGATCCTTAGAAAGCATTTGCTTTTTCACTTACATTGTGATTGGCTGTGCACATCATGCCCTCACGCCACCTTTTCCAAAAAGGATTGCACCACATGTGAGGCAGTGGCACTGCTAGAAGCAGACGGAGGTGGCGGTGCTTGGAGGAAGAGTGTGCTGCACTGGGATCACGGGTGCCTGAATTCGGCCCCTGGACAGGGACAGCTTGACCAAATCAGTACAGGTGCTAGTAACCTCCAAGTAGGGCTGTGGGTAAGGCCAGTCCAGAAGCTCAACTATTGTCAGGAGCTGCTGCTCTCCAGCATGAGAGAATTGTGCCACCAAGCCAGATTTAAGATTTTGGTAGTGCAGAAAGCCCAAAGCAACTTAGGTCTAGGCTACCCAAAGGAGCACCTTTTCTCCTGCCAATCCACCTGGACACTGAGAACATCAGGTGGGATGCTGGGGGTGGTTCCACATGGGCCTGTGATCTGACCGAAGGCCACCCAGAGAACTTTCAATGTGGGGCCTCCATTCCTGCGAAAGTGCCTCCCTCCAGGGCCAGGCAGGCAACCTTTCATTGCTTTCCATGCCTCCTGAGAAACCTTTATTTCAACTGCCCAGTCACCATTGTACTAATCCTGTTTTAAGATAACTGTTTTATTCTTTCTCTGTGTTCTACTTCTCATCATTTACCTCTCCAGAATCTGTTTGGATGTGAAGCTGTATCTAAATAGTCATTACATAAATGCATCCTCCATTTAGCCATGAAGCTCACTGGGTTGGGTAGAATGAGGGAAGCAAGAACTGGACCACTTTGATCTGTCTGCAGGCATGTACCCACATGAAAATCAAGCAACCATGCACAGCCCACCACAGAGCTATCTTTGCTGGTGCTGGGTTGTAGTGTGCGGGTGTGGGGGTGGTAGAGTATCCAAAAGCAATCAAAGTGATGCAAGACTCTTAAAAGTCCCTCCCACCCTCCCACCTTCTCATTGCAGTTGGCTGAATTCTCGCTTGCTCCTCATCAAACCTCCATCATAACAATACATTCTGTAAAATCAGCTCCCCCACACACACATTTTTTCCTTTTCAGGAGCTGTACTGAAAACTTTTCAGGAGCTGTACTTCCCTGTCCTTAAATTATGGAAATATGGGGGGAACACAACAGCAGCAACTGGGCCACTTATGAAGCTGCTATGCAAAGCCTAGATTCAACTCAAAGTGCTTGAGTCTAACTATGGGTTGCATCCAAAGCTGTCATTCCAACAGAACAAAGCTGCTACTGCTTACGGAAACACTGACTTCTTCTTTGTCCAAGTGTCTAATACTTAAATTCCTCTTGCACAGGCAGCATTGTACAAGGCATGCCACAAACTTGTGCAAAGTGTCCTCAAACATACTACAACATTATAAGGCTAGGCAGCGCTTGCCCTGTTGTTCTGCTAGTAGTTGTGCAACAACCAGAATGTGAATTTTCTGCTACTATAACCATGGACATAACCCAGTGTCTTGCTCCAGTCTAATATCTTTGAGCACACACAAGGGGAACTACTGATGAGAAATCCATCAACAGTCATGATGGTTTTGTTGGGGTCTTGAGGCCATAATCCAGCAATTTGACTACACCTTCCAATAGTTTTATGAACTTACCCGTCCTTTTCAGCTGTTGTTGGTGGGAATAATTCATTGTTCTAGACCCCATAATACCCTTTTGAAAATACATCCAAACTCCCTTCCACTACTCTGCACAATACCCAGCCCAGCACACCTATGTCAGAAAGATACCTACTGGGCTTTAAGGCAGTAGCCGGGCCCCTTCCTTCAGAAAGCACTCAGGGTTACTGAGTCAGAAGAGAGCAGCCACCTTCTGTCATAAGCCTGCCATTATGACATCATGATACCTGGCATTATTGTCAAGGCCTCAGGGAGGGAGAGGCAGGAAAGAGTCAGGAGTGGGTTCTGCTTTTATTTTTTCCTAGGTAAATTTAGAAGCTGTGAATATACAGGACATGGCGGGCAGGGGCACAGAATAGCCAACTGGTCAGTATTTTCAGCCCGGTTTGAGGAGTGGGGACATTTAGATTCTTAGTCTACACCACATAGGAATACTGTGCTGGATCAGAAAGTAGGTCTGTCTAGTGCATCATCTGGTTTACATTATGGCCAACCAGCTGCTCTTAGGAAACCCAAAGTAGACCATGAATGCCATAGCATTCTCCTCATCTCCTCCAGTGACTTGTGTGCATACATATGCAATCTTTGATCCTGGAGGTTACATATTGCTATCAGAACTGGAAGCCATTGGTAGCCTTCTCCTTCATGTATTTGCTTAATCCCCTTTTAAAACCAACCAAATTGTTGGACATCACTATCTTGCGGTAGTGAATTTCATGGTTTATAAGAAGTGCTGTAGGAAGCAGCTTCTTTGACCTGTTCTCAGTCTACCACCAGTTGTTTGGGATGACCCCAAGTTCTAGCATTTTGAAAAAGGAAGACAAATATCTCCCTATCCACTTTCTCCAAACCATGCATAGCTTTATACACTTTTCTAATGCCTCCCTTTTTTCATCTTTAAGCAAAGAAGTCCTAGCAGTTGTAACTTTTCCCCACATGTTGATCAGCCCTCAATTGTTTTTGCTATCCATTATGCACTTTTTCCAGCTCTACAATATACTCTTTTAGAAGTGATGATCATACCTTTACATTGTCTGCTGAATGTGATTGCATGCAGATTTATATAAGGGCAATATGGTATTGGCAGGTTTAGCTTCGATTCCTGAGCATACTTTACATGGAATTTGCCCTTTTTTATAGCAGCTGCACTCTGGATCAACATTTGTATGAAGCTGTCCACCATAACCTCAAGCTCTCTTCCTTGCTCAGTCACTGCTAGTTCAGACTCCATCATTTAGATGAAAACGTGGGATTTTTTGCCCAAAAGAGTTTCACTTTACACTTGGTTACATTGAACTGCATTTGCCATTTTGACACCCACTGGCCACATTTGGAGGGATCCTTTTGAGCTTTTAACCATCCCTTTTTGTTTTAACCATCCTAAATAACTTGGTACAGCAGCACACTTGGCCATCTCATGGTGCGCTCCTAGTTCCCAATTTATGAGCAGGCCAAAAAGCATTGGTCCCAGTACAGATCCCTGTTTATATTCCTCCGCTGGGAGAATTTATTGTTTATTCCAACTGCTTTCTGTTCTCTGCTTTAAGCAGATACTGATCCATCTCATTCTATAACTGCTAAGTTGGCTCAACAATCTTTGGTAAGGTACTTTGTCAGAAGCATTTTGTAGTTCAGTAAACATCAATCAATTCACACTGCCCACATTTACTAAAATCCTCAATAAACCATAAAATTTTACTGAGACAGGACTCACCTATGCAGAAGTCATATGGAGTCTTTCTCAGAAGGACTTGCCATTCTGTACGCTTACTCATTTATCTTTAATAATGCTTTCAACCAATTTATCTGAAACAGACATTAAGTTAACTGGCCTGTAATTTCCAAGATCACAACCCGCTCACATTCCTTTTTAAAAATCGGCATCACATTGGTCATTCTCCAGTCTATTTTTGTAAACTGTCCAGAGACTTTTTGTATTGGGATGGCATATAAAAGTTTTAAATAAACAAACAAAAACATTTTTGCTAGATGTGCAAGCACATGCAGCAAGGAATAGTTTATCAATTCATTGCCCTTTCTGTCCCCCAGATTTTGTTCCCTTCCTTTCTGCTGGACATTCTGGAAGATCCAAGAGCCTGCACATTCATTAGTCTGGGTCACAACAGAAGTTGAAGGGAACACGGAAGCCTTATCGAATGCCAGTTAGGTAAGCAGAAGGCCATGACTGTGGAACGTGATGGGTTTTCTGTGGATTTTCTCTGAGGAGTAATGAATGAGGAACACTTGCTAAAAAGAGATTGAGAGGTTGCCTTGTTAGCATAATTGGTATTTGATTTGGATTCAAAGTTGTTTTACCATTCACAAAAAGAGCAGTAGTAGTGATGAATTCACCAACTCCTGCTCCCCACATCCTCCACAAGGGTCCCACAAGCCACAGGTGTTTTGGAGGTTTTGGAACAAGAAGGCAAGCAAGTCTCATTCTGTGAATATGAATGAGGTAAGAATTACTGTCAGGAAAGAAAGGCAAGACTTAGGATGCAAGATCATACCTTCATCTGCCCACATGTCAGCATATAAGGAATTTAGTGATCAAGAAAGTTCAGTTTGAATGAAGTACTGCTAAAAATGATGGCCAATCCCTGACCTGAACTGGGCATTTTCAGATAGTCCCTGCTGCTGCCTAAGACAAAGCTGACTACTCTTTGAAGTGATCCTCATGCAGAACTGCAACTGGGCCCTGCATGAGGGCAGTGTCTCCCCAAACATAGCATGTTTTGCTTAGAGGAAGTACAGAATTTGTTAACTCTGCATTTTGCAGATGGTTAGGTGCTTTTTGTTCCATCATCTGCTCACTAATGGAATGGAATTACATTTTGTGCAAATGCATTAATATGACATGTGAATTCACCCTTCCAAAAATGCACACATCTCTCAAAATAGGTTTGCACTATAGTCTATTGGGAGAAATAGATATTTTTGTTCCGTTTTCTCCATTTTTGTATTTTTCCACAACTAAATTTGCATATAATTACAGAAAGTTTCTTTTAAAAGGTCTGGAAGTCTGCAGAATTTGTGTGACTTGGGAAGAGGTAGTCCACTGTGGAATTCATGGGTGGGTAGAAAGATTAAACCAGTTTCAGTCTGTTCTGGACTTCTTCATCATCCCCACACTCATGGAGGTGGTACAGGGATGGCTGACTGGAAAATCCATCTTCTAATCCTACAGAACATTCTACCAGGAGTATTCAAGGTGTTGGTGATGACCTATAAAGCCCTAAACGGCTTGGGTCCTGGTTACCTGAAGGAGCGCTTGCATCCATATATGCCCAGCCGCCCCTTGAGATCGGCGGGGGAGGCCCTTCTCCGGGAACCCTCCGTGAAAGAAATTAGGAGGGTGGGTACTTGGAGGAAGGCTTTCTCTGCGGTGGCGCCTAACTTATGGAACGCGCTCCCCAGAGAGGTCCGCCTGGCGCCGTCGTTATTTGTTTTTCGGCGCCAGGCGAAGACCTTTTTATTCAAGCAGCATTTTAACTGTTAATATTATTGGATTTTATCTGGCCAGGGCGGCTTATTTTATACTGTATTTTTGTATTTTTAATTTAATGTTTATATTCATGATTTATATTAAAATTATTTTAACTTATTGTTGTAAGCCGCCCCGAGGCTTCGGCGAATGGGGCAGCATAAAAATGTTTTAATAAATAAATTAAATAAATAAATTTATCACTGCACTTTGGGGAGCAAGGAGAGGAAATGTCCATGAGTTGGCAATTCTTTAAATGCCACAAGATTTCAGTGTGAAATGAAGCTAATTCTTAACATTGTAATTCCCTGGATCTTGCACCTGTCCTTCTGAAACCTTTCTAATTAGCTCTTTTTAAACATCCCATGATGGTCAGTGGGAAGCAGAAAACCTAGATTCCTAGATCTTGATTTGGGATCAGTTCCTAATGATTTAAATGACCTAAGGCCTAATAACCTTAAAGCAATCTAAGAAAAATTGGGCTGTTTTCCAAAGCAAAACTCCAGGGGGGAGGGGGGGTGCATTGGGAAAAATATGGAAACATATGCAGTTAACTCAGTAGCTTTGTAACTATTGTTTGAATAAACTGTATGTTTGAATTTAATGTACAAACATAATTTTACAAGTAAAACAAATTATACAGAATACATGTTCAATTCTTACTTTGCATCTGACTAAAAGTAACTTCAGCGAGTAGTTCCTGAAAAACCTGATTATTTTAGAAACCAGAAAAAAGAGCTGGAGACCAGGGAAAAAGTCATGCTGCTTACCTGTAACTGTCGTTCGAGTGGTCATCTGTGCAGTCACAAATAATGGGTACTGCGCCTGTGCAGTGCCTGTTGTTGGCCAGAATACCCACACTACAATGGTTTTTGGCAGGAACTCTGCACCCCTCCCCCCTGGTGCTACATAAGGCGGAGCGCCCGCCATTTTCCTCAGTCTCTGGAGACCGGCAGATCGTTCCCTAGCAGAGCATGCCATCTAGTAAAGGAGTCAATAGAAAGAGACTACCATCCCATCCCTCGACACCGAGTGAGGCCGGAGGGCGAGTTGTGTGATTGCACAGATGACCACTTGAAGAATGACAGTTACAGGTACGCAACCTGACTTTCTTCTTCGTGGTCTCTGTGCATCACACATAATGGGTGATTAGCAAGCTTCACTCATAGTAGGTGGGTCGGTATCATCAGTGAAGGATGGATGAAAGGACGGACTGTCCGAAGGAGCAATCTTGCCTGGCTTGGATGTCCAGCCTATAGTGTCTGGTAAAGGTACAGGGAGTTGTCCATGTAGCAGCTTTACAAATGTCCAACAGTGGGACGCCCGATGAGACCGCCATGGCTCTGGTAGAATGACCCCTAGGGGTAACGGGAAGATCTATCTTGGCCAGCTGGTAAGCCAGTTCAATAGTCTGTACTATCCATTTCGATAGTCTCTGGGCAAAGAGAGGTGCACCCTTGTCAGGTTTGGAGTATTTGACGAATAGGCGTTTAGTTTTCCTGAAACTCTCTGTGCGTGACTGATAGAAAGCTAGGCACTAACGCACATCAAGGGAATGGAGAGATTTCTCTATCAGGGTGGATGGGGACAGGAAGAATGCTGGAAGCACAATGTCCTGGTTAACGTGAAATGCTATGGCCACCTTAGGAAGAAACGCCGGATCTGTACGCAGAACTACCTTCCCCTTGTGGAAGTTAAGGTATGGTGGATCCACACGGAGGGCGGAAAGTTCACTTGCCCTTCTCGCTGAGGTTATGGCAACCAAGAAGGCTACTTTCCAAGATAGCAATCTTAAATCCGTCATTGCGAGGGGTTCGAAAGGAGCTTTGGTGAGTGCATGGAGAACTACCAATAGACTCCAAGTCAGTACCGACGGTCGGACTGGAGGATGGAGATTTTGTAATCCCTTAAGGAAGCGCTGGATGAGCATGTGAGAAAACACGGATGAACCCAACAGAGGGCCGCGGAAATGGGATATAGCTGTGTGTAGACCTTGACAGAGGTAGGTTTAAGTCCAGACTGGTGCAAAGAAAGCAAGAAAGGAAGGATGTTATCGATAGAAGCTAATTCTGGAGTAAAACAGTTCGCTTCCACAAATGTGGTGAAACGTTCCACTTCGCCTCATATGACCTACGAGTGGATGGTCTAAGGGCAGACTGTAGGATGAACTCGATCTCCTATAGAGATGATGCAGCTTCGGAGGAGAGTCGAGTGAGCTCCTCTGGTACCGACTGGTGCTCTGGCGTCGGAACCGAGGTGTCTTGTCAAAGTCTGTGAGGGTTGGTAGAGGTAGTGTAGGAGCCACACGGTAAGGTTGAGGGTGTTGAGGTCGGGATAAAGAATCGTCCCCCTCCCCTGTGTAATTAGGTGAGGGATGCATGGCAGATGAAAGAACGTATGTCTTGACAGCCTGAGAGCGGTCGGGAACCAGGGTTGACGGGGCCACCATGGTGTAATGAGAATGACCCTTGCTCGGTCCCGGGCAGCCTTCTCCAGGGTGCAGGTAATCAGTGGAATCAGTGGAAAGGCGTACAGGAATGAATCCGACCAACTCAGCATCAGGGAATCCCCTAATAAGTTCAGACCCGTTCCCGCTCTAGAGCAATACGTCTTGCATTTTGAATTCGAAGCTGTGGCAAATAGGTCTGATGTCGGGGTACCCCACCAGGTAAACAAGTCTCTGCAAATTTGGTTGTCCAATTCCCACTCATGGGTTGACGACATCTTTCTGCTCAAGGTATCTGCTTCTTGATTGTGTACTCCCGCTAGATGGATTGCTGTGAGCAAAATCCCTCTGGGGATACACCAGTCCCAAATCTGTATGGATAGATGGGTCAATGGTACCGACTTTGTACCGCCCTGTTTGTAAAGATAAAAAACGGTAACTGTGTTGTTGGAGGCCACCTGTACTGATCGGCCTCTCTGAACCTGGACGGCTACTGAACAAAGTCTGTCCATTTGGGTCTGTGGTAAAAATGCTGATGCTCAGACTGAATTGAGTTGTGCTCCGATGAACTCGATGACCTGTGAAGGAGTGAGACAGGACTTTTCGGTATTAATAATGAGCTCCAAGTCCTCCAGGAGAGTGCACGTAAGGCGAACGTCTGCAACAAGTCGGTCCCGAGACAGGGAAATGATGAGCCAATCGTCTAAATATGGATAAATTTGAACACCTTGTTGACGAAGGTGAGCACATATCAGAGCCATGCACTTTGTAAATACCCTGCGGGCTGTGGCAATTCCGAAGGGGAGGACATTATATTCAAAAATGTAGGCGCCAACTGTAAATCGGAGAAACCTCCTATAAAACGGATGGATACCTATATGGAAATAGGCATCCTTCAGATCAATGGATGCAAACCAATCTTCTCTCTCTAGCAGGGGAAGGATATTTTGCAAGGTGGTCATACGGAATTTCTTAGTTGTAATAAAGGCATTGATGCCCCTTAGATCAAATATGGGGCGTAAGCCACCATCCCTCTTCGGTACCGTAAAATATCTAGAGTAGAAACCGCAGGGTCCATCGGAATGGGAGAGTTGTCGGATTGCTCCCTTATGAAGTAGCTGGGATACTTCTTCTCTAAGAATTTCCAATGAGGATGTATAGCACCGGACCTAAAGGAGGGATGACGTCGAACTGGATTCTATATCCAAATTCAAATTCAGTTATGGAAAGGACCCATTTGTCAGATGTGATGGTCTCCCAAAGAGGGAGTCGGCTTTGCAGCCGGCCCCCATAGGGAGGGGGGAGGGGTGTAGGAGACAGAGGATCACAGAGCCCATCAACGTTGCCTATTATCAACGGGTTGGCAGCGGCGACCCTGTTGATATTGGGTGGCCAGTTGTGTGCAATTTCGTTGTTTCCGCTGGGGGAATTGTTGACGTGACTGGAAACGGTGGTAAGGTTGGTATCTTGGGTATCAAGATCGATGCCACTTACGACAGGTTGAGCCTGGGATCTCCATCTTCCTGGTGGTGGCCCGAGCATTATAAATATACTCGAGCTTCTGGTCTGTCCTATCGTGGAAGAGGCCTGATCTGTCGAATGGCATCCCCTCAATCCGTCTCTTGGTCTCCTCTGGGAAGTTGCACGATTGTAGCCAGGCATTTCAGAGAGCGACAGAGCCAACTAGAGCACGGGAATCACAGTCGACGTGATGGCGGGCTGGTGTGAGCTGTTGGATCGCAAACTGCATCGCCTCTCTTATGAAGACCCGGGCTAGATCACGTTGTTGCTCTGGGATGGACGAGGTGATCGAATCCAACCGCTGCATCAGAAAATACAGATACCTCACCATTGTCACCTCGTAGTTGGAGATTCTCAAGCCCAATCCCATAGCCGCATAAATGCACCTCGCCATAAGGTCGATTTTTCTTCCTTCCTTGTCCCTAGGGGCCGAGTGCTCTCTGTTGTCTCGCCCCTGAGAGGACTCGACCACAATAGAGTTGGGCTTCGGGTGTTTTAGAAGGAAGGGAATATCCTATTCCTTGACTTTGTACATGGATTTGTACCTTTGAGATGTCGACTGAGGTTGATCAGGAGGGGTCCATGTATCCTCCATAGCCTCCCACAGGGTTGTAATCACCGGGATGGTAATTGTGGAAGATTGTTCTTTATGGACAATATCATAAAAGTTGTCCAAATTAACGTTGGGCTGATGCTCAACCTCAACCTCCAAAGCTCTAGTTAAGTGCCCCATAAGTTCACTGAAGGTAGCATAGGACTCTTCGGGTGACCCAGCTCCCTGGGTGGAGATGACTGCCGCAGGGGACGTAGAACAGTCGTCCAAGTCCTCAGAGTCTGAGTCGTATGGGTATGGAGGACTGGAGGAAGATTGAGCCGGAGAAGGAGGATGGCGAGAGGTTGTCAGCACCGAAGTAGAAGGGGTTCAGCTCGACTGTCAGGATCGATGACCGTATTCTCTCGGCATGTAATAGCCGTATGGGGGTGGTCCCCAATATTGAGGTTGTGAAGCCTCCGGCCCTTCATAAGGCATCGGGACCCATGATCTGGCGGATTGTCCCGATGAATGGCGATGCAGGTGGGGTTCGACCACCATGGTCCTCCTGGGAGCCTCCAGAGAGGACGGCATCGGAGTTGGGGAACGAGCCGGTTGATGACACAGCAAAGATCTTGGGGGAGAGTCACAGATCTCTCCATCCAACACTGACCCATGAACAACCAGTTCGGGTGGATGTAACATGGTTGGGACCGCAGGTTCAACCCTCTGTGGAGATCCGGGCGGTGTAACCTGCAGCAACTCTCTCGGTGTCGGTGCCGAGGGTGTCGGGACTGATGGTGCTGTCTGGACCGACAGGGCGGTCGAATCCAAATCTCTCCATGATTCCGGAGCAGGCCTATGCTTCCTGCTGGCCTTGCTCAACTTATCTTTTTTGGCCTTCTTTAGGACCAATGGATTTATTTATTTATTTATTTATTTTTCGATTTATATCCTGCCTTTTTTCTACAAAGGGCTCAAGGCAGCTTACATCTCCTCCTCTATCTTATCCTCACAACAACAACCCTGTGAGGTAGGTTGGGCTGAGAGTCTGTGACTGGCCCAAAGTCACCCAGTTGGCTCCATGGCTGAGCGGGGACTAGAACCCAGATCACCTGAGTCCCAGTCCCATGCTCTTAACCACTACGCCACACCGGATCCCCGTGGTCGGAATGCTTCCACTTCTCCTTTTGTTTGAGCAAGGAATGGGAGGAGTGAGAGGTCTCCTGGGAAGCAACTCCCCCGGATGGTGGGTGAGGGGAGGTCACCATGGAAGGGCCGGCTGTCACAGGCTGAGCGGTGAGCTCGTCAGAGGCTAGTAAGGCCTGATCCCAAAGGATCTTTCTCAGCCTATTGTCTCGGTTCTTCCTGGCCTGTTTAGTGAAGGCCTGGCAGTGCCTGCATTTGTCAGTGCGATGCCCCTCTCCCAAGCAGAGGAGGCAGAGCTCGTGCGGGTTCGCCAGGGACATTTTAGCCCCGCATTTGGAACACTTTTGAAACATCGCGCACTGAGCCATTGAGAAGAGCAGAAGAGGGATAGTAAAGGTAAGAGAAAAAAGTGCAAATACTAACTGTGTGTGTGTGTGTGTGTGTGTGTGTGTGTGTGTGTGTAAAGAGGAAAGGATTAACCAGGAAACAAGGGAAAAGAACTTGGATTCAACGGGTAAGAACAATTCTAGAACAAACAAGTAAGTACAAGAAGGTAATGGCTCAAGGCAATGCGATTGGCAGTCGAAAGAAGACTGAGGAAAATGGCAGGCGCTCCGCCTTATATAGCACCAGCGGGGAGGGGTGCGGAATTCCCGCCAAAAACCGTTGTAGCTTGGGTATTCTGGCCGACAACAGGCACTGTGCAGGCACAGTACCCATTATGTGTGATGCACAGAGACCACGAAGATGAACTGGTATACAGTATCTGTTCCTGTTTATCAGGAATTGATGGAGTACAGTTTAGGAAAATCTGAACTGAAGAAAAAGCTGTTGAAAGAATGTTTAGCTGGAGAAGACCCTGTTACCAGTTAATCAAATACAGTTAAAATCTGTTAAACAATTTCACCCTATTATTTCAAGACTGACATTTTGTCCCCTTTTGTATGAGGCCTCTAATAAGACTACACCCACAAACAAAAGGTTGTGTAGAACAAAACCTTAGCTGTTGAGAATGCACATTCTCTTCATATATTATATGGTAATTCTAGTCACATGTTGTGAAACAAAGCATCCCTCAAAGGGGTGCATGCAGCATCCCTAAATCTTTCAGTATATCCAACCAATGCTTTAATATGCATTGAAGAAATAACTATGCCAGCAATTTTACAAAAAAATATTTGGAACTATTATTTCCCCATGACTTCAGTATTTCCAGATATTTTACATCTCTAGTCTTCTTATAAACATTTTCCTTTATTTAGAGATCCCTTTGAAAACAATAAAAACTAGGTAGTAATATACGGACATCTTATCTTAAATGCTTCATTCATCATTCTAAAAGGAAATATTTTCCAATTCTAAATGTTTTAGTTCTTGAGAAAATAAAAAGGTTTTTTTGGGGGGTGGGTGGGGGAAGAAAAGTCATCCTTACTCTTTCACATTTCTAAGTGTCTAGTTCTGGATCCCAGTTCCATGTATCTTGGACCATATTCAACCAGTTTCCCATTCCTTGTGTTGCCAATTGCAGCACCCCAAAACTCTCCAAAAGTAGTTGGCCAGAGGAAGGCCCCAAAAAGTTGGTCAGAGGGAGGCCACATAGTAAAAACATCAGTTATACTGGCCCAGAAGGGAGGACGGATAAGAACAAAACGAACTTAGTGTAACCCATAGCTAACAAGCTAGCCTGACCTCAAATACAGTAATCAAAGGGACAGTGAAACTGGTTATAGTTTCCATGAAGGTTGCAAATGTGCAGGGAGTAAGAACATGGCAAGCCTGTGTGAATCTTGAGCAGATAAGAAATAGACATGGGAAATGTCCAGTCCTTGACAGAAGAAAACACTCTTTGAAGCTAACAGCAGTGGAGTGTGTGGTTAACATGCTATCTCTGCCCCACCTGCCTTCCTTCTAACCAATTGTTCCTCCAGTGGAAAGGGTGACAAGGTAAATCCAACTATATCTATGATAGCTTGAGAGTGCTGAAATAACACATGCTTTTGTCTCAAATTATCTGATTTTACTCTCAAGCTGAAGAGTAATTCTAATGCAGCAGTAATTCTCCATTAACCTGCTATCAAGCTGAGCATCTGAAAATGTGTCACTATAACCTAGAAAAAAAAACACAGTAATGTATAAAAATTAATGGAAAGAACTACTGTGAAAGCTTTAGAGTCCATACTTCCGAAAATGACCAAAAAGGATGGGAATGCTAGTCAACAATGCCAAAAACGTGAACACATTTGTGGCACCTTAGCGGCCAACTTTATTGTGGTAACAAGCTTTTGTGAGTCAGAGCCCACCCTGTCCGATGCAGTTAAGCTGGTTATTCTATTGGTAGAACTAAACAACCAAAGTGCTCTTTAGGAAGTGTTTGCTCCTGACATGAAATCCAGCTTCTAAGTGATGTTGAACTTGGCAGCAAGCTATATGCTCGTGTTTCAAGGCACCACTGAGATATTCTGTCTGCTAGTTGTTTAGAATCAGGTACCAGTCAACTGCTGCAGAATTAGTGTTCTGATCCAAACAGTCACCTGATGAGCAGCATTCAATGCTGCAACCCTCCCCCAAGGAAAATAAAATCAAGAATCCAGGATATATTCTTAAATATGGTTTAATACTCTTCTCCATTTCTGTACATCACAACACCAAGATATCACTGCTTGGGAGCTCTCTGAAGAGGCTATGTAGTATGCAAAAGGCCAGGATTCTCACCCTTTTAATGTGTCTGCGTAAGTGTAATACATATCAGTATATATTGATATATACATCAATATATAATGCAATATATATCACCAGAGATAACACATTGATTAAAGAGATACAAAAATTTGGCATCATTTCCAAACTTAAATAGTAAAAATAAAACTACAAAAAAGGAGCTGCATACCCTAAATGTGAAACAAGCAGTATATTCAAAAATGTAAATTTACACCCAATTTTTCTGCTCGTCATGTCATAGCAGACCCATTTACAATGGCAAAATCAAAGTGTACTGCTTTGAAGAGCACACAGATGCTTGTGATCAGGCGTTCTGCAAATCAAATTGCATACTCAGACTCACAAAGGGCTTCTGTAAGAGTTTCCACCCAACGTGGACACATCTTGTGGACAATCATAAACTGCCTGCTTGCTGAGTTATAAAAAGATACAAATTCTATTGCTCACATAGACAGAAAGTCATTTTGGACCTCTTAAGTATACACTGTGATGAGAAGGCTTAATTAAGACAAACTTTCCCTTCAATTCAAGTGAGACAGGATTACTGGAACGATATGCAGAATTTGCAAGTTGGGGAGCATCTGACCAGTACAAGAATGACAAATGGAAAATGAACAGAGCTAGGCACTAAAATATCAGAGTATCCTTTAGAAATCAGCCAGTTCCAGGGGAAAGCAGGGAAGGTGTGCTATATGCTTTGCATGAGTGATGCCACAGTGTTTAATGTGAACCTTTGGCACCAAGCTTCTAAAAAACCTTTACTAATGCCTACAGAAGCTTCACAGCCACCAATGCCAAGGCTTATGTCAGTCACATTTTTGCTAGCTATCTGCATTTAAAGCAAAATTTGACGATGACCCACCAAGGCAGCTTATGTAGTCCCAAAGCAAAACTAAAAAACTCCCAGTCCCTAGTAAAGAACAGAACCAAGCATAAGTAGCATTAGCTTGCTTGTGGAAACTGTTTATTATTATCGACTGACAAGAGGGATGAGTGAAGGCCACACAATTCATAATCCTAATCAAGTTTGCCAAGACTCTGGCATTTCAATTGCCATTCATGAAACATACTTCCTGATTTATACAAGCAACACTTTTGCAGTCTAAGAACAAAATGGGTGGGCTTCTCAGACTGCCTGAATGTGTATGCCACACCTTTCAAGCAGGCATGCCATAGGGTTCCATTCCTTTTACTTCCACCACTGTAGTCTGAGAACAATGGGAGTAACATCTCCCGAAGGTTCTTCTCCTGAAGTCTAAGCCAAGAACGCCATGTAAATGGGTCATGTCACTGCAAAACGCAGCAATAAATTGCTTCCAATCAAAATAAGAAACAAACCGGTATAATCTTTCTATTAATTTTTTTCAAGTGAAGGTTGACAGCAGTTAATGTAGCATGAAGGTTAAAAAAATCATTTCCATAAAATACAAGAGCAACCAATTTCACCATTAAGTAAAAGTAAAAACTGGGATTTTTTTTTAAATTAGTCCAAAATGGCATTATAGAAACTTAGTAGATTGCTGCTGTACTGACACTATGACAAATCAGTAGGGTTTGCTTCTTTCTTTTTTTAAACCCGGTGTTCTGGATAAAGTTCTGGAAATACTCCAATTCTAAGGCAGGGATCTGTTTTTGTTTTCCACTGTGAGTTTACTCCTTGGGTTGGATGCTGGAGGGGTGAGGCACATTTTGCCAGACCCAGGTCGACTACCTAGTAGTCATCAAGGTCAAAAAATTCATCATCTCCTCCTTGGTATTCCATTCCCTGGAAGTCCACTCGGTACCGCAAGATACCTTTGGAAATAAACATTTAAAGGAAGACATTATAAACCCTTTTCATTTATGAAAACAACTTAGCACAAAATTAATTCCTCTGCACCCCCATATGAAACCAGACCATGCACATTTTCTTCCCACTTCTATTGAAAAGATGTGGTTCATATTAATAGATATTTACACTATATCCTTCAAGGTTTTCAGGCGTTTAAGCTAACCCAAAATTATTTGATTTATATCCCTTTTTTTCTTACAAACTCAGAACCAGAAATGATAATGAATTAGCCAAGCCTGGACAATTCTATGCAACTGAAATGCAATTCTGGATTCCACTCCAAAGAAAAACTGATGTCCTCTGTGTGCAGCAAAAGAGGCAGCAGCAGAAGGAAAAGAAACCTGGTGGAGTCTGAAACATCTAGAGAGTAACTGCCTAGTCACAGTCAACATGACCACTGGTAAAGTATGACTGGAGTTGTAGTTGGAACAATCTGAAGGCTGATATAGCTCATTCCAGCATGTACCAAGAATCTTGAGCATGCTCCCAACTTTATATGTTTCATTTCTTAACACTTTAAGTGTCTAGCATATTTGACAAAGGTTATCAACTAAAGAAGATTTTTTTCAATGTGAGTACTGAATTCTGTATACCATCCTGTATAATGAGGGCAATATATCAATTTAAATAAATCATGGAGGTTAAAGCATCAATGTACTGCCTACTCCAACATTCCTATCCATAATTGTATTAACTTGAAAGCAAGTCTCACATATCTCAATGGAATCTACTTCCAAGTAAGCATACCCCAAGGCAAAGCCCATAGCTAGGAAGAACTTCCTTTGCTTTCAAGATCAAAGCAATCCAAATTATCTGGTTGAAATAGTGAGGTAATCTTTTTGGCCTTTTGTTATTTTAAATTGGGCTTCTATGTAATGCTTCTGCTGATGGATTCTCTCACTCAAATGGAAACAGGAGTCTCATATGCCATTCTTCTTTTTCCTTGTCTGTACAAAGAAGCTCATTTGTGAGCAGCAATCCCACAAAATCCTGAAAAACTTGAAGCACCTTATAACATGGGGAAGAAAGAAATACTACAGGAACATCCACTAGAAAGTGTGGACATATAATGCAACCTGGACCATGGTTGTCTAATAACACACAGGTAACCTTGTAAATAGTTACTTAGAACATTACCAAACTAATGTGGAATGCTGAAATCATGGGTTACAATTCAGGTCGAAAAAGAGACTGAGGGAATGGGTGGGAGCCCCTCCCATGGGTGCAGAGAACTGGAAGGGGAAGGGCTCCCACCCAAACTGACATTTCGCTGCATAAACTTCCTGACAGCAGGTTCCATGAAGGCGCAGAGCCCATATGAGTGATGCACAGAGACCACAAAGAAGAACTAAAGCATTCTGCAGGAACCTGAACTTGATTTGCTGGATTCAATGTGCCACTAGGCTCAACTGTGGCATTGCGGAGTTTTGTTTAGATTTTACACAGGAAGGAGCATACTGAAAAAAATATTTTATTCAAGCCAGATGAAGACCTCTGGTACAGCATTAGGAAGAGATATGGCAATTACTTAAGTCATCTGTAGCCTGGTAAGTAGATTAGATGGAAAACCTCTCAGAAAATGAAATATGACCATTAGATACGGGAATCAAATTATGGAACAAGTTGCATTATTGAAGTTCTCTATTTGCTGTTTTTATTACAATAGAAGAAATATGATGGCCCAGTTCTAATAAAATGTTTTGTCTTGTTTAGCTATTCCATAACATAAAGTTTTTCCAACTCAAGCAGGCAATTTCATAAAATTGTAGTGCGTATCTTCTTTCCTTTCAGCTATGTGAAACCTTCTTCAAGATCTTCAGAGGCCCAGGGGCTCCTGATCTCTAGAAGGAACAACTTCGGGGTAGTGTACCATCCCTAGCACTTTCAGGGAGGAGGACATAGAGCAGATCACTCATGAATAGAGTTCAGCTACTGTGATCATGCCCATTACATGATCCATTACAGTACATTATCATGACTTCTGGCCTTCTGGCTAACTTATTCTCTTCTCTGACACCACTTCAAAGCAATCTATAAAGCAGTGTCCAGACTATCAGTTTCCCCTTCCACTTACCTCCGATTCCTCCAAATCCTTTCACAAACTGAGATCCTTCCTGTGACTTGTCTGTCACAATTTCCAACGTGGCTCCAAATTTCTTGTAGTTGTTAGCAAACCACTCAAGCAGAGGCATGCTTTCTATCAGCTCATGTTCTTGTCCAGTCTAAAGATGAAAATTGAAGAGAAATTATAACCAAATGTATTTTCTGTACTTCAAATGAGTACAGAATGTTAATTTGCCAACATTCTTTTTACTCTACTGGGAACTAAGTAACCTATTGCCAATAGAGTTATGGACCTGAGAAGTGGCTGGTGTGATTATGCCTTCTGTTCCCCTTTCACAGTATACAAAGCTGGTAGCATCTTATCAAGATGGATTTTTTTAGCAAGTCTCCTGTGTTCATCTAACTCATCATGACTGCTTCAGAGGTACCGCAATTCAGAGTGCTATTACCCTTCAAACCTTAAGTGGTTGGGACCCTAGTATTTAAAAGACCCTCTTGTCCCACATGATCACAGAACAGTGATGTGGGGCCCAAGCTGCTATGCTAGTTCTCTTTGCTAAGATCCTTGCTCTTGCCTGCTGGAGCAAGAAGGATAAAGAATGGGAGCTTCCCATATGTTTCATTCCATTATTACCAACTGGAAGGGTTCTGTGATCATATGAATATTTGAAAGGGAACAACAGTGATGGATATGCATCCTTATGTAGGGTGTCTGTATTTCTGAACTGTTCCCAGTACTGCTGAGGGATGAAGACAACGGATTCCATGAACTGCAGCCAAATAGTCAAGAATTTAGCCATGATATTTGAATATCAAGGGCAAAGGATTAGTATTGTTTCAATTCTTGAGCTCTGAAGAGCACACTTCTAAGAAATGTATTTTATCAGTGTCCTGTGTGACTTCCAAAACACTCAGGGTTACATACATGCATTGGCCCATTTTCTCTCCACAAGGAAACCGAGAGGCAGATTAACTGAACAGTGATTTGTTCCTCATCATCTTGATTGCTTCGTAGGTAACATAAGAAAAAGGAGTGGATTTTTAGAAATACCTCTTTATCTGTGAAGTGGGATTTATCTTTTTCTTGTTCTGGTGTCAAATAGAGAATCTTCTCCTCTGTGGAAGTGGAAACATCATGAGGTATAATAGTACAATTTCCCAAAGACAAATAGATTGCTTAACTATATACACTAGTGCAAAGACAGACATCACTGTGACTAGAAACTTTATTTACTTTTTGAGGAGGCATGAACTTTAAGTTCAAATGTCACATACAGTTCTGTGGGGATAATGAATGCTTAGAATGTCATCTTGGCTAAACAAGACAGGAGATGTGGGAAAGAATTCCTAGCTTAATCCAAGTTAGCTATTATTTTGAATGAGGGAAACACGGCTTCACTTTCTTCTTCTCCCATTTGCAAATCTGGGAGAGACCAGAATATGTTTTACTAATGCTTAGTTAAGAAGGAAGTTGGCAATTCTGCAGGGCTCACCTATTATTACTAACTCTGATAGCCTGCCAAGCACTGTTCTTTGTTTTTCCTTATACCAGAAAATGCTGTTGCTACAAAAAGTGGGCCAGTCATTCTGACAGCAGCTTCTCTCCCATTTTTCCTGCTTAGGCAAGAATTGTGACTACCCAAAACAGATGAGTATGAGGTGGCAAGAGTGGCTCATCTTTTTCTGGGAATATGAGCCAAAGTAAGGAGTAACCCAGTCTTGCACGTCTCTCCCTCTTCTGTCACTTGCAATGTTTACTCACTGAAGGGAGCTTGTTCCTTTGTAGATGGGTCAATACAGATGGAAAGAAAGGAAACAGCAAACTCTAGGTATACATTCTGTAAAGGGATTCAGTTCACAGCTCCTGCATCCACTGGAGTACAACCAGGTTTACTTGCAGCATTGCAAGTGCAGATACAAGTAAATTCAAATATATACGGATGTATCCTTTAAGAATAGTTAAACACTCATCTCACTACTTTAATTCAAGGTGTTTCTAAACAACTACCTAGGGGACACACATAGGCATTATATGTAAAACCAGTTATAGAGACCTTTCTGGGTTTGTTTGTTTTTTTAAACACTGATCTTTAGATGCATGTCTACCATCAGAAGATAGCTTTTCTGACTCTATAGATTTCCATACATGCCATCAGCAAAAGGATATTCAAGAAGAAAACTTTCAGAGTGGTCTATATCAATCCATGCAAATAAATAAATAAATAAATAAATAAATAAATGTTAATTCCTCATATTCCAATATTTGGTCAGAGGGAACCACATACCTTCTGTGCCTTGGCAATGGAGAACATATCTCATTATATCCAGGTTCTCATAAACTATCAGAATCTCTACTGCTCCCATTTCTAAGGCTTTTAGAGTGTCTTCAACACCAAAACAATACTTCCCTGTGTCCTGGCTGATTTCATCAAAGTATCGGCCTAGATTTAATGCAAACCAGAGATGGAAATGAACATGCCATGCATATTCTAAAACAATGCTGTCTGCATCACAAAGAGAACTTAATTTAGTTACTGTGGCATGAGGGAGGCATTCAGAAAGATTGGTGGTTAATCACCTTGGCAAGATGCGCACTGCTGACTCACTGGCAGTGATGCACTCAGTGTTCACAGATTTGATAACTATGTTTGAAGGGAAGATGCAGACAGGTGACCAGGCACCTAAGAAACTATTTCCAACATGCCTGCTCAACAGAAGCAAACACAATAGTACCTAATTCAGGAATAATGCAACTACAAACCTCAACTCTGCAAGCTGCATTGTGGTTATGGATAACAATTTTTACTGGTGCTTTTGAGTGACCATGTTAAACAGGTAGCCCAGCCCCCCCACCCCCCCAAAAAAAAGCCTTACTACATGGCAGCCCACTATGAGGTTGTGGGATATATGGAGTACATGTGGCCACTATTCTGAATATAAAACTGTAATGATTTACAGAGACCATGGTCCTTTAAATGTTAGTAAGTTTCAGTAGACCAAGAAGGGTAAAAGAGGGGGATGAGTGAGTGAGGTGACTGGTTGGTGACTGACGGTGTCTAGGTAGAGCTTGGAGGTGTGTGAGGAGAGAGAAGTAGATCAGTCAGTCAGTCGTGGTCTATCAGCAATTAATAGTCAGAGTTGTGGTCTGCCAGCAGTCTGCAGGCTCTGGAGAGGCAGCCTTCTCACTAGAATCTTACGTAGTGCTGTTAAGATTAAAATCACTTAAGATCATAAAGAAGGAAGCAGAATACTTGGTGGATGTACAAGTGTATTAGCGTATTAGCAACTAGGGAGAGTCAAAACCTAATATTGTCAAGCATTATAAGGGGTGTGTGAGATAGAAGCTGGCAGAAACCTGAGTGCAGAGAGGGAGAGATCAAACTGAGATAAATAAAATCAGGACTGGTTAAAGTGCATTCAGGAGAGAGGAGGATCTGTGTGTGAAGAGTGCAGGGTGATTGTGAAGGGAAAGAGTGTAATACTTCAGTTAGAAGTTCTTAATACATACTGTTCCATGCTCTAAGAAAATAAGTTACTGAACACCTTGAAACCAATACACTTATTTTACAAATAAATTATTTTGTTTATTGTTAATTCAAAGTCATAGGCTGTTTGAATACCAGCATCTCATCCAGAGGACCACACAGTCCAATGAAGGAGCTTTACAGCTTGGGCACATTACTGTGGAAGGTTGATTAATAAGATTGGAATTAAAATTCCTGGTGGTAGTGGTACACACACACACACACACACACACACACACACACACACAGAGAGAGAGAGAGAGAGAGAGAGAGAGAGAGAGAGAGAGAGAGAGAGAGACCGACCACATCCAAGAAAGGAAAGGAGAGTATTCGTAACAAAAACACTTGTGTGGGATTGTCAAGTCATGTGAATCAGGCAAGAATGGATTAATGTGAAGATAAAACAAGTCTGGTGCAATCTATGACCTGTTCTAAAGTTATGTGAGGTTGTTTGACCCTTCCATAACCCACGCTCACCAGATTTGCATGACATGAAAAGCCCAACTGACAGCTGCATATGCAACCTAGTTGTCCTGTATTAAATAACCCACATTCCACCATACAAAAAAGACTGTCTTGCACATCTATTGTAAGTCTCAGAAAAAAGTATATCTTACATGTCTACTGACCTGGTGTTTTTGTAGGTTTTATCACTTTGTAGGACCTGATTCAGAATAACTCACTCTATGAAGTTCTCTCTAATTACAAACTTAATCTAGCTGCAATTTTCTTTCCTTCTAAACAGATGTGGTTACCAGTGAAAGCAGAGGCAATCACACTTTTCATGGATACATTCAAAGTACCAAGAGGAATTGACAGAAGAGGCAAAGAATTTGATAAAATCTGAGTTTATATCAGATTGTATGTAAAATAGAAGTATCCAATCTAATTGAAACTGGTACTGATCAGTCCTGAGTTTCTCTTCAGCAAGAATTTTCACGTATGTAATTCATTTCTAAAGAACATGTTAGCTGGTGAACTAGTATGCAGTATACTGGTTAAAAATAAGATCTAATGAACATTTTAAGATGAGGTCTATGGTTACAGTAATTGATGGCCAATAATACAAGCACATTAAATAATCCTTTTTTTAAAAAAATTCTGCAATAGTGTGAAAGAACATTTTCTTTCGTGGAAGTAACAATACTTCCACAAAATTTTAGAGACACATTTCTTGTGTGTGGAACAGAACAGTTGGATCTTTTAAAATTCATACCTATTAGTTTCTTTTCTTGAATGAATTTCACATTAGACAGGACCTCAGTGGATAATTCAATTGCTTGATTGAATCCATTTTCGCCACCATATGAGATGTCAACTAACTTTAGTACTTTGGACTGCAATCGCTATAAAACAAAGATATGATGTTAGAGGAGTAGTTATACATACATATTAGACTAGAAGCCTGAAAAAAATGTTACTGCTGAATCCAGGTCTGGTTACAAATAAAGGCAGTACATATGGACCCTTTTTTGTGAAAGTCAGTGGTAAATGCAAACAAGGGCAACTCCTAGCTATGTCGTAGCAAGATGAATGTTTCAAACCTACTTTGTTGTATAAAGAATACAAATATATGCACAGTAATTTGTGAACATCCAATAAATGATGTGGAAAGTATTCAAAGTAATGAACGGCTCATTCTTTAATGCCTGCACAGATCCTTTCCTCCTTCCAGAGTGACTGTTCTTCTACTGTAATATCTATGGATTACAGTCACCTTCATCAGCTTACTAAGGTAGAACCATTAGGTATAAAGTGTTATGTAACCACATAGTGCTAATAAGATCACTTCCACTTACCTGATCAAACATATCTGACTGACTTAATTCAGTTTTGAAGTCAGCTGACCCGGCTAACACTAGACCAGCCACGTTCACCTTGTCACCAGAAATGAACAGCTGTACAGCCGTTTCCGCTACTTTTCTTACATAGTTGTGCCGCTTCTCCATTCTCAAACGGGCAAAACGTAAAGCTGACTGACCTCCTCTTCCTTTGAGAGACAAGAGGAAAAATGCAGTATTAATGGATGAAATATTCATGAATATGGGGCTTCATCTCCATGTATCTCCCAAACTTACACTAATTTAAATGAATATTTAATAGCTTTTTCTTTCCTTTAAGAACCTCGACCATGTTTGTCAAACCATAAACAAGTTCACACAAAAATAACTCCCATATTAAAATCCAAGGTACTTGTTCAATGCAGATTATGATTTGTGACTCAGCTGCAATTATTAAACTGCACTGTTGGGTGAAACCAGGACAAAGAGGGCTCTTCCTATGCAACCAAGCCTATTTATTAATAATCTTGCTGCAAGGAATATGAACTGCATTTGTTAACTTGCTTTATTACAAACTTGCTTTTTGCTCTAGTACACTGATTTATTAATGCAATGGTACCAGCTTTGTAATTATCCTGCATACTACGCAACCAAAAACAGTTACATATGCTAGCATATAGCACTGATATCAGCTTAAAACACTTTTAGAAAAAGTAGAATGTTTTGAAAATCCAGATGTTCTAAAAATCATTTTTAGATTCTGTTTGAATCTCATTTATTACATCTCTTGCTACAGGAACTGGCACAAGTCAAAAGTTAGGTTCTCATACAGCAGAGCTTTCAGTGGAACCGAAGACAGAATCCCAGGCATTTACACCCACACGAATTCTCTTAAGGCCCCAATTCCACTGCACAAGAGGCCCTAACCACTTGTACAACATTGATTTTGCACTTCTAGAATGCCCTCAAACAAACGGAGCTCCACCAACATAAGGGAGCGCCATCAAAATGAGTGCTGATGCTTTTTTAGGGTTTCCTCTAGGAAGTGTTCAGTCTTTCTCACATTACATAGTAGGTCGCTTTTCCACAAGGGAATCAGCAGAACCCACTATAATTGGTGAGAGGGTATTGGCAGGGTGGAAGGAAACCAGAAGGACATAAGTACTCCATTGGATTCTGCCCTAAGACCTTTCACAGTTGCCTTCTTGGAAAGAAAACTAATGATTTGAACCTAATGACTGTGATTCTTTAAACAATGAAAAATTAACCAACATCTTACTTCATGGGTGGGTAACATGTAACACTCCAGAGGTTGTTCGACTACAATTACTACCTTTACTCACTATTGGCTATGTGGCTTAGATTTGATGAGAGCTGCAGTCAACAAACACCTAGAAGGCTAAAAGCCGCCCATCCATGTCTTATTGTACTGAAGTTACCCAAATAACATAGACACGACAGTGTGGATACTTAGCTTCAAAGCCCACAAATCACAAAACTGCTTATAAACGTCACCTCCCCCAAATTGCCTTTTCTGGAGGCAAACTGTCGCATTTGCCTCACATTTTTATACATTACCATGTTTCTTCGGGAGATCCACAGTGAATTTGTGCAGCACCTCTCTGGTGTTTCCTTGAAGAGTTCCAAAGAGTGCACCACTACCATCTATTACAATGAAACCAAATTTGCTGTCATCTGACAGTAGTGCTGTAAGGGCCTGAAAATCAACACAGCAGAAGTAGATGTTAAGCCAACAAATAATATTAACATTTAAGACAAGAGCACACTACAGATCAAGCTGGAAAAAAATTAGCCAGAACCAACGTGTTGTATCCATTTCAAACTATAAATTCCAGGAATCTATTTTGTTTCATTGCAAACTCATTTAAACGTCTATTTAATTAGGTTCCTTTACAGTCGTCCAGAATTACTGTTAATAGATTCTTCTTCATGTGTAGTTAGCTCTTTTAAACTTGCTAGAAGTGCTGCCAAGTTGGTTCAGAGTATAATGACACACAAAAGCTAGGTAAGAAGGAATAATCAGAAGCTGACTTGATTAAGAAATTAAAGGACACGCTCTAGAAAAAATATCCCTACCCAAGCTCAAGTGATGCACAAGTAAAAGGCAGGCATCATTTTGCAAATGGGGGAAAAGAAGCAGCTAAGGTGATGATGCTCAAAAGAATGCCTAATGGAAGACACTTTCATAAAGATGCAGTATATCTGAGGTTTGTATTCTGGTGTCAATTACTCAACTAAGGTAAATCTATCTTTAAGCAGGTAAGTAGCAACATGTTGTAGCATCAAAACCTTCAAAGCCAGGACAACAATACACACAGATGCAACAGGCTCCAAGCAGCAATCGCCATCCCAGCTCGCTGACTTGGGACATTAGGCTAAAAACACTGTCAAGAAAAGCGGACTGCTTACCTGTAACTGATGTTCTTCGAGTGGCCATCTGTGCAGTCACACATATGGGTGCTGCGCCTGTGCAGTGCCTTTGGCCGGAAGATTGATAGCTAATGGTTTTTGGCAGGAAGCTCCGCTCCCCCTCCCCCTTGTGGCCTATAGAGTGGAGCGCCCGCCATTTTGTTCAGACTTTGCGACCGAACGTACGGTATCTTAATGGATTTTTTTTTTTTTTTGGTCAGTACCGAAAGTGCCCTCTCTCATCGACATTGAGCTGTCGATGTATCCACTCACCGACACCGAGTGGGGCCGGCGGGCGGGTTGTATGACTGCACAGATGGCCACTCGAAGAACATCAGTTACAGGTAAGCAACCTGCTTTTCTTCGTCGTAGCCTCTGTGCATCACACATATGGGTAGATTAACAAGCTTACCATCAAAGGAGGAGGGAAGGTGTCCTCATCGAAGGACGAGGAGAGAACAGCTCTACCGAAGGAGCAGTCCCGTCGAGCCCGAACATCGAGATGGTAATGCTTGGCGAAAGGGCAGGGATTCGCTCAAGTAGCGGCTCTGCAGACGTCATCAATCGGAACCCCGGATACGAATGCAGAAGATGTAGTGACAGCTCTAGTAGAATGGCCTCGAGGAACTGAAGGCAATTCGAGCTTAGCTAACTGATAACACAAGACAATAGTGTGGACTATCCATTTAGAAAGCCTCTGTGGAGTGACTGGGTCACCCTGATCTCTAGCCGAATATTTGATGAACAGTTAATTGGATTGCCGAATAGACTCTATTTGTGATTGATAAAAGGCTAAACAACGCCGAACGTCGAGGGAGTGCAAAGATCTTTCCAAGGGATTCGACGGCGATGGAAAAAAGGCAGGCAGTACAATGTCTTGTCCTGTATGGAAAGGTGTAGAGACTTTGGGCAAGAAAGATGGGTCGAGACGTAAAACGACCTTTTCTCTGTGGAAGTTTAGATAAGGAGGGTCGATGTGGAGGGCACAAAGTTCACTGGCCCTCCGGGCTGACGTGACAGCTACAAGGAACGCCGTCTTCCACGAAACTAATCGGAGATCCACAGTTGCCAAAGGTTCAAAGGGGGCCTTCATAAGGGCTGTAGAACTACAGAAAGGCTCCACGTGGCATAACCGGTCTAATCGATGGATTAAGATTATACAGTCCTTTCAAAAATCTCTTGAGGATAGGATGAGAAAATAGGGATGATCCGTCAACTAAGCCACGGTAGTAGGCTATTGTGGCCGTATACACTCTAATAGAAGACGGCTTCAGTCCAGAGTGATGCAACTCCAGAAGGAACTGAAGAATTTGTTTGATTGATGAGACAAGTGGGGAGAACGAATGAGACTCAGCGAAGGTGGAAAAACGTTTCCATTTAGCCGTATATGACTTCCTTGTGGACAGCTTTAGGGCAGAGTCGATAATATGCTGAATCTCAGGGTGCAAGAGCGTTGGGTTCGAATTCGACGGGGTCTGTCTCGAACCGGATGGTACGGAGAGACTGTGGCAGTGAGAGGCACCCGCATGGTTGGATTCGAGAATCGGAACCGAAGCGGTCGAAGTAATCGTCAATACCGATGGATTAATAGAAGCTGTCGGATTCGAGGCTCTCGAATCTGTCGTCGGCCCCAATGGAAGGTCAATCATCGAATCCGCCACGCTGTCAGGTTCAATGAGAGCAAGTCCAGGTGATGGAGTGTGCCGTCCATTTGCGTTATAAGATATGGAAGTGCCGGAAGATGAAGAAACTCCCCGCGGGAGATGTCGAGCAGTTTCGCAAACCATGCTTGACATGGCCACCAAGGGGCAACTAGTATCCCCGATGCACGGTCACTCACTATCTTTGCTATGACCCTCATCAGAAGAGGGATCGGAGGGAAAGCATAGAAGTGGATGTTGTCCCAAGGGATCATGAATGTGTCCCCTAGGGATGCTTGTCCGATTCCCGCTCTCGAACAGTAAGTCTCGCATACCCTGTTCCGTCAAGTAGCGAGTAAGTCCACATCGGGGAACCCCCAGCGCCTGAAAAGGTGGTTGCGCATACGAGGATCTAGTTCCCACTCGTGAGAAGTGAAGATGTGTCTGCTGAGAAGATCTGCGTGCACGTTGTCTGTGCCAGCCAGATGAACGGCCATCAGAGTAATGTGTCTCTAAATGCACCAGTCCCAAATTCTCATAGAAAGCCTGGCTAAGGTCGGTGACTTCGTCCCTCCCTGTTTGTTCAGATAAAAAACGGTCGCTATATCGTCCGAAGTTATATCCGATGATGGAGGTCTTCGAAAGAACGAAGGGCTTTGAAGACTTCCAGCAGCTCTAGGAAGTTGATATGATTCGTAGATTCTAGACAAGTCCACATTCCCTGGGTAGACAGGCCAGAGCATGTCGCCCCCCATCCTAGGAGAGACGCATCGGTACCGAGAGTTATCGAAGGAGGTCGTGCCCTGAAGGGGACTCCCATCACGAGATTGGTCGGTTTCAGCCACCAGCACAGGGAGTGGAGCACGGAAGACGGGATCCGAATCCGTTTCGACTGTGGGTCTCTTTGTGGATGATACACCTTGTTGAAGAATAGTTGTAGTGGGCGAAGCCGAAGTATGGCATGTGGAACTACGGCAACTGAGGAGGCCATATACCCCAGGACCCTCTGGATGGATCTCGCCGTAACCGTTCCCTCTCGTCGAATTCGATGGATATGGCGAGTGAGAGTCTGCTATCTGTCCTGAGGGAGGAAGGCTTTCTCCAACGTCGAATCCAAGCGGGCTCCAATGAAGGTGAGCGTCTGTGTCAGGAGAAGAGAAGATTTCTCTGTATTAATACGTAGACCCAGACTATCTAGTAAGGTACGGGTTGTACGGATGGTGTCTAGGAGTCCTTCTCTGGATTGCGAGACCAACAGCCAGTCATCAAGGTACGGGTAAATTTGTATGCCCTGAAGGTGTAGGAAGGCACAGACAGGAGCCATGCATTTGGTAAAAACTCTCGGAGCCATAGCCAGTCCAAAGGGTAAAACTGTGAACTCATAAAGTTGGTTTGCAACAGCAAAACGAAGGAAACGCCTGTAAGTTGGATGAATTGAAATATGAAAGTAGGCATCCTTCAGGTCCAGTGAGGCGAACCAATCCCCTCTCCTTAACAACGGCAAAATGTTTTGAAGGGTGGTCATACGAAACTTTCTTGGTATAATAAACTTATTCAAGTCCCGTAAATCCAAAATCGGACGTAGACCACCGTCCCGCTTGGGGACCGTACAGTATCTGGAATAGAATCCGTGGAGTCCGTCAGATGGAAATACTTGACGAATCGCTCCTTTAAGGAGAAGTTGATGTATTTCGTCGAGAAGTACCGGTGAACATGAAGTAGACCGGATCGGACTCGATGGAGGAACGATGTCGAATTCTATTCGATAGCCGTGTTGAACAATGGATAACACCCACCGGTCAGATGTGATGGACTCCCAAACGGGGAGTCGGCTTCAGAGCCGATCCCCAGATGAGAGGGGGGTGGGTATTAGAGGAGCATGAGGAGTGGTTCGCCAGTCCCGTCAGCGCTGCCTCTGATCGTTGAAACGACAGCGGCCCTGTTGGAAGCGCTGTTGGGGCTGAGGGTGGTGGTGCTGTTGATGCTGTTGTTGCTGGCGGTGTTGCGGCAGCTGTCTCTGCTGGTATGACTGCCTGTAGGATGGCCGATTCCAGGACCACTTACGTCTGCTATGTGACTGGATCTCCATCCTACGTGCCGTCATTCTTGACTCATGCAGTTTCTTGAGTTTGTGGTCGGTACATGAATGGAAGAGCCCAGAACCATCAAAAGGCATCTCTTCCATTCGCCGCTTGGTTTCCTCCGGGAAATTACAATTCCGAAGCCATGCGTGTCTTCGGAGGTAAACGGCACCGACCAAGGCTCGGGAGTCAGTGTCCACGTGGTGACGTGCCGTGGACAACTGCTGCACTGCGACCTGCATGGCTTCTTTGATTAGGACCTTCGCAAGGTCACCCTGGTGGTCTGGGAGGGTGGAGGCGACATTGTGGAGGCGCTGCATAATAAAATATTGATATCGTGCCAACGTCGCCTCATAGTTGGAAATGTGAAGTCCTAAGCCCGAGGCAGCATAGACCCGCCTGGCCAGGGAATCTATTTTCCGGCCCCCCTTATCCCTCGGCGCCGTATGTCCCCTCGCCTCTCTGCCTTGTGAGGATTCGACGACTGCCGAGTTTGGTTTCGGATGCTTTAGCAGGAAGGGGATGTCTTCTTCCCGGACCCTGTACATAGACTCATATCTCCTGGACGTCAGCTGAGGATGCGAAGGTAGGTCCCAGGGCTGCGTCATCGCCTGCCGTAGGGTAGTTATAAGTGGCAGAACGATGGAGGTCGATTGCTCCCTGCGGATGACGTCGTAAAACTTGTCCGTTGACGGTCCCGGGCGCTGGGCAGCGTCGATGTCCAGGGACTGGACAAGCCTCGACATCAGCTCCACGAAGGAGCCGTGCAACTCATCGGGTGATGCAGGATCCTGGGATGTCACCACAACATCCGGGGAGGCTGAGTCTACTTCAGAGTCATCCGAATCAGCACCATAGTATGGTGGGGCAGAAGATGATGACTCCGCCGGTGAGAAGGAGCAGCTGCTTCCGCTTTGCGGGGATCGAGGTGGCACCCTCCTCGAATCCACAGACCGTGATTGGTCGCGGGGCAGAGGTGAGGATCGCGCCCTGGGAGCAGGGTAGTACCCCACAGAGAGCGGGTCTCCCCAAGGTTGGTAGTAGGGACGACGCCAACTCTCCGGGCGTTGCTCTACCGAGCGGCTCCTCCGATTCCCTGGTGGGGACAGGCCAGCTTCTGTCTCCAATGTCACCGCGGGCATCAGTGTCGGTGACTTCGCTCTAGGAGGGGAGTCCTGGATTTCCCCATCCGAGATAGAACCCCGTGGAGTTGGAAGGGGTGCAGGAGGGAGGTCGACTGCACGTCGGGGAGACCCTTGAGGGGTAACCCGCATGGCCTCTTGAAGGATCGGTTCGGGCGGGGTCGGTATCGTAACCGCCACCGGAACCGAGGGGTCCCGTCGGCCCCGAGTCCCGATGTTGGGAACGGTCTGTGGACTTAGCCTTCTTTGGAGGCTTAGAGGCCTTCTCCTTTCTGGCCTTCTTATGGCCTGCTGGCTTCTCTTCGGCATGCTTCTGCTTCTCATGCCTCTTTTTTGTTGAGGCAGAGGGGGCCACCGAAGCGGACGCACCTTCATCCGAAGGGCGTGAGGGTGGAGCCACAGAAGCGGAGCCAGGTTTTGGGATAGAGACAAGCGGGTCTGATTGCATCAGAGCCCTATCCCAAAGGAGCCTCCGAAGCCGGTTCTCGTGGTTCTTCCTAGCCTGCTTTGAGAAGGCTAGGCAATGAACGCACTTATCCGTCCTATGCCCCACTCCAAGGCAGAGGAGGCATAGGTCGTGCGGATCAGTAGGTGCCATTTTTGACCCGCAGTCCGCACATTTGCGGAAAGCCGCTCGCTGTGCCATCGCAGAAGAAAGAAGAAAAAGAGAGATAGTGCAGAGGGTAAGTATATATTTTTTGGGGTTTTTTTTTTTTTTTGATAGATCGAAGAAGAAATAACAAGAGAAAACTACACAGAAGCGGGAAACGAAGTAAGGGGAAAGTAGTATAAGGGCAATATATAAGGAGAGAACCAAGAATAGCCAAAGTGAAAGTCAAAAGCGGCACGAGGCACAGCGAACAGCGGTCGCAAAGACTGAACAAAATGGCGGACGCTCCACTCTTTATAGGCCACAAGGGGGAGGGGGAGCGGAGCTTCCCGCCAAAAACTGTTAGCTATCAATCTTCCGGCCAAAGGCACTGCGCAGGTGCAGTACCCATATGTGTGATGCACAGAGGCCACGACGAAGAATGTGACATAATGTAAGCAATTTTTAAAGGCCTTCACAAATCCACCATGTGGAACACTATATAAAATGAATTGTCCATGACTATAAGGATTCCCAGTAGCAGTTGAGAATCCTGGCAAATAATTCAGTCAGAAATAACATGAAAGGGACATGGGCAACTGTTTATTTGTTTCAGTATGGAGAAAACACACAATTCATCTTTTATCAATTTGAACTGGAATGGATAAAAAAGCAAACACATGAATACTGCCTTACACATAATTTGGAATGTATGCAGAAAGAGTGGGAACTAATTTTCACAGTTGTGCATACTGCACCAACAACAGTGGTATACTAGTGTAAAATGATCAAGGCACCACAGACTTAATATATCCAGCATTATTTCTGAATTAAAGTGGATAAACCAGTCTGTTCACACTCCGATGACAAACCACTGTGGGTTAATTAGCTCTAGAGGATTCTGCACTGTGTGCCACCTGCCATTTTGCATCTGCAAGCCAAAGGCGGCTGTTACCGTGGCCTTACCATGTTGATTGAACCTGGACAGAGGAACCATGCCAGAGTTAACCCACCACTGCATACGACACAGTCCGTTGTATGATACTGTAAGCATTGCTTAACCTTCATAGAACCCCTGCCACTTTTGTTTGCATTATGTGACAGTGTTGCCTTGAGAGCGGGCATTCAAATTGGTAGCAGGCACTCACCACAGAGCTCTGAGTCTTAAGTAACCAGTTGTGACCTGTCGCAATATAGTAAATGGCCCGATGTCTACCTTTTAAAAATTAATTATATTTATTAGAATTTGTATTATATTCATTTATATTTGTATAAAAGCTACCCATTAGCATCACGCTCTCATCCTGGGGGAAAAAAAACATAGTTGTGATCCCATTATTAGCCCTTGTTTCTGGAAAGTACTGGACATTTGGTGAACAAGTACATGATTGTGTTTAGGACTACAGTAAATGAAAAGAATGAATTCAAAATTTGAAAAAATACAGTGCATTGTATACATAATTAATACTTAGTTACCTATATTAATACAGCCAAGAAATCATGAAAAATACTGTAAACCGATTAAATAACCAATATGTACACATACTAGCTGGATGCATCATGGCAGACAGGTATGCTATTGTGGGGTGGATGCTGCTTACCTCTGTATGGAACTTATTATCACACAAATACAATGATGTATTTATTGGTTTGAAGGGTTCAAAATCAATGTTGACTTTCTTCTCTTTTCCTTCCTCTGTCACAATTGTTCCACAGTAAACAACCAGACCATTTGGAGGTACTGGAAAACACCCAAGCAAACAGGGAGTAACATTAGGTGATAGCCAAGCCTGTATTAAATCATTCAAGGTGCAACCAGTACAACTTATTACCTTTGTTATAAAGTTTTAGTCGTTGCTGTACAGATGTAATGGCGCCAAGGACTGAAAGACGATTTACTCGAGATTTAATATTTGATGCTGTGCCAAACTCATCAGCTAGCATTTTTGCCACTCGTGAAATCTGATCTTTGGGGGGAATGATCAATGATATCATGCTGGTGCCATTGCTGAGAGAGAGAGAGAGAAAGGAAACTAGGTTTAGGAAGACATGTATGGAAGAGAAAACAAATGTTCAAAACCAACCAAGGGAAATTTTGAAATACATGGAAGCCCGAAGTTATTTTACTATTTAGCGATGACTTAACTTACCATATAAAATCATACTATTCAGAGATTTACAGAGCAATCCTATGTACACCTGCTGAACTTAAGAGTAACACTGAAATCAATAGGACTTAAAAGTCATTACTTTTTGGCTAGAGAAAACATTTTGTTCAAATTGTTCTGGCTCCCTTTATAGACATGGCCAGATTGATAGTTGTGATACCTACTTTCCTTTAGTTCACAATAGGAAAAACACCACTTACATCAAGGAATTTTCCTTTACCAAGTTGTGCAAGGTTCCCTCCACCAGCTTTGTAGCTGGATTATACAGCAGGCCTGATTAGAATCAAAAGCTTGGAACACAGCCAAAGAGGGCATGGCCTTGGGTGAGTCCAGGGGTCTGCATTTAGCCCATTGCCCAGAGGATCTCCAGTCCTGCTCTGTGGCTTAGATATTATGCTTCTGTCCCCACTGCCCTTGAATTCAAAGCAGGGGAAGCAAAAGTGTTCCTCTTCAAACATCCTTATCTAGCTTTTATAAAGAGATCCAAATTGGCTGTGTTTTCCTTAATGCTTATTTTAGTAAGATTTATCTGTCAATTATTAGTAAATCCATAATATTTTGATTGCAGTAATACATATAACCTTACATCACTACTTCAGAATGTGTAAGAGCAGCATCATTTTATTCCAAATCATTTTGACAGAACAAGACCTTTTCAATCTATAGGTGCTATTTACTTTTGAAGTGTTATCAGAAGCAACTGAGAAGACTCAGTAAGTTATTGTTCTAAAAGGGTATTCAAAAGCCAATGCATTTTTTCCACCAAGTATTTACCTCAATGGAATATGTATGCTTTAGGAGCCATTAAAAGTTTAAATTCCTAGCTGGTTCCTTTCAAATTAAGAGAGAGAGGAGAGTGGACAACTCAATCCTTGAAGGCAGCATATTTCTAGCAACTAGCAAGCTTTCAGGTAAATGGGAAAGGATTTATATTACAACTTGTACTACATGATCTATCAAGAGTGCTTCCTTCAACTGCAATCTACCCAGACACTTTGCTCAACTTCCTCTTACTGTCAACTCTAAGGGAGGCTTGGAGGATGGCAACAAGTGGGAGGACCCCCATCTATGGAATGTCCTCCCCACTGTGGCCTGATGGACCTTTATGAAAGATCTCAAGATTTAAAAGGCTTTTAAAGATAAACTTGGGTTATCCAGGGGCTGAAGGGGATTACCTATCCCAGGTGTTGATTTTTTTTAAAGGGCATTCTTCACTGCATTTTTTCCCAGTGGATTTTAATTTTTGTTTCTTTTGCTAAGTTTTTATGGTATTTTATTGCATTGTTTTAATGTACTACTGTAAATTTCCCAGATAACTTTGGCTATGAGATGGCACAGATATGAAATAAATGAGTAAATTGTTTTAAGTGAAAAGCTAACAATGTTGCTAGGGAACTTCCATAGTCAAATCTGATACACCTACAGACTTGGTTCATTTGTTTAAATTACCCATGAATTGATATAAAGAAGCAGAAGAGAGTACATCTGTTTTTACTCAACAGTCTATGAACAGCTCATTTGTCTCTTGCAGAACATGATGTGCAAACCTGGGCTGATTGGTTGTTAAGGGTCTTAACAACCCAGCGGTTTATTTAACTGATGGCCTACCTTACATGTGAATTATCCCATAGCCTAAGCATTAAGCACCAGAAAAATTTGAAACTGGAATATTTACAATTGTCTGCCTTGAAACTCACAAGAGGAAACCTGCGACATAACAGCAGTTTGCATTCCAGCAAAGATTAAGGTATGTCCAAATCACATGACAATGTTGGCACCTGGGAAATATTTGTAGTAAAAATAAGGAATTCAAGCCCTGAAATGACAAAATTACTCCACATATAATCTGCTGTGGGATGAAATTGACCTGCTCTCCATTCTACTGACAGATGGCTTTATTTGGGTTCTGCCCTTAAAGTTTTATTTAGTTCGGTGAGAAAAATCCAGTCTGCCTCCCACCCATCTCCTTCTCAGCTTTACATGGACCACATTAATCAGCTCACAGAACAACAGAGAACATCATACAGATTAGTAATCCTCATACTGGGGCAGTGGGGGTTTTCGATTGGCAACCAAGTTAGTATCTACGCTTAGAAAATGTGGCTTTAATATGTCAAATTCCCAGTGCTCTTTCTATAATGGAATTTTGTTTTCATCTTAGGCAACCAAGAAAAAACATAATATAACATTGCTAAAGAAATAAAAGAATTTCACTAATTATACCATCAAATCTCAGTACTCTGCTTCTATAATAGAAAGTAAACAACCAAGAATCCCTTCTTACAGCCTTGTTCTATCATCCCTCACTGTTACCATGGGTAGAGAATGGGGTAACTCTGTTCCTCTAGATCCTGGAGTGTGGATTTTTGGTTGCAACATGAAAGCTGCATTTTTAGTACTGGATGCAAAACACTTAGAAGAATGGAATTCTACCATCATCTTCCCTCCCGCCTGTGGCCAATCTCCTCATGCCTACAGTTGTAGCAGTGAGTTCTTTGTACACATTGTTAAAATGCTTTAAATTCCCTGAGCCAGCATTAAAATTTTAGGTGCCCAGGAGACCAAACATCAGCAATTTTTCCTGTCCTAATCCTCTCTACTGGAAACTATTATAGAAGACTAGCGACGTGGAAACATGCCTTGATGGAAATTCATTAGGGAGTCCACCTACAATTGTGTGCCTTCCAAAGCAGTGAAAGCACCCTTCTGTATCTGCTAAATCCTTAACAATTATGCATTTAGCTAGTAACCTCAGGCAGGGAACAAGAGTCTCCAAGAAACTGGCAGCACCAGCTCCTGCAGCTGGAGAAAATAACATGGTACTTTCAAAGCCTAAGAAAAAGGCATGCAGAAACTTTGCAGCTACATCTACCATCTCCCCCAACACTTTTATAAAGCTCAGAGGAGCAGCACAGGAAGCCACAGCAGAACCACATCCCTCATTTCAGGATATAGAAATGGCAACAGCCCTCACCAGATTTTCAAGGCACAAGAGTGTTTCTGGCACTGCATCAACCTCAAGGAATGATCACCTCAATACAACTGTCCTTCCTAGGTCAGTTAGCTACAGGAGACAACAATAAAATGTTCCAGTATTCTTGGTAGCAGCATGTGGAATGGAGAAGAAGCAAATGTGAATGAGGGAGTGTATGCACTTTTTAGATCACAATCACAAATGAATACTGATTTATACTGCAGCATATGAAAAGATGTTTTGCATTTCAGATAATGTACAGAACACACATGTACTAAGTGGTAATGCATCACTCATGCCAATTAGATCAGACCCCAAGAAGTGGCTTCAATGACTTCTGGGCTGCTAATTCAGTCTCTCTCTCTGTCTCTCTGTCTCTCTGTCTGTCTCTCTCTCTCTCTGTACAATTTTGCCTTATGTTTGGACTTAGTTTGCTTACCTTGAGAAATGTCAAATCTACCTGTGTAATTCAGTGGAAAGAGTCCTACCTACATTCAATTCATATTTCTACTCAGATATAAAGTGTCTTACTAACTACATCAAGTTACACTTACTTCACACCTAATCCCATTTTCACATCACTAATAGCATAAGGGGGCCATACAAGGAACTGCGATTATACAGGACAGTCCACTCAATTCCTTTTTAAATACGATCAACTTGTAGAAAGCATACTGTTGCCACCTGCTGGTTACATAAGCAAGCAGTCTGGAGAAATGGCAATCAAGAGGACTGATATCAGATCTGTACTGCCTTAATCAAGATTCAGATTAACTTTCAGCATGCTGTAGTTTCACTGTTCTAGAAACTGATCTCTGGATACTATCAATTATTCAGAAGATTCTGAATCCTTTGTTGGCTTCACTAATCAAATACTATGGGATGAAAACAAGAATTCCAACTCTCCAAGTATAGCCGTGTTATGAAGAGACATGCAACTGCAACACTGGCTAATGGGGGAAAAAATGGAAACTACAACTAAGAACGTTTCACTTATCTAGGTTCAAAGTAATCTTTTCAGGCAAAAAATACATGGATCTGTAGATTTTTTAAAACCTACATATTTCTTTGTAGTTTAGGACACAGTGTGTGGCTAGAAACTTGAACCAGGACAGGGTCATCTTTTCAGGTTAATTTATGAATTACGAAGATATGGCTAGGAAATAATATGAAGGATTTTTAAAAAACCCCTCTGTGGAGTTACTATTCTCATCACCATACAAAGGAGGACTTACCTCCAACTGCCTAAGGAGCTTCATGATGAGATATTTAAACCTATGTCTCCTTCAAATCCAACACTTCCATCACAGCATGTTAATATTTCAATAAAGTAGCTGCATTCAATTTTCTTACACAAAAGAACAGTATTTCACTAAATCAACTTTGCTAAGGGATAAGTGTAGGTCAGGGACAGGTATTGCCTGTATACTTTGGCAACTATTCTCTGAAAAGTGATTTAGCAGCAAGTAAATTATTTCAACAAAAACTGTAACAATTACTCTGGCATAGTGAAATTTAGTGATATAATTCCATTGCCAGAACTATTTGTCAGTGGAACTAGTAATAGAGGCAATTCCCCATACAAAACTCCAGTCCAAATGTCTTCTCGAAGGCTGGGAGACCTTAGGAGAAGGTATTTTGGAAGAAAGACTTGATGAGCAAATGTTCACTCATACAATGTTAATCCTGCTCATCATCCCTATCTGCCAGAAAGCACAGTATACCAATCCTTGCTTTTCTCCTCATTCATTTTAACTTAGTATTTTATATATTAGATTGTGACCCTACAACAGGGGTGGGCAATTAATTTTCCTATGGGGCCACATGAGAAACTTTGACAGTTGTTAAGGGCCGGACCAATACACTTACAGCTGCTCAATATATAACTCTAGAAAAACAGTAAATGAAACATTACAATGATACAATGAAAATGTGGAGCACAGAACAACACTATTTAATGGTTATTCACAAAAACATTAACATTACATGAAAAGCAATAAATTCAATTCAATTTAGCAGATCCTTCAAAATAAAAGCAGTGCAGTTGTATTGCTTGCATCTATATTACGACGATATATATTTGCATTGACTTTAATTTGCCAGTGACCTCATGTGGGCCAGTCAGGGTCAGCCATCAGGCCAGATGTGGCCCGCGGGCCATACAATGCCCAGGTCTGCCCTACAAGCAGGAACTAGCTCATTTTCATCTTTATATTAAGCACATTTATGGTGCCTTGAAAGTATTAATAAAACAACACTCTAGTAGTAATGGCTATCAAGGTTATGCTAAAATTCCCTAAAAATTTATCTGCCTCCAAAGCAGTCTGTTGCCCCATCCTGGTCTACGTATCTATAGTAAGGATGCATCCATATAGATGACAGAGCAGAGAATGCTTTGTTTTGCCCCCAGTCTGAATGTATTGCTTCCCTTGGCTTTTTAATTGTATAATCTTTCAGCAGAATAGAATCCTAAATACTTTTCATTCCTAAATATTCTGTGACATATGGAAACATGTATTGTTATATTGTACCACAAAGAAACAAGAGGCATTTGTATGGTAACTGTATTGAGGATGAGCAATCTGTGCCCGTCCAGATGTTTTTGACCTACAGCTGCTACCCATTCTGCCCACCATAGCTGATGGTGATGAATGATGGGAGCTAGAAGCCAAAGCATTTTGAGTGCTAGAAATGGTCTCTATTCTATAATCTATCACAGACAGTAGTAAGAAAAGCAATGTGTGGAGTAAGAACTTAAGGTACTTCTGGTCACCATACATATGAAAAAAATCCTTGCGCTTTAGTGCCAGCACCTCTCCTGATATACAATGATTCAGACATAGCTGACTCTTCCAGGAAAAGAGAAAGATCAGGGTTGGAGGAATTCCATCCATCCCAAGGAGCTATTCTTGGTAACATTAAACTAACATGGAGTAACCGTCAAATCCCTTTCATGGATCACTGACTTGCCGTGGTGAAGGGGCTTGCATAGTGCAACGAAGCTGTGAACTATGCCATGCAGGAGCACCCAAGATGGACAGGTGATGCCAGAGAGCTCTGACAAAATATGACCCACTGGAGAAGGAAATGGCAACCCACTCCAGTATCCTTGCCATGAAAACCTCATGGACCAAAAGGCCAAAAGATATGACACTGGAAGATGAGCCACTCAGGTTAGAAGGTGTCTAGTGTGCTGCTGGGGAAGAGTGAAGGTCAAGTACAAGTAGTGCCAGAAAGAGTAAAGTGACACAGCCAAAGCCCAAAGGACATTCAGTTGTGGATGTATCTAGTGGTGAAAGGAAAGTCCAATGCTTTAAAGAACAATATTACATAGGAACCTGGAATCAACCTGTAAGATTGATGTATCAAGGTAAACTGGATGTGGTCAAACATGAGATGGCAAGACTGAACATCAACATCTTGGGAATCAGTGAAATAGAATGGACAGGAATGGGTGAATTTAATTCAGCTGACCATCTTACATACTACTGTGAGCAAGAATCCCTCAGAAGAAATGCAGTAGGCCTCACAGCCAATAAAAGACTGGGAAAAGCAGCACTGGGGTACAATCTCCAAAACAACCGAATGATCTCAGTGCAAACCATTCAACATCACAGTAGTCCAAGTCTATGCCCCAACCACTGATGCTGTAGAAGCTGAAGTTGACCAGTTCTAAGAAGACCTACAACACCTTCTAGAACTAACACCAAAAATGATGTCCTTGTCATCCTGGGAGATTGGAATGCTAGAGTAGGAAGTCAAACAATAACTGGAATAGCCGGTGACTTTACACATGGACATCACCAGATGGTCAACACTGAAATCAGATTGATTGCATGCTTTGCAGCCAGAAGCTCTATACAGTCAGTAAAAACAAGACCAGGAGCTGACTGTGGCTCAGATCATGAGCTTCTTATTGCAAAATTTAGGCTTAAATTGAAGAAAGTAGGGAAAAGCACTGGGCCAATCAGGTATGACCTAAATCATATCCCTGATGAATATACAGTGGAGGTGACAAATAGATTTAAGAAACTAGATCTGAAAGACAGAGTGCCTGAAGAACTATGGACGGAGGTTCGTAACACTGTACAGGAGGCAGCAACTAAAACCATTCCAAAGAAGAAGATATCAAAGTTGCTGTCTGAGGAGTCTTTACAAATAGCTGAGGAAAGAAGGGAAGTGAAAGGCAAGGGAGAAAGGGAAAGATATACACAACTGAATGCTGATTTCCAGAGAATAGCTTGGAGAGATAAGAAGGCCTTAAATGAACAGTACAAAGAAATAGAGGGGAAAAATAGACTGGGAAGGACTAGAGAACTCAAGAAAATTGGAGGTATCTAAATGAAGTTTCATGCAAAGTTAGGCATGATAAAGGAGAAAAATGGCAGGGACCTAACAGAGGAAGAAGAGATTAAGAAGAGGCGGCAAGATTACCCAGAAGAACTATACAAGAAAGAGTTTAATGTCCCTGATAATCAAGCCAGACAACATGGAGTGTGAAGTCAAATGGGCCTTAAGAAGTCTCAGCAACAGTAAAGCTAGCAGAGGTGACAGTATTCCAACTGAGCTACTCAAAATCCTAAAAAACGATGCCATTAAAGTGCTACACTCAATATGTCAGCAAATTTGGGAAACTCAACAGTGGTCACAGGATTGGAAAAGGCCAGTTTACGTTCCAATTCCAAAGAAGGGCAATGCCAAAGAATGTTCAACCTATTGTACAACTGTGCTCATTTCACACACTAGCAAGGTTACACTCAAAATTAAAAAGTTAGGTTTCAGCAGTATGTGGACTGAGAACTACCAGGATTGCAGGCAGGGTTTCGAAGAGGGAAAGGAACTAGAGATCAAATTGCCAACATATGCTGGATCATGGAGAAAGCTAGAGAGTTCCAGAAAATCATCTACTTCTGCTTCATTGACTACCCTAAAGACTTTGATTGTGTGGATCACAACGAATTGTGGCAAGTCCTTAAAGAGATGGGAGTACCAGACCATCTTATTTGTCTCTTGAGAAACCTGTATGTGGGTCAAGAAGTGACAATTAGAACTGGACATGGAACAACCGATTGGTTCAAAATTGGAAAAGGAGCACAACAAGGCTGCATATTGTCACACTGCCTATTTAACCTATATGCAGAGTACATCATGCAAAAGATGAATGATGCTAGATGAATCACAAGATGGAATTAAAATTGCCAGGAGAAATATCAACAACCTCAGATATGCAGACGATACCATTCTAATGGCAGAAAGAGAAGAGGAACTAAAGAGCTTCCTGAGGGTGAAAGAAGAGAGTGCAAACGCTGGCTTGAAACTCAACATTAAAAAAATTAAGATCATGGCATAGGAACTCTATCACTCCCTGGCAAATAGAAAGGGAAGTAGTGACAGGTTTTATTTTCTTGGGCTCCAAGATCACCACAGATGGTGCCTGCAGCCATGAAATTAAAAGACGCTTGTTCCTTGGGAGGAAAGCTATGGCACATCTAGACAGCATACTAAAAAGCCGAGCCACCACCTTGCCAACGAATTCATATTGTCAAAGCTATGGTTTTCCCAGTTGTAATGTATGGCTGTGAGAGTTGGACCATAAGGAAAATTGAGTGCTGGAAAATTGACACCTTTGAATTGCAGTTTTGGAGAAGACTCCTGGCAGTCTCTTGGACTGCAAAGAGATCAAATCAGTCAATCCTAAAGGAAATCAACCCTGACTTTTCTTTAGAAGGACAGATACTGAAGCTGAAGCTCAAATACTTTGGTCACATAAAAAGGACTCATTGTTAAGGACCTCGATGCTGGGAAAGATTGAAGGCAAAAGAAGGGGACAGCAGAGGATGAGATGGTTAGAGAGTGTCACTGAGGCAATGAGCATGAATTTGGGTGAACTCTGGGCCTGGTGTGCTGAAGTCCATGGCTCAGAAAGGGTCAGGCACAACTTTGCAACTGAGCAACAACAACTTTCAATGTCTTTAATTTTAAAATGAACAGTTCTATACAACTAGAGCCAAGTTTTATATGACTTTTAATGTGAGACTGTCATTCAGACAACACATTTTACTCGGACTAGTTCCAAAGCCAAGAGCCTTCCTGTATGATCTTCTTTCTGGCTGAGATCTCAAGTGAGGAATGCTTTAGATCCAACAGCCACAGTGAAAATCCCACTCTAGACCAGAGGTAGACAATCTTTCACTAACATGGGATCAAATCTGCATACCTGAGGTCTCACTTGGGCTAAGATAAAATTTAGGCTGGCATTTATCTCCTCTCTCAGAGTCAGAATGTGTTTGAGAACAAGGACATCAAATGATTACTTTTTCTATACTTTTTTCAGTCTTATATTTAAAAACTTATCTGGTAGGCACAAACTAACAATGAATTCTACATAGGTGAGTACAGAGGCTGATGGGCAGGGATATATCCATCCTCTGCTAGTTCAGTTGGTCTCCATGATGGCCACACAGAAAATTCTTCTTCCATGGGAACATAGAAACTAGGAGGGATGGAAGAATCAATTTCCACCAACCTGTTTTAGCAGCCTGCTAGCATTTCCATGATGGCTACAGAAAAGGGAGCTTTCTCTCCTCCACTATCAGCAAGGAAATACAGTAACATTTGGGGGTTTATTTGCAAGGCTGCCTTTCATTCATGTCAATTTGTACATCAGAATTTCCTTTAAAGGCCTGGACAAGCAATCTGGAGAGAACTTTAGATAGCGTTCTTTAATGCAAGTGGCTCTGAAGTGTACATGTTCCTAAAAATGTATCGGGTGTCATGGAGGATAGTAAAGCAGAGACCAACTTACACAGGGTAGCAGTCCAGGAATGCACAAGCCAAGGGAAAAGCTCTGTTAAGCTCAGGGTGTCAGATGGTCTCTGAGCAAAATATGAAAGAAGTTCCCAGTCATACAACTACCACCCAAAGCATCTGCATAGTTCTGGGCAACTCAAGCAATGTAGCACCCACCTTTGCCTAATCCAGCATGCACGCATCAAGTAATCCGGTATTCTTAATTCGTCCCTTGAGGATACCAGTATCCCGTAGCAAAGATGAGACAGGACAAGTGCTGCACAGGAACTCCCCATTTTATCATATGGCTCAGTCTTAAAGGATCTGAATGCCAAGCCCCTTTTATACTAGAAATCTAAGATCAACCTAGCAGAAACACACACACATACACAATAGCCAACAAAAAGAATTGACCTTTTTACTCTTGGCCTTGGTGGTGCTGTTGCTGAATGCCAGGTCAGTTCAAAGTAAGATCTTCCTCATACATGATTTGATTGTGGATGGGGGAGCAAACCTGGCCTATATTATCAAGACCTGGGTGGGTGAAATGGGAGGGGTCATTCCCAGTTTGGGGCCTTTTACAAGCTGGGCCAGAGAGGGAAATTGTCGAGCTCTCAGTAGCTTGCCATGATTAATCTGCCCAGCACTCTGAAGACTAATTTGCTTGGATCTGCCATGAGTTGGATGCCACATTTAATGTAGTCCCTTTACCAGAGGTGTCCAGAGCACTGTCTGATCCAGTCTTGTTGGATGCATTTCAGTTATTGAGGCCTGAGGATATGGACAAAGTGCTTGGTCAGGTTTGACATATCACCTGCATGCTTGATCCTTGCCCATCATAGCTTATTGTCAGAACTAAAGAAGAAATTTGCACCTGGGTCCAGGAGCTTGTAAATGCCTCCTTGAAAGAGGGATTGATGCCAGTCTCTCAAAAATGCCTAAGTTGGACATAGAGAATGGAATAACTATAGGGCTGTTGCCAACATTCCCTTCCTGGGCAAGATGTTTGAGCAGGTGGTGGCTAGGCATATCCAAGCCCTCTTGGATGATATTGACTTTCAAGATCCTTTCCAACTGGGCTTCAGGCCTGATTTTAGGACAGAAACTGCCTTGGATTCCCTGTGGGATGACCTTTGCCAGAAGAAGGGCAGGGGGTGTGCAACCCTGTTGATTCTCCTGGATCTCTCAGTGGCTTTTGATCCTTCTGGCTGGGTTGAGAGAAAGAGGTACTGCACTGCAGTGGTTCCACCCCTGACCAACTGATTCCAGAAGGTGGTGCTGGGTGATTATTGCTCTGCACCATGGCAATTATGTCATGGAATATTGCAGGGTTCTCTCTTATCCCACATGCTCTTTAACATCTTCATAAAGTCACTGAGAGAGGTCATCAGGAGGTATGAGCTGAAGTGTCATCAGATAATGCTCAGCTCTACCTCTCTTTCACAGATCCCAAGTGAGGCAATGGCCCTTCTGGATCAGTGTTCTGGATTGGATGAGGGCCAACAAACTGAAACTCAATCCAGACAAGACAGAGGGTGCTGTAGGTGGGTGGGCTGTCTCTCCATTTGGGAGATATTCGACCTGTTCTGAATGGGGCTGCACTATCTAAAGGACAGGGTTCGTACTTTGGAGGTGTTCCTGGATCGAGAATTGTCACACATGCCTCAGGTGGACCTTCTAGCAGCTTGGGCTGATTTACGAACTGTGACCCTATCTGGGCTGGAAGAACATAGCTACAGTAATCCACACACTGGTAACCTCTCATCTAGACTATTGTAATGTGCTCTGTATGAGACTGCCTTTGTAAACAGACCGGAAACTTCAATTTCAAATCAAACGCAAATCAGGGGAACACAGCTATTAATGAGCACTGGCCCATAAGCCCACATTATACCAGTCCTCTTTCAGTTGCACTGGTGAAGTCTGGGCCCAATACAAAATGTTTCTACTGACCTTTAAAGTCCTAAATGACTTGGGTAAAGGTTATCTGAAGGAATGCCTCATCCCATATGTACCTACCCAGACCTCAAGATCATCTTCTGAGGTCCTTTTCAGTTGTGACACTTCACTTATGTAATCAGCTCCCCAAAGAGGTATGCCTGGCACCTACCATTTTCTCATTCCAGTGCCAAGTGAAAACCCTTTTATTCTCCTGATATTTTAATAGTTAAAACTTTAGTTTTAATATTCTATTTTATATCATTATGGTGCCTGTATTTCTAAATTGGTTAGGGTGGCAGTGGCCTTGTTGAATTCTTTTATTGTGCCTGTGTTTTAAAGAAAACGGTGGTCTTGCTAGGGGGGTATTTTGGGGGGGGTGATTTACTGGTTTTACTATTTTGCTGTATTCTGTTGGTTTTATTTTGTTAACCACCCATGGCACCTTTGGGCTATGAGGTGGTATAAACATGTATTTAACTAACTAATAAATTATGGAAGAAAGCATTTATAGAAACACATTCAAGAATATATCCAAGAAGGAGCAGAACAACAGCTAGGCAACTGCAAGTGAAGGATCCCTTCGGAAGATGCATTCTTTTAGCATGATGCCAGATAGCCCCCCACCATCAGCATTGAAAAAAAAGGCTAAAGAACCACAGGTAAACAAAGAATCTCTATGGAAAAGTAAAAAAGCAACCATAGCAGTTGCTGAAGCTGGGATCTCAAAGGCAGAAAATGTATACAAGCTTGTAACCTTACTAAGGACAGAACAGAGCAGCATACCAGCTTGTTCAGCCACCCTGCAACTTCTGGTCCAAATATCAGTTGGATAACTGAAATACATGTTGCCTATCTCCTCATCGTTTTAAAAGATCAGTACCATTCTGAGTTATGGACAGCAGGTTTTTTTAGAAATAGTGTGATGTGCTTCTATAACTAATCCCAGGAGCATATTGTGTGTTTTTATCTTTCCACAGTTTTCACAAGCAACTCCATGTAAAGTACACAGCAGTAATTATGCAGGCAAGTTACCAAAACATGCATTACAACTACTAGATTCTGCTCCTGCAGGTGCAAGCATGGTTGATATAAAAGTCTAAGCTGGAAAAAGACACCATGGCCACAGATACAGCTTATTGACCAGAAGTAAACCTAAGCCACAAATTCTCCTACCATTGTGTGTAGGAGCAGTGCAATACCATTCAGAAAAGGAAAAACCTACAGCTACAGTTCAGTGACATCCTAAGTCTTCTCTGGATTCAATTTGCCCTTAACTACCTCATCCAGTTTCCAACCACACCACACCACTCCAGTCCACTAATCACAGGAGTATTTAACAGGACTAGGAAAAAATGATGGCACCACATTCCAAATCTAGACAGTCTTTCCAAGGAGCTTTGTATAACTATTGAGCATAGAAAACAATATGGAATTGTTAAATTCCCTACAGGTTAACCACCAGGAAGTTAAGCAGAAGTGTCATAGCACTATCCACTGAAGTTGTCTGGAAAATAAGTGCACAATTGCTGCATTAGCTGCCAACTAGAGACAACAGATTTCATTTTGTCCTGAATACCTGTACTTCATAAACTTGTAATAGCAAGCACAATAAAACATTTCTTGTGCTTCAGTTGAAGTGTGTGGAAAAGGATCAGAAATCAAGAATTGCAGAAGGCTTCAGGAAATAGTGAGCTGTACAATGTATTGTGGCTTTATATTTCTATGTCCAACACAATCCCAACTCCAAATTTGGAAAGCCTGCTGATAAAAAGAATCCATGTGATTTCTCAATGTAAAGTTTAGGGACATCCAAATTGTTGGAATAGATCAACAAAAGGATCACTAAAAAGTTGTATTTGGGTCATTTGGATTACAAATCAGTCATTGTTGGAGCTTCCTTGTTAATTTGATTTTTAACCCAAGGAAAGTATCTTTGTTGAAGAATACTAAAATAGGGGATCAGAGGTGATCATGTCCTTCAATTCATGTAGCATTTGTTTTAGATGTTTAAGTAATATTATCAAAGATTATACTAGACTGGACTCAAAGAATCTGCCTGATTGGACAGAAAAAAATCCTGCCTTCAGCAACATGCTGGGAGCCGCAGAAACTTTTTCTGTCAAAAAATGTATAAGACTGTATCTGTAGTATATCTGTACAATAACAGAATTTTCATACAGGGTTGTTTTTGGATCCTAAGCTTTGGTAAGAATTGGCAAATCCATGATAGAGCATATGCTGTGCATGCATATGGTTCAAGATTCAATCCACAGCATCTTCACTGAGTCATAAGATCTGTCCTCTTGCCACACAAGCAAGGCACAGAAGTGGGCTGGGGAGTCTGAAGCCCAGGCAAGTGAAACATTGAATGGGCACACATTCCAAGCTATCTTATTTACTAAGTACCCTGGGATTACAGGGATTTAAAGTCACCTATTCTTCAGCTTGTTTGCCTTATTCAGTGCAAACATACATCTCTATAAAGGTCAGTATTTAAAAAGGAAATCCTTATGGAAAAATATTCAAACTCCACCTCATTTTTTAAAAAAACTTTTATTCAAATAGAAATGGCATTATAATATTTTAATAACATATACACAATTGTGACACACAGTGTATTAAAGTTTTTGGCTGATCAGGAAACTTTGTCTACATGGAAAGAAATCCAACTATGAAATGCTTAATGCTATCTCCAATATATACATAATATATTTTGCCTATAAATTCATTGACCTATATGCCTCTTATCCAACGCTGTGGAAATCTAGTTGGTATTGCTAATGATCAGTTACACAAAAAGGCTACTATAAGACAATCAGAAATATTCAATACTGTATCAGTTTCAGTATATTTAAAATGGTATAGAAGAAATTTTAGCCGTAAAAAATCCAGTGTTCCCTTTTTCTTAAGATCTGTATATTGGAGGTAGAACTAATATGCCTGTTAGATTCTAATAATGAATGAGAACAAATCTAGGCTCAGCATATTAGGGTATATATGCAAAGGACTGTCCCTTTAATTTACTTAAATGAATGCTTTAGTTTGTTGGGAATGCAAATAAATGAATTTTACCTGTAATTGGTGAATTTAAGAATCCAAGGTGCATTGGAGAAGTAAGAAAGAACATAAATGAGTATTTCCCCTAAAATCAATTCAACCAGCATGGGTTGATGGTTTCATTGAAGTCAATGGGGCAATTCTAACCAAACATCTTAGAGAACAATCCTATGGCACCTAGACAGCATCAAGCAAGCCACAGGATAGTATGTATGTATGTATGTAAAACTTTTAAATACTGTCCAACTACTAAAGTCTCGGGACAATCTTAACAATGAAAACAGAATAAAATGAAATAAAGCATCTGAATAATTCCAATAAAATAAACACATTAAAGCCTGGTCAAACCTTAAAATAATGGAAAAATAAAAAGGTTTTAGCCTGGTGCTGAAAAGTATAACATGTCAGCACCAGGTGAACCTCTTTCTGGGGAGCACATTCCACAACTAGGGTGCCACTGCTGAGAAGCCCCTTCTCTGGGTAGCCACTCTCCTAATCTCCTTCAAGGAGGGCTCTCAAAGGAGGGCTCTCAGATGAAATCAAAAGCAGTGCTATGACCTAGCAGCTGGAAAGCCACACTCCTTGGCTGCATATCTGGTGTCAGAAAAGCAACCTTAAAGAGGCTGCAAAGGGGTCATTCTGAGCAAGGGAGGAAACCTGGGCTGGTACTCCAGCCTCCTCTCCAAAGCACCTCAGCCAGATACCGAAAACCTGCTATCTAACTGAGTTTCAGAGAAGAGAGGCAAAGATTACAATTTGGATTTCGGAACATCAAGAGCCCCAAACATCAACCCCCCCCCCCCCAAACACACACACACAGGAAAGAAAGAGCTTAGCTGTTTCCTAAAGTTCAGGAAATAAAATAATCCCTGCTATAGAACAGATTTTAGGGAAGTAAACAATGCACATTACAAAGGCTAAGTTTAGTTTTTGAAAATTACAATACAGATGTTACAGGTTTTCTAAATTGAATGTGTAAGTTTCAAGGGGAAAGACTTCCAATACTTGCATATTCCTGATAAATTTTACAACTGTGTTCTGTGAGAACTCTTCAAATATCTCAGGAAAACTGAGTACTGGTAAGACGACTGGTGGGAAGATACAAAGCAATGCTCCCTCCAGTGCTAGAACTGAATGAATTGTTCTTGCATAACACAAGTGTGCTATGGGGCAATGGAAAGAAACAGCTGCTAGTGCAGGAGCTACTCCTGCAGTATCCAGCCCTACCATATGGATACTGAGCTGGCAGAACAAGGTCAATCCTCTACAACTGGGATTGGCAGTTACTGGTCTGAAGACAGAATCCACCACATAGTAGGTTGCTGTTTTCAGAAAATCCATGCCTATTCTACCACCATTTAAAAAGCAAAGATTAAAGGATAGCAGTCTAGTTTTCTATCCATTTTCACTCTACTTCACTCCAAAACAGTTTACCATGGTTTCAAGAAAGCAGAAGCAAGCAGAATTATGTAGGTAATGCTAGGCAGCCACAAAACCATCTTCTATTACTTCTGGACAGAGACGTTCCCTAAGTTACTAACTGGGACCCTAAAGCCAAGTCTGAGTAATAAGTATACTCACATCTGATAACACTGTTTCCCTGGCGCTTGAAGCCTGAGCCACTGATACAGAGCGGAAAGTTTTTCATAATGAAAAAGCTTTCATTCCTAATACTGCACTGTTTTATGAAACAATAAATGGATACCAGTCACTAGCTTCATATTAGCTATTTTTCCCAGCCCCTTCCTCTATCACACACACTTCATTTGTAAATGGTGAAGAAGACAGAACAGAGAGGTAAATTACAAGGCCAACGTGCACATACTTCGAAACATGCTAAGATCCAAAAATTCCAGAAAAACTTGTATCACTTTAGGTATAAAGTGTGTAGGCATCAGCTTGCTTTTGGGAAAAAATGCTGAAAATGGAAACCATGCATATTCTATTAAGAAGACAGAATAGGCCAATACTGGGGCTTAGAAATAAGTGGGCTGGCTCCCAAGATGCCCACTTCTGTGAATGGAAAGACTGCTTTCATTTGCAGAAGGGACTGCGATGCAGCAGAGGCTGAATTTTTGTGAGTTCCCCATTCCTTGGTGCCTCCTCCCCTGTTGGAATGTCCTACAATCCTCTAGAGATTTTCAGGGGGCAGAGAGGAATGAAAGGAGGAAAAAGGAATCTGAACATTTCCTTTCCCCCATTTTTCTGGAAGGAACCTCTTGAGTATTCTGGTGCCAGCCAGCATGTGAAAGCTAATGTAGGTTTTAAAAGGGATAAAATCATGTTTCTGGAGGAAAGCTTCTATAATCTAATCTGTAAATGAAAAATCAATGCATTTTCTTAGAACTAACTTTGATTATGAAAGGCAGTATCTAATACCATCACTGTGTCTCCATTCATTCGGTTGTATTAACTGGGCTTCATGGATCACTGCCTTGTCGTGGCAAAGGGGCTTGAGTAGCTCAATGAAGCTAGGAACTATGCCGTGCAGGGTCACCCAAACGGACAGGTCAGAGCAGAGAGCTATGACAAAAGGTGATCCACTGGAGAAGGAAATAGCAACCCACTCCAGTATCTTTGCCATGAAAACCCCATGCAAAGAGATACGATGCCGGAAGATGAGCCCCTCAGGTCGGAAGGTGTCCAATATGCTACTGGGGAAGAGCAGAGGGCTAGTACTAGTAGCGCCAGAAAGAATGAAGCGACTGGGCCAAAGCCGAAACGACACTCAGTTGCTGATGTATCTGGTGGTGAAAGGAGTCTGATGCTGCAAAGATCTATACTCCATAGGAACCTGGAATGTAAGATCTATGAATCAAGGCAAGCTGGATGTGGTCAAACATGAGATGACAAGACTGAACATCAACATCTTAGGAATCAGTGAACTAAAATGGACAGGAATGGGTGAATTTAATTCAGATGACCCCCCCCCCCAGAAGAAATGGCCTTCATAGTCAATAAAAGAATAGGAAAAGCAGTACTGGGATACGATCTCCAAAATGACAGAAAGATCTCAGTTCAAATCCAAAGAAAACCATTCAGCATCACAATAGTCCAAGTCTATGCCCCAACCACTGGTGCTGAAGAGGCTGAAGTTGACCAGTTCTATGAAGGCCTACAGCACCTTCTAGAATTAACTCCAAAAAATGATGTCCTTCTCATCCTGGGGGATTGGAATGCTTAAGTAGGAAGCCAAAAGATAACTGGAATAACAGGCAAGTTTGACCTTGGAGTACAAAATGAAGCAGGGCACAGGCTGGTAGAATTTTGTCAAGAGAATACGATCGTCATAGCAAACACTCTTTTCCAACAACCAAAGAGACGACTCTACACATGGACATCACCAGACGGTCAACACAGAAATCAGACTGACTATGTGCTCTGCAGCCAAAGATAGAGAAGCTCTATACAGTCAGTAAAAACTAGACCAGGAGCTGATTGTGGCTCAGATCATGAGCTTCTGGTAGCAAAATTTAGGCTTAAGTTGAAGAAAGTAAGGAAAAGCACTGGGCCAATCAGGTATGACCTAAATCATATCCCTGATGAATATACAGTGGAGGTGACAAATAGATTTAAGGAATTAGATCTGATAGACAGAGTGCCTGAAGAACTATGGACAGAGGTTCGCAACATTGTACAAGAGGTAGCAGCTAAAACCATCCCAAAGAAAAAGAAATGCAAGAAAGCAAAATGGCTGTCTGGGGAAGCTTTACAGATAGCTGAGGAAAGAAGGGAAGCGAAAGGCAAGGGAGAAAGAGAAAGATACACCCAATTGAAGGCAGAATTCCAGAGAATAGCTAGAAGAGATAAGAAGGCCTTCTTAATTGAACAGTGCAAAGAAATAGAAGAAAACAATAGAATGGGAGGACCAGAGATCTCTTCAAGAAAATTGGAGATATGAAGGGAACATTTCATGCAAAGATGGGCATGATAAAGGACCAAAATGGCAGAGACCTAACAGAGGCAGAAGAGATTAAGAGGAGGAGGCAAGATCATACAGAAGAACTATACAAGAAAGAGCTCAACGTTCCTGATAACCACGATGGCAATGGGCTGGTCACCGACCTCGACCTCGAGCCAGACATCCTGGAATGTGAAGTCAAATGGGTCTTAGGAAATCTGAGCAACAACAAAGCTAGTGGAGGCGACAGTATTCCAGCTGAGCTATTCAAAATCCTAAAAGACAATGCAGTAAAAGTGCTACACTCAATATGCCAGCAAATTTGGAAAACTCAACAGTGGCCACAGGATTGGAAAAGGTCAGTTTACATTCCGATCCCAAAGAAGGGCAATGCCAAATAATGTTCAACCTACTGTACAACTGTGCTCATTTCACACACTAGCAAGGTTACACTCAAAATTAAAAAGCTAGGTTTCAGCAGTATGTGGACCAAGAATTACCAGAAGTACAGGCAGGATTTCAAAGAGGGAGAGGAACTAGTGATCAAAGTGCCAACATATGCTGGATCATGGAGAAAGCTAGGGAGTTCCAGAAAAACATCTACTTCTGCTTCATTGACTATGCTAAAGCCTTTCATTGTGTGGATCACAACAAACTGTGGCAAGTTCTTAAAGAGATCGGAGTACCAGACCATCTTATTTGTCTTTTGAGAAACCTATATGCGGGTTAAGAAGCAACAGTGAAACTGGACACAGAACCACTGACTGGTTCAAAATTGAAAAAGGAGTTCGGCAAGGCTGTATACTGTTGCCCTGTCTATTTAACTTACATGCAGAGCACATCATGAGAAAGGCGGGGCTAGATGAATCACCAGTTGGAATTAAGATTGCTGGGAGAAATATCAACAACCTCAGATATGCAGATGATACAACTCTCATGGCAGAAATTGAAGAGGAACTAAAGAGCCTCTTGATGCGGGTGAAGGAGGAGAGCGCAAAAGTTGGCTTGAAACTCAACATTAAACAAACTAAGATCATGGCATCCGGTCCTCTCACTTCCTGGCAAATAGATGGGGAAGAAATGGAGGTAGTGACAGATTTTATTTTCCTGGGCTCCAAGATCACCGCAGACAGGGACTGCAGCCAAGAAATTAAAAGACGCTTGCTCCTGGGGAGGAAAGCTATGGCAAATCTAGACAGCATACTAAAAAGCAGAGACATCACCCTGCCAGCAAAAGTGCGTATAGTCAAGGCTATGGTTTTCCCAGTTGCAATGTATGGCAGTGAAAGCTGGACCATAAGGAAGGCTGAGCACCGAAGGATTGAGGCCTTTGAATTGTGGTGCTGGAGAAGACTCCTGCAAGTCCCTTGTACCGCAAGGCGATCAAACCGGTCAGTCCTAGAGATCAACCCTGACTGCTCTTTAGAAGGCCAGATACTGAAGATGAAACTCAAATACTTTGGCCACCTAATGAGAAGGAAGGACTCCCTGGAGAAGAGTCTAATGCTGGGAACAATAGATGGCAAAAGAAGGGGACGGCAGAGGATGAGGTGGCTAGATCAAGTCACACTGAAGCAGTTGGTGTGAGCTTAGGTGGACTTTGGGAGATGGTGGAGGACAGGAAGGCCTGGAGGAATGTTGTCCATGGGGTCTCGATGGGTTGGACTTGACTTCGCGACTAACAACAACAACAACAACATCAGTAGTATAACAGGAAGCCTTGATACCTTAAAGCAACCCCGAAATGAACCAAAACTTCTCTAAGCTCTGCTGATCTTCCCTATCCTAGAAATGAGTATTTTGGCTCGTTTCTGATTGCTTTAGGAACTGCTACCTTCCTGTTGTGCTAGTGGTAGGCTCTATTAGCACATGAGCAGCATTGGATACTGTCCAAACAGATACAGTTCCACCTGCAGCACCTAGCTGTTGCTTGGGTTCAGAGATCCTCAGAAATGCTACATGATATATAAGGGACTGCAGCTGTGGAAGAGAATCAACAAAAATCAAAGACCTCAACCTATGATGTTCCTGAATGCAGTATAGCACTCATTTCTATAATACACATTTTCCACACCTTCCAATTCTAAATGCAAGAGTTCACATCAATTCTTCTGCATTTGCCTTAAAAAATACACCAATTTCCCCAGAAGACAGGAAAAAAAGAATTTCTACTTGTTTGTTACCATACATACTTATTTCAAAGCAAACCTGCAGTACTATTCTGCTCAGGCAACAGTTTAGCTGACAAAAGTCAAAACACATCAGGATGGCATGATAATTATCCAATGCTGAGTGCACAGCCTGATGATGCTGAATATTGTTTTGGGCTGCCTGGGGTGGATAACTTCATAAAGCAGATTAGCAGGAATCTCTACTCACCTATTTCCTATTTACATTTTTTTAAATGTTCTGAGACCATTTTGCTTTTGCAGCAATCTGTATCCTAAACATAAGCTACTAGGCATTAGAAAATTGGAGAAAAGAACACAAGGAGAAAAGAAAACAAGCCACAGCACACGCAACAATGTGTGTTCTTAGCTAAACAGTACCGTTCTGATATACATTTACTTGGAAGGTTTTTTTAAATTTATTTATATCCTGCCTTTGTCCTACAAAGGGCTAAAGGCAGCTAACATCATTCTCCTCCTCCATCTTATCCCCACAACAACAACCCTAGGAGAGCCAGTGTGGTGTAGTGGTTAAGAGCATGGGACTGGGACTCAGATGATGTGGGTTCTAGTCCCCACTCAGCCATGGAGCCAACTGGGTGGCTTTGGGCCAGTCACAGACTCTCAGCCCAACCTACCTCACAGGGTTGTTGTTGTGGGGATAAGATGGAGGAGAATAATGATGTAAGCTGCCTTGAGCCCTTTGTAGGAAAAAGGCAGGATATAAATCCAAAAATAAATTAAAAAAAAAATCCAAACCCTGTGAGGTAGGTTGGGCTGAGAGTCTGTGACTGGCTCAAAGTCACCCAGGTAGCTCCATGGCTGAGCAGGGACTAGAACCCAGATCGCCTGAGTCCCAGTCCCATGCTCTTAACCACTACACCACACCGGCTCTCTATTAACAGTCAAATACAAGGCTAAAACAAGAGCCATAAGGCATAGTTCATCAAACTCAAAGTGGGTCTCAGTTGTTTGTCAGAGTCCTCTCTGGCAGTACAAATATGTTTATTTATCCTCGCTGTGCTACACATAGCTTTTAAAAAACCACAAAGTTGAAAAAGTTAATATTAGTATCTGCAAAATGTTCTTAGGAACATATCTTTCTTTGAAAAAGTGCAATGCCAGAGACAAAAGGCTTATTGTCCAACTGCTATTTTTTAAAGCAAGTCAAAGATGGGCAAGTTCATCTATACTTTTACAACAATTCATGATATAGTTGTAATGAAGGTATAGCTAATGATGTGATGGAACAACTTTGCATATTGTTTGCAAGAGAGGAGTATCAGACCCCAAAGTTCAATATAATGCTTTAAGACTCAGGCCTCACTCTAAAGTATTACCTCTGCCTATTCCCTATACTGACAGCAGGATCTAACCCCGCACATTACTGGAATGTGACATTTATCTAGAGCTTGACACAAAGCAACTGGGACAAATGGAGTTTGTAATGCCATACCCAAGAAGGATGGGATTCATAGATGAAATGCCCACAGGGCATTTTCAGTCCACTGAAAAACAGCACCCCAGTTGCTGCCTCTTGACATTACTCTTTTAGCGCTACCTTGCATTTTGAACACATGCACACATTCCTACTATCCTATTTTATTTACTTGTGAGATTGTTAACCCCATTCTCCAGAAATCTTAATGTGCAGCTTCAGCAGCCTAAAATACTGTATGGTGACTAGTAACAGTCATAGGCAGACCTCTTCTGTTGGCTTTTGATTGCTATCAAACTTTTTTATCTGGAAAGAGTATCCCAACTAGTGGCATGCCTTAATTCTTGTATCAGCAAGGACACAAAGTGGGTGGGATCCAGAGAGCAAAGAAAACATGCAGAAAATACTTTCAGCAAAGCTTTTAGATGGCTGCCATTAGAAGGCTGAGCTAATCTATTCAAAACACTGCCCATGACTCTTTGGATCCTGACCTTTTCCACTGTAATCATACAGAACCTCCACTCTACATTCTATTACACTGCATACACAAAGTTTCTAACCAATCCAAATTTCTTATCCTTCTGCTCTATATTTAATAGCAACCCATTTTTCAGGTGCAGCACATTAAATACCAGCAGAAATTAGGAAAAGGTTTTCCTATATGTGGGTTGCTGGCTGTCCTTCAGTATGGGAAAGCATTGCCTAAAAGCTGTCTCTCTCATTTTCTGTAAGTGGTATAAGTACTAGTATACTGAAAGAAGCACAATTAAGCTCTAATTAAACATACAGAGTTGCCACTGAATTGGTCTAATGGATCACATATACCATTGGGATTTAACTTTACACTTGAAAGAAGTAACATAAAATTCACAGGTCCCTAAGCAAAATAATCCAGTGCCTCAAGTTTCAGAAGCTATGAAGCTGGGCACGCACCAAACAGAACACCAAGAAAAACTTGCACTGTGAAACTCTAATTCAATCTTCACCAACTTGGTGCTCTGCAGAGGTGCAGGACTGCAACTCCCTTCTTTCCCAGCTTGGGGATGACGGGAGCTGCAGTCTAACATACCTGCAGAATACTAGGTTGGCAAAGGATAATGTAATGATTGGTATAATTAAGTAAGTTTCTGATATGGCAAATCAGGTCTTTTATTAGGTTGTCTAAAAATCCTGCCAGTCACATATCAAATATTAACTTTAGATAATTTCAAGATGAGAGCAATAATTTAATACCACATAGTACATACTTCATATAACTTTTCCTAAATCCAAGCTGCCTACCATATTAGTTGCTCTGAGGTCATTACAAACAAGCCTACAAGGAACAAACAAAATTTGTAGCAATTTGGATTTTAATATATAATTTAACTCACAAAATGGCAAATATAAGGCTTCTACATGTATGTAGGACACTAGCTGATCAGTTAAAAAACTTGTCATGCCTGTCTGGAAGCGGGATAATTTACAGATGTGTAGTCTCTATACCAGGGTGCACAAGTTCTGGCTTGCATTTGTGGTGAACTATTATTTCTGATCATTTAATTTATACCTTTTCCAAGTCCTCTGGCACACACATAGGATTCAGGAAAAGAAAGGGTCACTCTCACTTCAAACTGTGTGTGCTGACACTCAGAAAGAGTGGGTCTATGCAAAGAGGACAGAGGAAAGATCTGTCTTTCCAAGGCAAGAGGAAACAAGACAACCCTTCTCACTTCCTTCAACACATGAAGAAAGTTGGGAAGTGAAGATGAGGGATACTGGGAGAATAGGGACAGGTGGTTGTCACAAAGGTGTGACTCCCAGGTGGTTGCCTGGCAATCTTATTTGTAGACAGCTGGCCTTCCAGTAGTGCTTCAAGAATCCACTGATAAAAATACCACTGGCTTGACTATGATTTGGACACAAAATGGGCTCGTTTGAGAAAACTAACTCCAGGGAGAAAGATTCACAGGTATAATCAGAGTGCTAATATTTTGGACACATATTAACAAAAATTACTTTTTCTAAACTCATGCCCCTTTCAAAAAGAATGACTGCCAAACAAGTCCTAACATGTTATTCAGTGAAGACAGAACAAACCATCCACACACCCCATAAGGCTAAATAAATGAAAGAGGGCTGCCCCACCTATATGCCCTACACTGTTAAAGCATTGAGAGAAAAAAATATACCATGGCAACAGGGATGCATTTTAAAATCCCTGCTTCATATGTAGAAAAGTTAGGAAGAAAATGAATGCTAGATATCAAAGGATTAAGGAAAAAATACAACATTTTAACTGAGTTAAGAGTTAGTCTTTCACCACTTTTAAAACATTACTTGTCTTCCACTGTGGGCTGTGTGTAACCCAATATGATGGGAGGAAAAAGAAATCAGGATTGGTTGACATTCGTGTGTCCAAGGGAGAAAGAAACAAGAAAAAAAAGCTTCTTTCAGGTATGAGGAGAACCTAACTCAGTCTAGCTTACACTGAGAGTGTTCTACTTGTATTTGAAGTGAGGACTGCCTCAGACTGTAGCTGAGAGTTTACAATATAGAATGCTCTGCTATACTAAAAAAAAAAAAAAACTCTTGAACATATAAAACTACCGTGAAAGAGAAAAATGGACTTTTCTGTGATGCTCTCTATGCACCATGACTCCATATTGATCCCAAAAGAACTCTTAACAGGATCTAAAGCTGAGCTCTCACCAAAGGGCACCCCACCTCATTATGGATCGTATCATTTCGGATTTTAGGTGCGCGTGCGTTGAGGCTCACATGCTCAACGCTCCTCTCTACAGGAACATCACACTGTACAGAAAAATAAGGAGTCGAGAGAGAGGGATTCCAGCGTGGCCACCGCCCTGATATTCTGGTTTCCAACGCCGAGGGATTAGGGAGGGACGTGGAAAGGAGAGCGACCCCCGGCACCACTTGGAGCCCAATATGCAAGGCTGCTCCCTCCCAGCCCCCGCGCGGGAGAACTAGACTATTTGCCCGCCGCCACCTCGAGGGCTTTCCTCACCCGCGCGCGGCCTCGAGGCTCTTGATGAGCTTCTTGATCTTCCAGATCTCCACGTTCCTGTCGGCAGCGCTGGGATCGTCCGCCATCTTCTCCCTCCTCCTCCTCCTCCTCCTCCACCGCCCCTCCTGCGGCTGTAGTCAGCAAGCAAGGCCGCCACACGGAAAGATACAGGGACCGGGGTGGGGGGAGAAGGGGAGAAAGTAAAGCCGTTAATCCCGGTCAGGCCCACACCGTCTTCCTCACGCCCTCGCCCTGGGACTGTGAGCAGCAGCACCAGAGCCGCCCTCCCTCCGCGCTTCCACTCTCGCTCTCACTGACTGACGGACGAGCGGACGGGACGGCTGGCATGTACGCGCGCTCACCTCAGGCCTCGCCGCCGCCGCCGCCTCCTTCTCCGCTCCCTTCCTTCTCCGGACGACAGCGAAGGGCTCCGCGCGACGGCGCTTGTGACGTCGTTAACCGGCTTCTTCCTTCCTTTCCTTTCCTTTCGCCCTCCGCCTCTCCTGCTCTTCCCCCCTCCCTCTCTCTTCTCCTCCGCGCTGCATGTGTTGCAATCGCCTCACATGGGGCCTCTGACCTCATTTCCGGTCCTCCACAAAAAAAAAAAAAACCCCGTTTGAGTGAGGCGATGGATTAAGCGTTCCGCCACTTCTCCTTTTCTCATTGGCTACGGTCTCTCTCTCGCTCTCTCTCCATTTGGTGGCTTCTTCGAGCGACGCTAGAATGTCTCATCATTGCATTTACTACGCCTTGCATGCTGGGAAGTGTAGTTTCCTGCAGGGGTCACCAAGGGCGGATGTGTCGATCTCGCGTTGACGGCCTCTACGACGGTATTCGCGTTTGGGTGCGAATTCTTTAAAGGGCCGCGCACACTTTTTCTCGGGAACGCGTGGAGAAGCCATGAGTCAAGGGAGTCGCGCAGGGCGGGGGCGCTACTGGCAATCAGGGCCGGGCGTTTGTTTGCAGGAACCAATGTCCGATGTCAACGTAGCACACGAAGCTGGAATTAGAGCACTTCCGCAAATTCCTCTCGCTAAATCAAGAGGCTGTAACAACTCCTCGATGGACTTGCTTTTGCAACACCATCATCCCCATGTTCGGGCTGATAAAAATTGGAGTCCAGCATCTGGAAGGCCAACATTTCCCCAGCCATAGGGGTTTCATTCCTACGTAGTGTGGATATATTATCTTACTGGAGCAGCTCAAGTGCCTGCATAGGCCATTCTCCCATTTCCATCAGTGTCCAGCCAGTTGCTTTTGGGAAACCCCCAAGCCGGACAACATGGAGAAAACCTTCCCCTGAATATGCCCTAAAACTTGACTCTCAAGGGGTACACTGCCCACTTATTTATTTGAAACACGTTTTATCTTTCTACATTACGGTTTTCAAGGCAGCTTATATTAGAATAAAATAATGCAGTATATCAAGATCCCTTGAAGTAAACATGGAACAAACGGACTCGATGGTTTCATGAAGACAGAAACTTGCATGGAAGTCAAAATAGATCCCTGCATCACTCAGTGGCATGTGCTGTGGAGCAGAGCAAGAGTACTACTGCCCCATCTTTCAGATTCTGTTAATTAGACAGAAGCAGAGCTGGATTCTGGGTATTGGATTTCCACTCTACTCAGAAAACCCACAATATTATCAGGGCAAAGAGTATAGAAATTGTTGAAAGTTCCAAAATGATCAGCAGGAAGGCACTTCAACTATCATCTGGTATAACTCATGCACCAGAATGCCCAGTGTTGTTTCAGTCCCAAAAATGAGACATATGAGTTCAGGTAATCTGGGCCATCCAGAAATGCCTGACATTGGGCTAGCATAATATATTAGCTGCTGACAGCCAGGTGTGCCATGAATTTATTAAGAAAACAAGAATATTGACTATGCTAAAGATCCACTTAGTTTACTGTTTCCAACATATGCTACTTGGGGACATGAGTGAGATACAAAGATGACAATCTTTCAGTGCTATTTTCTGTGAGTTCCTCACATAGTGCACCAGTGTTTTAAAGGTACAGTCCCACACAAATGGGACTGGCTGTATGGGTGTATTCTATAGAATTGACACTCCAACTGGCCACCCCATAGTTAACGTAAGAAAAGCCTTGATGGATCAGACCAAAAGCCTCTCTAGACCAGTATTCTGTTCCCCCAATGGCCACCACTACATCTTGTGGTAGTAAATGACATAGTACAGAAACTGTAAATCTCCCTATCCACTTTCTCCACCCTGTTCGTGCTTTATACACCTCTATTACACACGCTTTTTCTAAGCTAAGCAACCCTAAATGTTTTCTTCATAAGGGAATAGCTTTAGTCCAGTGATCATTTTGGTTGCTCTTTGCTGTACAGTATCTACAATATCTATTTTGGCAGTGTTGATTCAAAACAGCCCACCTCCTGAAATGTGAAAAGGCAGTGTTGTGTTTTTCCAAGTGTTTATTTGTTGGGGCATTGCCATAGTGAAACTGTGGCCAGTCTTGTCTGTTGACTGTACAATCTATACTATCTATCATAATGGATGCTTTGTTTGTAGTCTGAGGGTGTAGATCCTTGGAAATGTGAGGCCTACCACTTGTGTACTGGAACCTCAGCCTTCCTAGCTTTCAAAGCAGCTAGCACCTCTTTGCCACAAGATGTGATTCCATCTTGTCTGAGAGTGACAGAAGTGAGACATTTGCTTTAAAAACTCTCCATGAACCCACCACATTTGGGTGAGTTTCTGACTGATCTCCAATTCTTGGGCAGAGTGTTAAAACATGTGGTGTATTCTCAGATCTGGGGATTTCTAGATGAGGATTATCTAGTTCCATTTCCATCTGGCCTCAGGTAATGTTATGGGATCGAAACTGCTTTAACCACCTTGGTGAATAATCTATGCTGGAAACTACACAAGGAGTGTATGTTACTGGCTTGTTTGACCTCTTGGAGGTTTTTGATGCCTTCAATCTCTATCTTTCTGTGACCTCTCTGACATGGGACTTGAAGGAACAATCCCAAAGTGGTGCGAGGGGATTCTTGTTCAATGCTGTGGTTGTTCGTCTATTGTGTCCCTCAGGCTTCCGTTTTGTCCCTGATGCTATTAATACTTGCATAAAATCACAAGGATAGTTTGTCCAGAGTTTGTGGGTTCAGTGCCAGCAGTTTGCTGATGACACCCAATAGGCCTCATCAGTTAAAGGCCTCATCATGTGTGCCATTCACAGTACACCTACCTGTATGTCACACCTGTCTTATTTACCTGATTCATTCGTTAATGGTGTAGGAATCCTGTTAAATTAATTCCCATGAAAAATAGCTCCTAGAGCACATCTTGAGAGCTGGTTTAACACACCAACATTCACTCTGACTCTGTCACATTAGGAAGGCATGATTTAGCAGCAGTTGCTGGCTATGAACCAATGCAGTGCAACAAGTCAGCTATGAGATATAGATGCCAAAAACTCAGGGTTCATTCAAGGTTTTTGACTGGCCTGGGGCATATCTTCAATTTCAGATTATACTTTCTTCCAAGAGATAGCATGTAGCTGAATTGTGCTTTCAAGAAGTTTTTGAAAGAAGCATGGAAGCCAATTACATTTCATTTACTTACTGACACAAAATATTTAGTCCACAGACATTCTGTAAAATGTGAGTTCTTTCTAGTTTCCTGCTCTTTCAGGTTAGGCTTTTGCTTTGCTCAGGAACTAGAAATAAGATTTTTGTTGTGCATTCTACAGTTGCTAGATACTTCGCAAGTAGTTAGATGTATTCTATCTCAGCACTTTTTAGCAGAGGTAGGCTCACCTAGCATAAGTTTCTGACTTTGGCAAAACATGCAAAAGACCAGGGTGCATAGCTGCCCCCCCCACCCAATATTGGCAGGTAGCTTCATTTCTCTGTGACTATTCCCTTGTGTTTTTGCTCCTGCTTTGCAGAGTGGTTGTAATTTTAAATGGAATAGGAAAATAGGGTGCACCTGCCTGGTGGAATGAGATTTCTAAGAGGGACAGAAAATCCCCTTCTAACAGCACATGAGGCAACCCTTTGAAGCTGAGTAGGTCTGTGTTTAGTTAGTGCTTGTATGCATCCACCCTGAGTTCCAAAGTTAGGATATAAAATGTAGTAATTCGCATCTACTCATTACTACTGTGTGATAAAATACCTAATGGTGTCTGTGTACCAGCAGGACCCACTCCTGGCACAACAGGAAGCAAACACTTCTAAAATCCTAGCCATTCATGCAAGTTTTAGTAGCTCAGATCTGCATGCATTTGTGTGAGGAAAAATACTTGGATGAGAAACATGCCCATATAGCAGGAAACAAACTAAGATTTATTTCATTATTGTCTCACTTGATGGGTATAGGGCAGTTTAGTTCTGCGATTTTAAGGTGAGCTGGAGGCACCTTTTATGTCAGAAGTAAAACATATGCTACTGTTAATAAAGCCAACTATCAACAATACTTTCTTCACTTACTTGAATTTGACTCAGTACATGATTTGGAATGGCTCTGCTGCAGCAGAGAACCCAAACCTTGTAGGACCAGATTCACTTACTAACCACTTGGTCTGAATCACCTGCTTACTTACAAACAGAAAACCCCCAAGTACCTTAAGATGTGAAGGCACACGACAGCCGCTAACACTGCTGATGTACCACTGGCACGTCTTGTTGGCACAACAAAACACGAGGACTTTCTAGGTCAACACCAGAATGAGCCAAATTGCTAGTTCCAGAGTGGGAGAGTTTAGCTAGCTCCACTGACCGGTTCCATTGCAGAACGAGTGTCTGGTGCATTTCTGGTTGCTTTAAGAAAGTGTTTGCTTCTTGTGGCAGGAGAGAGTCCTGCTGCACATGAGCAGCATCACATACACCTGGCTTCCTCAGGAGCAACTCGATTCAAGTGGTATAGTAAGATGGGAGATAAAGTGTCTGCACTGTACCACAGTGAAAAAAATCTTCATGGTACTAGACAGTGAAGTCTCTAGTATGTACAGCTTCTCAGAGAGGTGGTAGTAGGTAGCATCACAAGTTGGGGTAGGAAGACAGGGATGGAAATTGAGCCTTTATTGACAGACACACATGCTAGATCAAGAAAGATTTTTATTTTTTTAATAAGGGAAGCCTTTTTTCTGCAAGGAGAAAATGACACTAGGCAAGAGCAGGGAAGCAGTGCATGACACTTCAGACTAGCCTTATAGTTACAGCTACATTAAAACAATCCACCTCCTTTGAGATGACGATGCTAAGCCCTAAGGTGCAGGGCTACACACACTCTATCCGAGCAGTTTGCCCAGCCTCAACTAAACCCAGGCCCTATTAAAATCCCCTCATACTGAAGCAGAAACCTCTTCCCAAAAGGAGCATCCATTATTAAGGGTGAAACTCAAGCAGTCCTGGCAACAGGAATCCTAGCTGCCCCACCTTGCATTAGTGCCACAGTTTCTAAGCCTTCAGAAATTACCACACTGTTTTCCCCCTTCTACTCAGAAGAGCTCCATGGATCTTTTGGCTGAATTGGAAAATGTCATTCACCCTAGGGAGCTGTCTTGCATTAATTTTTTTTCTTTTAAATCAGGTAATTTCACTAGTTGACACCATCACTAAATGTATACATTCAGGAAATTATGTATAGAATACTGCAAAAACACAGTAAGAAATAAATTTGCCCACAGCTGCTCAGGAAGGTCCTTTGCCTCCTAAGCTTTGGAACACTGTCCTCTTCCTGCTGCAGTCTATAGAAGTTATTGCTTTTCTTCTTTTTGATCCCCGGAGCTCCCAGAACTCTCCCGCTCTGATGCCATCTGAAGGGGAGAAAAGAAACACATGATGTTAGCTCAGCAAGGCACAATCCCAACACTGCTTTTGGTCGAGCAAGTTCTTTCCGACTAGGACTTGGGGTCATTATTGCCATCTTTTTTGTTTTGCTTTCCTCTGTCAAAAGCTGTTGACTGCTCTTTTCTGAAAATCACTCCCAATATTTTAATTGTGATCCCCTAGTACTATTTCAAGGATCCTCAATTCAACAGATACCACCATGGAAGAATGCTATATTCCTAGAAATTCAGGCCCTTGAAGAATGGGCATATCACCCTTAAAAAAAAAAACACCTAGCATACAGACTTGCATTTGTGCCATTTGCTGACACAAAGGGAAGATGATGTTTGGCGAGGGCATGAATGAGCAGTTCATTCAGGTATAAAGAGGTGTTTGGGGGTGGGTCAAGGAGCTGAGGAGCCTGTAATCCTGAACCAGCATGCAATACACAAATTTAAGGAATGGGTGGGGAGCTTCTTTCAATTCAAGGGCTGAATTCCATTTTGGAGAAGCTCTTGAGAGCTGCATTCCAGTGGTGAGTAGAACCAAAGGAGGTGGAACCCAAAACCAAAAGAGATTGGGTCTGAACATACCAGCTTACTTCACCTAAAAGCCTTTGCTACCAATGAAGTAATCTTTAAGGGGGGGGGGGGCTGTTTCAGTCTTCTATAACAGAGTAAGGCAAGGGAGGCAGGACACAACTGCTGAAAAGTTGAGAAACCAACTGATGGGTGGTGGAGTAAAGGGGTTTGGGCCAGGGGGAAGTGACATGGCCTTCTAGGGAATCCTAGAAGGCCAGATTTGATCCCCAGGCCTGACACTGCCCAGCCCTGGCTTGAGGTGCTTTCCATAGGATAAAAAAAGGAAACTTGCCAATATTTAAATATATGGTACATATCTAGGTGTTTACCTAGCAATCTGGAACTGATGAATTCAAGGCCACATTCAGTAACAGTCACTTTTTATTCCAAAAATCAGCCATGCTTGCTTTTTATATATGCATAGAAGCATTAAGCAATGCTCAGCTGTAGCCTTCTAACTTTTTTTTAACCCAATGGTTGTACTGAGTTACTTTGCCATTGATTGCTAAAACCAGGAGCACACATACTTCAAGGATTCCCCGCCTTCCTACCTTTTTGTAGGCCATTTCAAAAAGTTTCAGGGATGCTTGCTGTAGAGTGGAGGCTGCCTGCCTGATGTTCTCCCCTGTTTCGCTATCTTTACGAGCGAGCAGCTCACGCATTTTCGCAATTTCTTCTCTCAGCTTGTTGCACTAAAAAAGCAATTGCAGAAAAACACAGCCATCATCATTTCTGCTTTTTGCTGAAAGGTGGTCTCCCTCAACCTCAATAAACCCAATTAGCAAGGCATGGCCAGCTCCTGTTGGGCAGATCCAAACATTAGCAGGCCATATTGCTGACATTGGATTTTACTGGCATCGTCACCAAAAGAAGCTTGGGGATTGAAACTGAGCTACCCTCCTTCGTGCCAACAGGAAAAAGCTACTAAATCGCAGTTCAGATATAAGCTGCTCTTACTGCTGATAACTGACACCTAAATTTATTCCAAAATAGCACCCCCCACTGCTCATGGGAGAGTGGAGATCCCAACAAGAACATGGTTCTGCATCAGCCTCTGTACCATGTGTCAGTACCTCCCCCCCCACCACTTCTAGATTCCACAGTGGACTGTGCAGAAGAGGCTATTCCTTGTGGGGAGGTGGGTTCACACTGTTCCAAAGTGGTACAGAAGCCTTTGGTGTCTATTTGAAGAGCAGAAGCATGCAGACTGAGGCATGCCATCATTGCAAAGTTGTGACATCTAAAGCGGCCACCCCCACAGTCAGAGATCCCCACCAAAATGTCTGGAAATATTGCATCTTTAGCCTACACAAAGCCAACCATACTTTCTTCCAAGCTTAAATACAAGCCAAACTCTGCCATGCCCTCAATGATATCACCAGGCATCCAGTCAAGTTGGATTCCTCCTGCTACCCACTTGCTTTGCTGCTGCTCTTCTACTGGCAGCAAGGTGGTCTCCTTCTATCCTGGTGTGGCAGGAGAAAGCCAAGAGCACTGGGAATGGTGTTTTCTAGAGTGCCTGGGCTGCTGTAATGGATGAGCCAGGCATTTGGGTTGGGGAAGGAAACCTTCCTGCCCCACAATTTTTACCATCAGAGCAGCAGCAGAGGAAGAAGCAGGTGGGAAGTTGGATTTTAAGCCTGTTTATGAAGACTGTTAACAGAAAGACAATTCAGTTATGGATACTAGATGGTTTAATTTGTAGTTGGAGTAGGCAAGGTGTTGGCAAGTGGAGCCAGGAAAGCCCCAGCCAGTAGAGCCTTTGGGCAGAATGTTAGTCCAACACTCCCATCAGAAACATGGAATGATGATGGATTGTGAAATATTTTGTTTTGAGATGTCGTCAGAAAGCTACGCAATTTTTCTTTCAAAACTCTTCCCAAAAGATTACAGATGTTAAGTTTATGGAAATTTTGAGACAATGGGGGGATCTTTTTTAATCTTCTCTGTAAGATCCCAGCCGCATAGTTATTTCTTCCATTCCATAGTTGGAAGCAAGCAGTATAATTCATCAAGATTTATGATTTCAAGAAAGGGAACATAACTGGCTTCACTAGTAACTAATAGAATAGCATCCCTGGCCAGTAATTTGAGCTTTCTGGAGTTCATCCCCATTGTGCCTTTAAAGCACTTCTGCATATAAGGAATACTATCAATATATCAAAAAACTTAAGCTCATTTTCATTTTAGTTCATTGAAAGGAAGCTAGCATTTATCTTCTCTGCTAAGGCTTTCTGGGATTGAACTGTTTAAAGCCTCACATAATCGTAATCTGCTTAATATCTTCAGTTATAAATTAGCACGGACAGGAAACTGCTATGCAGGATTATAAAGATGAAGAGGAATTAGTTTTGTATGTTCCGAACCAACTGAAAAGGCAAGCATGTTCAGAACACACCCAGATACACAGTTAAATCTATATGCATTAACTGGATTAAGACAAAGGAAGACAATTACTACCGGACAGCAGGGGGCACCTACCTCATCAGCAGGCAACTGATCTTTAAACTCTTCCATCTTGGATTCTGTATCATGGATTATTCCTTCTGCCATGTTTACAGCTTCGACACGTTCCTGGGAAAAACAATGTTGATCAGGCAGAATATGAAACCCACTTTGTGCCTATAAAGCCCCCATGGCTATGAGGATCACAAATATGACAATGAAGTTGGCATCACTCGCTTGTCAAAGAAAGACATGGCCTCAGTGACTCCTACCTAGTCTTAGGAAAGTCTTTCAAACATGGTTTGGATGCAAACAAAGGCTCCAATTTTATGTTTTCACAGCTCTGAATTCTACACCCATTTCCCATGAATTTCCAAAAAAAAAAAAAAAAAGCAAGCATGCCTCCAAATAATGTCTGCATGCTACCAGATTCATTTATAGCCAGTTATCTGTAATGGCCTTTTCCACTCTTGTCTCCCCCTGTCCTCAATGTGCTGAACTACAAATCCATTATCCTTACCTGACAAAGCCAATAGCCCTGCTGGCTGAGGACAATGGTAACCTGGAAGGCACTAGGGTTGTGGAAGGTTCATGTAATGAGATTCTCAAATGACAGCCTTCAGATAATTAAGTCACTGTTCTAGCCATTTGGCCAGTTTGAAAAAAAGATTTCTGTTTCCCCAGACAATAGCTATTAATGTAGCATATTACCATGGAATAGTTTTGATGTTATTGCTTATTTGCTATTTTGTTGTGTTACATACTTTATTTTTTTTTAATATGCTTTATTGCCTCAAGCTAATTTCGTAACCTGTCTTGGAACAGGGTATAAGTAACACAGACAAACCTATAAACATATTTGTTGCTGCTAAGGGCAACTATCTTGCCAGTGAATACCACCAATTGGTGCTTCCAACTGCCACCTTCACAGGAGGTTTGAATGGTGGCAACAAGGGGAAGTGCCCTTTCAGTGGTGGCCCCCGCAACCTATGGAACAAGTTCCCTACTGAGGTCCACCTAGTGCTAACTTTAATCTCTTTCTGACAACAGGTTAAGACTTAAATTAAGATTTAATTTGTATAAATTATTGTAGCTTTTAAACATTTGTTTTAAAATTTGATTTCAAGTTTTATGATGTTCTGATTGTTGTTTGTCCTTTTGTTACAGTATTTTATGTGATGTAAACTGCCCAGGGAGCTTCAGCTATTGTGTGTTAAAACCTACATGTAATTTCTCTAACCACCTGTCTATCCTACAATTCTGTTCTGCTCTTCACCAATTTAAAAACAGTGACCATGTTAAACAGGAAACTCTGTAGTGATTCATAGTTTGTTTCTGCCCATTCACTCAACTCACAGTTACCAGTAGTGAAGTTCTGAGATGCTATAACTATTAACTGCAAGTCTATTAATGCTAACAGTCTACAGTTTGGAAATAAGCTTTGTCAGGCTTCTGCAGTTATACAAAAAATGATGGAGATATGCATTCATTACTTCTGTCCTATTTACTTCTAAAAAGTTCCCAGTTGGGGAAAAGCTCTATGCTCTAGTACAAACACTCTGTTCATTTGGAAGGCCTTTCCAAATAGTCTCCCAAAGTGGCTGTAGAAATAGATCGATTTTTGCTTGGCACCCTAAACACCTGGTCCAAAGCCCTGAAGGCATAGCTGTGTGGGGAAGAAAGATTTTGAACTGATCAGCAAGAAGCAGTCACCACAATGTTACCTTTCTTCGCCTGTCTTCTTCTGCGTATTTCTCTGCATTCTTCACCATATTCTCAATATCATCTTTGCTAAGACCTCCAGAAGACTGGATCACGACTAAATAAATGTGAGAAGGTATTCAGGTTACAGGACTATGTGATATCAGGGATACAAGACTGCACGCAAAGGATAACTTAGTGGTTCAAATACACTCCATATTTTATTGGCGCAAGTAGCCCCTTCTGATAAAGTTTATCAGAATGGCCTTATTTTCCTTGATGTCCTCCAGATGTGATGAATTAGAGATTCCATCATCCCCAGCCATCAGCCACTAGATTGCTAGCTACAGAGGGCACCAGGATAAGTCTGCTCTAGACTAACAAACCAGCACTCATCAACAGCAGTTTCCACTTTCATCTAAAGTTATCTAACCAGATAAGGCTCATTTTTCAACACATTTTCAACATACTGATTGGCTGAGGCCCAGTTCCACAGCATTCCAACTAATCCTGCAGTGTTTAACAAGATAATAAGGAGCAGAACAAAATGTATGACTGCTTGACCTTTAATGCAGTGTTATTTGGAACATTTATAACCCACCTTTTAGAGTTGTTTGTTAAAAAAGCGGCATGACTCCTCCATACCTGACATTTTCTATTACTGCTAACATTTTATTGCCATTTTCAGGAATATATTCTATGCCCCCAACAGACTGCAACGCCAGGTGAGGACCGCTTCTCAGCTGTGTTGTGCTCAGACAGAAATCTTTCACATGTTTTCAGAGTGATGTGTTGATGACTGCATCCTTGCACACACTGTCTGGTTCTGGTAAAGAACCCAAGCTCTTCCAGAAAAAATTAAAGCTTACTGAGCTATGTAATTCTAGCTTAATTGAAGTTATGTGCTTGTGTCACTTTTTTAAAAAGCCTACCAAGGCTTTTGAGGCAGTGTGTTCCAGAATCTATTTACTGTTTCCAAACACCAGATTGCAGCAACCATTTGGCACATCCTGTCTACCCTTCCCTTTAAAGAAGCAGCTATTTCTGTACTTACTCTGTTGCTCCCGTCCTGTGCCTTTATCCTTGGCAGACACATGAACAATTCCATTGGCATCAATGTCAAAGGTGACCTCAATCTGGGGCACTCCCCTTGGAGCTGGTGGAATCCCAACCTGGAATCACAAAGCACAGTGCTGTCACTCAGAGGATGCCCTGATTACTACTAAGCATCGGCACAAAACGTATTCTAGAGCTGACTGAACTCACACAAAGGCAGCTGACCTATTATGAAACATTTCTAGAAGACAAGCTTGGGAAAGATGCTTCTCTATAGGTAACTGAGATAAACTAACTCCAGCACCATTACCGGAGGCAAAAACCCCACTTATAAATTGCTGCTAAACTGAAGACAGGGCACCTGCTTTGCACCCGAAGATCCCAGAATCAATCTCTCACATTCTACAGACAGCGCTAGGAAACCCTGGAGAGCTCCTAGATTGGATCAAGAGTATAAGGAGCTACAACTACACACTTCCTCCCTACAACTGTAGTATAGTGGATCCTGTACAGATGCAGAGCTTGCAAGGAGTCTATACTTTGCATTAGAAAAACAAAACAGTGGTAAGATTATCTAGAGCAATTTTTAAGATCAACATTATTTAGCAAAAATAGCACTAAAATACTTCATTTTCCAAATGCGAGTTTTCAAGCTAACATGCGGAGTGGAATGGCTTCCCACAGCTATTACCACAGGTAAAAATACACGCAAGTCAGGCATCCAACATACCAAAGTAAACTGGCCGAGCAGTTTATTGTCACTGGCCATTTCTCTCTCACCCTGATGGACTTTGATCTCCACCTGAGTTTGTCCATCAGCTGCTGTAGAGAACACCTGTGGACAGGAATTACATTTGGGATGAGCAGTGATTTGCTAGAGAACTAAACAGCAGCTGTGAGGAAAGAAAAAGACTGAAGGCAGCTAAGTCCAGAGAGACAAAGTGATTACTTGTTGTGGCACAGTGCCCCATTCCCTGCCCTATTAGCTCTGGAAAGCAAAACACACTTGTTCACAGTGAGTGCCAGAAAAAGTGCCACATCTGCTCTTACGAGGCGTAAATCAACATTCCCAACCCCACGATTTATGTGTATGGTTTTTCCACTATGTCCAGTAACGATGGATAGGAGCTACTGCTGCCATGGTGGAGCAGTCACTTCGCTGTGTAGCCGGGTGCGCTGAAAGGATTCCAAACATGTCCTGTCCAACTGGGTGCATTGCACGGGAACTGCCCTGGAAGCCATGCAGGCTCAGGGGCAGGCTATAGTGCCTTTAAACAAAAAACGAGAATCCTTACTCCTTTCAGATTTTGCTGAAGCTGAGGCCTCTGTCCTTGGAGCCCACCCTCCGCACTGCCACTTCCAATTTTCCTGTTATTTAGTGAGTTTTTAAACTTTAAAAAGATAGCCTGGGAACCTGGCACGTTGCAAAATGAAGCACCTCCCTGGGAAGGGGGTGTTCTGTGACCAGCCATGCCCACCAAGGCAGTCGTTTTATGAATGATAACTGCCCACTCCCTAGCATTTCGTGCATTCAGCCAGGCAAGTCCCAATGTGTCCACCATTCCAAAAAGGCTGGGGAAGCCCATGCTCGGGCTCTGAGCAAGTGCCTGTCACCAAGCGGCAGCCATCCCATCACCTTGGCTGAAAGGCTGACATCATCAGGCGCCTCCTCTTCCTGAACTGCTTCCAGCTAACCATTAAAAGTCCTACTCTGTAACTTCAAGAACTGGTACAGAGTTCCTTTTTCCAGACCTTTTGAGTCCTTTCCTTTAGGAAGTAAGGCTGTGGCAGGGTTTGGGTGGTTTGTACTGAGAAATGGGACAAAAATGTTTTAAATGACTAAGAAAGCAAACAATGGTCTGGTCACAAGACAGAGGAATAGGATTAGCAGAAGGAATCCTGTTTGGACTTAACAGCACAAAGGCACAAAACAGAGTGTTTCAGATCAAGCAACATCTACAGCCCTCTCTCACCTGGCTTTTCTTGGTTGGAATAGTGGTGTTCCTGTTGATGAGCTTAGTGAAGACTCCCCCGAGAGTCTCAATTCCCAGGGAAAGGGGAGTCACATCCAGCAGCAGCACATCAGTTACATCACCGGCCAACACGCCTCCTTGAATGGCAGCGCCAATGGCAACCGCCTCATCTGGATTAACTGCTTTGCTAGGAGCCCGACCAAACATGTCCTGTACGGTCTGTTGCACCTGAAGGGACACAAATGCATGTGTGACATATGGTCGCAGGGGAGAATCATCACCCCATACTAGAGTGGAAATGCATCCTTCAGCTGAGGGATTTCCAGAATTATCCAGCTGTAGTTGCAGACAATATACACTGCCATCTTGCACTAATAAGGAACAGCAGCTCTGTTATTCATAGTCTTTGCTGTACAGCAAGATCACCACTCTGTATTACAAAAGAGCTAGAAGAAATGTATGGAATGTTTATGTGGTCTTGCAGCGTGAATCATCACCACACTTGGAAAACTGCCACAGTCAAAGCTCTTGCAGCAGACATGTGGCAACAGCGGTCCAGTTAAAGCATGTATCCACAAGCATGGGGTACAACAGCAGACCTGGAGATGCAGGAAAATCTGCGACCAAGAAACTGCTCCTTGAATAGGAATCTTGTATGCCTTGACATTACTGCTCTTCCTTGCTCCCCTCTAAATGCAGAGAGATCCTTGCCCTTCAGACTGTAGCACCCTCTCATTGCTAAAGGGGATTACCCCAGAGCCTTCGTCAATCATGGAGAAGGCTTTCGGGTGCTTTCTCACTGAGAGAAGCACTGTCAAGCTGTGAGGGAAGCAAGAGAACTGCTGAAAGGCCTCAAAACTTCTATATCTGGAAAAGCACCCAAGCTATCCAGACCTCAGTGTTAGCAAAGTTTAACTTTGTAGTTTATGAGCTACAAAGGCAGCAGAAAACTCTGTCTCAAGGACAATGTTTAACACACAGCAACCCTCCCCACTGATTAACCTATTCACTAACTTTTGCTGTTAGTGAGCTGAGGAAGGTCCAAAGAGCACTCAGCCAGTCCCAAGACAATGGGGCCCAAAGTCTATCAGGTCACAAGGAATCTATTCTACCTTTGGCATTCTGGTCATGCCACCGACCAGGAGCACTTCTCCAATGTCACTCTTGGTGACTTCAGCATCCTGCATGGCTTTCTGGCAAGGAGCTATTGTCCTCCGGATCAGATCAGTCACGATCCCCTCAAATTGAGACCGGGACAGCTTCATGTTCAAGTGCTTTGGTCCTGAAGCATCCATTGTAAGGTATGGCAAGTTAATGTCAGTCTGCAAGACAAGACACATCACATCAAGCATTAAAAAGAAGGCAAGAGACAACAGCAATGAGCTTGAACTGAATGGCACGGACTTTTCCCCAATGTCTTTAGCTGTCGTCAAATTAATAAATACAGTACAAGAGCTGGCAGCAGGCAATGACCTGTGTATAACATGAAATATTTCTGTTATCTTACCTGGACTGAAGAAGAAAGTTCACACTTTGCCTTTTCTGCAGCTTCCCTCACTCTTTGTAGAGCCATGTTATCTTTAGTTAAATCAACACCTGTCTGAAAAACAAAAGGACTAGTCTATACATTTCACTGTCTTCTATAAGTAGGATAAATAGTTGGTATGAAAAATCCGCAACTCGCTACACACTCAATATTCACAGCAGCCCATCAGGATCAGATTTCTCTGCACTACAGCACTAATAGTAATAAGGAACATGCGTGCACAAATAAATACTTAGTAGAGGGCTATCCAAAATCTCATGTGATGTATAATACATGTTTTATAGAACTTGAGACAAATAACTGATTCACAGCGTATTATAGGAACTTTTATATGTCATGTTAGGAATGCCTTTAAAACAAAAACAAAAAAAAATGCATATTTCAGGAAATTATTTGTACTTCACTCCAGCTAGTGAAGTACAAATTCCAGACTGCAGTTCCATCTTGGTACATAAACACTTTTTCAGAGCTGCCAAGCAACTATTTTCAGACTCAACCCAATTGCATCCCACCTACATTGCTCCTTCCTTAGGTCCAGCAGTTTCTGTGTTACTGCGAAATGCCAACATATATGTAACATGCAATCCATTCACTGTAAATCCCAAAATATGAATTCCCAACCTTTACATATATATAGTCCCATCAAGTAATTTGTATGAATTTGGACTTGGCTTCTCAGTAAAATCTTTCCCAGCATGACTAAAACATACTGGGGGCTGAGAGTCCACTGAATGGGTCAAGACATCCCTCTACCTCTCTGGATTGTTCCACACGAGTACTTACACACAAGCAGGGTATTCGGCAGCATGCCTTTGCTCTGCTTCAGGAATGGGCAACTGTGGGAAGTCTGAAGGCCATTTTCATCCCATGCATCATACCCCCACAAGCCACAATGGGGGTGGGGGAGATCAATTTTTTACAAATTGCCAACTTGCTGCCAAAATCCAGCAGCTCCATAGCAACTGGTATTAAGTGTTACAAGAGTCTGTGATCAAAATTTGTCAGTTTTGGCACTTTGTAGCTGCTATGATGCAACGTTTCACGAAGTGGCAGGAGCTGCACCAAGGGTGGCAAGGACTACATGCTCCCTACATATTGCTCACCCCTGCATGACATCCACTGGAGAGTCAAAAACCTGGACAATCAAGTCAAGTATATCTGCCTCCATATATCACAACTGAGATTCATGCCATGGCCATGCGACACTTCAGCCTCTTCCCTGCACTTTTCAAGGAACGCAGGAAACACTCCTATGTGCACTGACCCTCACCTAATTGAATCATGCCCAACACTCGTTCCAAGCTAATTTCATTAATGCCACCCTCTCCATCCTACATTCAAGAGATGCAGATACGTTGCCCTGAGGAGCGATATGCAATATCCCCTTTACTGCCCCCTCCCTGACTGTTCTGAACATCAGCCAAGGGTGCAGCTATTTAACTCAAATGCAGCTCTGTGCAGGAGTAGTCTCTTGTTCAACTCAGATTAAACTCACACACTGAAGGGCTGCTTGGGAGTTGCTCCTTGACCAGAATATGAAACACAAACTACTTACATCCCTCTTGAACTCTTTTACAATATGCCGCAATAAGGCCTGGTCAAAATCTTCACCACCCAAGAATGTGTCACCATTGGTGGATTTGACCTCAAAGACTCCCTTCTGAATTTCCAGGATAGAAATATCAAAAGTGCCACCACCCAAGTCATACACTGCAATACTAGAGGAAAAGAAAAGCAGATATCAGCACTCAGACTAAGCATTCTGTGAACCTCCAATTTCTCATATTAATCAAGGGCTAAAAAGTGTTAATTGCCCCTTTCAATAACCTTTATTTCATTTTTATACGACCCCACAGCCCACGGGCTCTCTTGGGGGGTGTACAATTTGAAATAATATATGCAATCAAAGCTACAGTAAAAGAGAATACTTACCTTTGATCTTAGAAATTCAGAGTGAATCCATTACGACTACATTATCTGTTTAATCGTTAATAAGAAACTGGTCAAAACTGGGAAAAAAGTAATATAAAGGTAGTAGAAATAATGGATTTTTAATAGGAAGATCCAAGTATTTAGTATCAACACTTGTCACAGTGCATGGAAAAAGACTTGCCATATTTGGCATTTTCCCTATATTTCTGGCAAGAAATTATCCTTTGTTGTTAAGTCCAGAAAACTTTATCTGTGCTTTATCTGAAATTTTACTTTAAAGTCTTCTGATTCCACCACCTATCTGAAAATTGTAGGAAGCAGCCCTAATGTTGAAATAATTTCAGCAAACAGCTTTGCTCAGAAGCTGCCAGATAGAGACTATTTTTTATTTATGTCATACTTTTACTTTTTTGCTACTAACAGCAGGAGCATTTAACATGGCTGCAAAAACTGCCTTTACTTGTGCCTCACCTTTCTACACAAAATGGAACTTAAGGTGGCTTATGGAAGTAATAAAAGCTAGTTAACACATTTAAGTACAATGACAACAGAATAGAAATATTACAATAACATGCAAGCTACCACTACTTCTTAAAGCAACCTTTTCCTGCCAGCAGGAAGGGAGCAAACTGAGCCTTCTCCTGGGATCAAATTCCATAGACTGGAAACAATCACTGAAAGGGCCTTCTTATTAGTAGCCACCAAACATGTCTCTAAAGGCAGCTATCTTGAAAGGACTCCCTTGACCATCTTAGGACCCAGGCAGGCTCATCTGAGAGGGCAGTCTCTCAGATAGTGGCTCCCAAGCCATTTTTAAAAAATGCAACTCTTCCATGCACCATCACTGGTGAGTTTCCATTGTTTGCTCAAAATACTGTTCATGGAAATGCTCCCTGATCTGCAACTAGTTTATATGAGCACCATAATATTTTAAGTTTGGTTGCGAGCATTTTCTTGTCTATACTGTAGTACACTGAATGTTTTGTTCAACGCTTAGATATTTCTTATGGACTGAGAGCCTGAGAAATTCAATAAGGTAAAATCTACTCCTAGATCTACAAGGAAGCGTAAAGTAATGGAGTTCAAGCTTCTAGAACATATAAAATAGTGTTGTTAAATTGCATGAGCCTGGTGTTTGCTTACATTTTATCTTCAGCCTTGTCTAAGCCATAGGCCAGTGCTGCAGCTGTAGGCTCATTGATCACTCTCAAAACATTCAATCCAGCAATCTGTCCAGCATCTTTAGTAGCCTTGGAAGAAAACAAAAACCTAAATAGTAACCACTCTTTGTTCACATAAAAGGCCAGATCTGATACAGTATTTTTTCCTCCATAGAATTCCTCTTGGGATTACTTTTGACATGCATATTCAATAAACTATGATGTCTCCATAAAAGAAACTAGATGTTAGCCACCTTACCTGCCGTTGAGAATCATTGAAATAAGCAGGGACTGTGATAACAGCATTTTTTGCTGGATGCCCCAAGTAGTTTTCTAGAAAGGAAGCAGAAAGTGCCTATTAAAATTTAAACCAGATTTCAATCTGACTGGGTTCCTACTCTGAAATATGGGTAGGACTTCAGAACACACAAAGATTGCTCAACAGATTGGTTCTGGAATTATTTGTATTTTATTATGCAGTAATATTTATACTGTTGCAGCTTACATTTTTACTATTTTAATTGTTTAAGACTGGTTGTACATCATTTTGTGAGACCATAATCTTAACAGGCATGTAACTAAGACCCACAAAGATCTTCACACGTAGGCAAGATTGTACAGATGAAGACATGCACAGCTTCAAATAATGCAGCCTGAACACTTTAGGTATTTAAAGGTGAGGACCAACTTTTGGAAGTGGAACTAGAAGCTTACTGGCAGCCAATGCGGCTTGCACATAATTAAGAGTTCTCTGATTTCAGATTCCCTGGTTGCTGCAGTCAGGTGCCCACATTTTGTAGGGGCTGCAGCTTCCAGACCATCTTCAAAGTCAGCCCCACATCAAGTGCACTACAGCAACCCAGTCTAGAAGTAAGCAATGCATGGAATACTGAGGCAAGTTTCAGCTATCCAAAATAGGTGTCAACAGCTGATGTACTAGCTGACATATGGAAAGAGCATTCCAGGCTACAGCTATTATCTATGAGTCCTGCTAACCAACTGTCCTTTAAGAAGACTGCAACCCCATCTAGGACAAGAATCACCCTGCTATCCTGATCTACCAACTTCCTAATACACAGAACTTCTATTGCTGGACTTTCAGCTTGTTCTCCCTTATCCATCCCAGTAACTCATTCAGACATTTCCTCAAATGCTTCACTGTATTCCTTAGCTTTGCCTCTTCTCTGCATAAGACTCTGTGTGTCATCTGCAAACTGCTGTCACTAAAGGCCAAAGCTCCAGGTGACTTCTCCAAGTAGCTTCATACAGGAGTAAACAGCATGGCAGATAAAACAGTGCTCTGTAGCATCCCAAAGACCATGGGAGAAAACAGATGTCACTCAGCACTACTTTCTGGCACCAACTAGCAAGGAAGGACTAGAATCACCATAAAACTGGGTCTCCTAAGTCCAGACAAGACGGTTGGGAGAGAAGGGTTCCATGAATGGGGTGCCAAATGTTGCTAAATGCCAAGAGCAATGCATTACCCTAACCAGGCCTCAGCTATCATCCAGTGGAATGACCAAGCCTACTGGATCAAATTTAAGGCAGCTAAGTATTTTGTCCTTTCAAGTAGTTTATGTTGGCATAAAAGAAACTGTCTCATTTCTCCTCACACAACTACCCTATGACAAACATTAGGCTGGGAAATTGCGATTGGTCAATGTGCACTCAAATATTTAGCTTTACAAACCTGCAGTCTCTTTCATCTTCATTAATATGAAGGCACCAATTTGACTTGGGGAATACAGCTTTCCATGAGATTCTACCCAGGCGTCGCCATTAGAGGAACGGACAATTTTAAAAGGAACATTCTTGCTGAAAGTGCAAACGTTTTCAAAATATTAGAATCCAAAGCAACACATTCCATCACCAACATCAGTCTAAACATTCACTTAATGAGGTAGCAAAGCAAGCACATGAAGATTCCAGTATTACAAAGCCATCCCCAAATCCTTGTATTGAAAATTTGCATTAAGGAGCCTCACTAGGGAAAGCAGGGGCAGCGGCCATTACAACACTACCCCATGTTTCTGTGGTGCCACATTAATCGTAGCTGTTCTCATTTCTCCAGTCCAGCTGCGGAGCCTCTAGTGCTGAAATGGGAAAACAGCCCTCCCATGCAAGTTTAAGGAGGCCCTGCTTAACAGAAGGCAGGAAAGAAGGCTAGTTTAGTCTTCTTATTCTTCAGAAAGGAGAACATAAGTACCCTCAGGCAGCATTTAAAACAGCTCCTTCCCTCTGGTGCCCTCCAGATGTGGTAGGGACTGGAAATGTGAGTTGCGGTCAAACAAATTTGGAAGGCACCTGGTTGGGGTAACCTCTTCTATAAATATGGAGGTTACACACAAACCACCATCTTGCATACCCATTTCTAATCTCAACCCAAATGAGCAAGTATATGGTTCTTTCCAAACCTGTCAGAACCTTCTACACATCTCATTAGCAATATGTGCAAGGTGTACTTTCAATTACACTCACAAATCAGCACCTAGACCAGCTTTTATCTATTTCAATTAGACTTCAGACCACCTCCAGAATGATACAAATCTAGCGCTAGCACAGTTCAACAAGCATAAATACATTTGTTTGCAGCTTCTATGATACATAAAATATTTTTAAAAAAATCCTTACATGTCTTTCTGCACTTCCGGATCATCATATCGCCGCCCAATTAGCCGCTTGGTAGCATAGAAAGTATTGTGGGGATTAGTTACGGACTGTCGTTTGGCTGGCATGCCAACCAGTCGCTCACCATCAGCTGAAAATGCAACAACAGAAGGGGTTGTCCTGGCACCTTCTGAGTTTTCTAGTACCTATGCAAGAAAAAGAACAAGTAAGGGGGCAGCAGTTCAAACAGCAGATATATGTTGCCCTGACAATGGGTTCTACTCACTTTGGCTTGCTTTCCTTCCATGACTGCCACACAAGAGTTGGTTGTGCCAAGATCAATACCCACAACAGCACCTTTGATTGCTTCAGATCTGAAAGACATATTTAGGATAGATTTTTTTAAAAAAAGCCTTTAAAAAGTGGTTGGAAACTAGGCTAATGCTTATTGCACATGGTAGGCACATTGTGAGCGGAGCTGGCTACAGCTGGGGGTCAGACTAGATGGCCCAGGAGGCCCCTTCTCACTCGCGCTGTTTCTATGTTTCCATTTGCTGAACAAGCAGCATAATCTTCCTGTTTCCCAAGCATCCGGCTAATGTAATCATGTACCTGGTACCCTGGAAGGCACATTCCAAACGGCCACATTTCATTACAGGTTCTTCCCAACACCACAAAACAGGCCAGTGACACCATCTTCATGTACTACTTTTAGAAACATGGACAGGAATACAAGCTAGATGGCATTTGGGGTTATGCAGCAAAGCACTTTCTGTGTTACCGTTTCTCCTAGTGTACGTATATTTTAACTATAAGAGGAACATTTGGTATTTGTAAACATTTGGGATGTCCAAAAGTATCAGTTGTAACTCTGTCTTCTCCAACCATGTGCCCTCTAGATGTTTCTGACTATAATTCCCAGTGTTTCTGATTTCTAGTATTTCTGGGTGTGAAAAGTTGGACATTGAAGAAGCTATCCGGAAGAAAAGTGATGCATTTGAAACATGGTGCTGCAGAAGAACTTTTTAATACCCTGGAGTGGCAAAAAGTCAAACGCATCGGTCCTGGATCAAATCAAGCTAAATGACAAAACTAAAGCTGTCAAATTTTGGAGAGATGCCTTTGAGAAGACAATCATGCTAGGAAAATCAAAGGCAGACAAAGAAAAGGAAACCACATATGAGACAGACAGGCTCCATAAAGGAAGCCACAGCCTTGAACTTACAACTCTGCTGAGCAGAGCTGTCAAGGACAGTTACTTTGGAAGGCTTTCACTCACAGGGTTGCCATAAGTTAAAGACAACTTGATGGCACATAACATTTCTAGTTACAGCCCATGCTCACTGAAGCTGATAGGTATTTGGAAATCACTTGACCCGGGAAGGCTTTTGTAACTGTATACAAAAAGAACCATCTATAACCACTATGTCCTTCAAATCAAGAAAGGGCATCTTGCGGCCCTTCACATGTTTTGGCCTACAACTCTCATCATCTCTCCCTGCTGACTAGAGATGATGACAATTTAAATAAGCGGTGGGCATTGAATAGACAATTACAACATTGCGGTTGTTATGGTTTTTTTGTAAGCTGTTCAGAGACTTTTAGTAATGGGACAGCATAGAAAAACTTCAATTAATTAAATAGCAAAAACACAGACTCTTCTCTGCCCCCTCAGCTGATGTGCTGGTTTTCCTTGATTACTGCAGCCTCCTCCCATATGGCTTTCTGTCATCTCACTTCGGTATCCTTACCTGTATCCAGCATTCTATGGTCGCTCACCTCACTTGCTCCAACTATGCAGCATCCCACCTTAAGCCCCTACATGCTGTCTGATCAAAACAAGCTCCTGACCTTCAAAGCCATCCAGGCTCTTGTCCCACCCCACATCTCTCCCCTTTTATCCCAATACAAAAAAGCCTTTGACTGTTTGTTGTGCCTTACTATTCCCAATCATTTAAATGTCTCCTATACCTACAAAATACTTCACCTTCTCTTCTGGTGTCCCTTACACATGAAATTATCTCTCCCCAACATCTACATGATGCCCATTTCTCTTACATCGTTAAATTCCTTTTAAAAGCCTCCCTTTTCAATGAAATCTTTGACACAATTCCCATGCTCTACAGCAACTAGTATTCCCATGTATATTTGCCCTCATTTCCCATGCCTTCATTTTTTGCCTCCTCTGTGCTGAGTCACACATTTTAAGCTACAACCTGCCCTCTTGTGCTTCATAAAGCATAAAGCATGGTATATAGGGTGCTATAAAAATATACAACGTACTAGTATCTTTGGAGTTTTTCCTCTAGTCACAATCCATACCCCAAAGAGCCACAGCTTCCAATCCCATGCCAAGTCTTGGTGAATTTCATAAAAGTGAAAGTCAACCTGCACTAAAATGATCTTGATCAGAGGCATTTCTTGATAGTGAGTGAGCAAGTGTGTGCATGCATGTATGCACAGGCTTTTCCCAATAATGATGACTGCACATTCCCCAGTTGAAATAACAGATAACTCGTATAGATGGAAATCCATGTTTGGTGTACTTTTCCAACAGAAAAATTAGTTTCATCCAAATTCCTGATTCACACCTCCCCATTTGCTTTAATTTACTGTCTGTCACCCCTTTATCCATAATGGAAGATATACTTTCTGAACTCTAAAGAATCTAATTCAGTAATAGAAGAAAAGTAACAGAAGGTCTGTTCAACTACATTACTTACGCATACTTCCTGCTTGTTACATTTCTGAGACTATCTTGACTCAAAGCATTCCAGACAACCTATAAAACAAACAAAATACAATTGCAAAAAATAGTTGCAATCTCCAATGAGGATGAGCCATCTTTTGTCACCATCTTTTGTCACTTAATTCTTCTACACTTCAAATCAAGACCTTCTATAAAAACAACTGAAGGACTTTTGCTTGGCAAGCATCCTGAAGTGCTATAGCAGGCAGGGCACAAAGATTTATATCTTGGCCATATGTATACTTGCTCAGCAGGACTTTTTCCCAAGTAAAAATACATAGGATTTCATCCTTGTAGTAGCATTTCCCAAGCTGGTATGATCCAGACGTGCTAGCCTACCACAGCCATTAAACCCAACCAGACACTGGCTGTGGGTAATGGTGGCTGTGGTCTAACATATCTGGAAGGCCTCACATGAAGGCTGCCTTAAAGATATATCAAGGAAGCACTGCTGAACAGCTCTGCATTCTAGAGATACAACTGTACAGAACTATGTATCCTCTTCTGCACAGAAAATGTTCTCATAGAAGTAATTCGGGTTATTTTTTAGTTCTAGAAGATCTCCTATCTTCTAGATAACGTCTGTCTTCTAGACAGGTGCAACATCTACAGAACCTTGCATCATCATACAACCTGTAGGTCTCAATTGTTCTAACCTGACTACCTTTACCATTCCTACTTTCTGAAAAACCTGTAACCATATTTTTAAACACTGTCTTTCTTTTTGGTAGAGTGAAAAGTAGTATTTGCTAACAAAACTACAAAAAAGTCTTTGCTATGTATTAAATGAAGATCAGAACAGAACTTTCTCCTCATTTAAGCCAGAGGTCCCACCATTACCTCACAGGCATGCCAAATTAGCAGTTCACGGAAACAAAAGCAATGGAATTCCAACCAGCAGAAACACGTGCTTCCTCACACAATGCCTAGCTGTGCAAGAACATGCAAGTCACTAGACATGCCTGAGGCCTCAAGCCAGTAAAAATAACTGGTCCTCTTCAATTAATTTGGAGTGCATCAGAGCTGCTACTCTTCTCCCATGCCCAAACAATTCAGGTATCAAATGATATCAATAAGGAAAAAAACCACAACCTTGATTTAAATCAACATCGTTTCACATGCCCTTGCACATGGCTTTCAAGGAGAATTTGACAAATTGATGGGAACAAACCCACCCGCACCTATTAACCATACTAACAAAATGAAACTTCCATGTTCAAAGACAGTTGCATCGGATTATCAATGACAGAAAAAAGGGCAAACAGCAAGGAAGGACTGCTGCCTTCGTGCTTTACTGCTGGGCATGATTTTAAAAATGTGGCTTGGCCAGTGGTGGAATCAGGATACTGGACTTAATGGGCTTTTAGGCCTCACAAAACATAAGTTCTACCAATTTTCTTCTATAACCAGGATAGGAAACGTGGGGCCGTCCACATGTGTTGAACTGCAAATCCCGTCCATGGGTCATGCTGCAGGGTTTGACTGGAACTGAAGTAAAAATCCGGAGAGCGAAAGCACCAGCTTGTCTCCGTTATAAAAGAAAAAGACAAAGTCACGGCCCATTCCGATCTTCAGCAGCAGCAGCCGCTCACCCTGCGAAGTAGGCGGACCCTCCACCTTTGCAGACAACCTATCTCTAAGAGCCGCGGGGTGAAAGCCCGGCAACGGGGCCCTTTTAACGAGGCCACCCAGCTTTCTTGACCCTCCCCGCCTGGAAAGGGACGAACAGTTCTCTCCGTCCAGGCGCCCCCCTTCCCCCCACGCGTCCCGCATGTCGCACCTGGGCAGGCCCGGCGGCCCCTCCGCGGCGCAGAACGAGCAGGCGGGCGGCGTTCAGCATGGTAGCAGCAGGCACAAGGCCGCAGAAGGAAGAAGGCGGGCAGGAAGGCGGCTGCGCGCGGCTGCGACGGCTGCTTTCTGGAAGCCTCGAACCCACGTGGGTACGACGGCGGAGCGTGAGCGAGGGGGCCTCACTTGCTTTATAGCTGCTTTCATAAAGTGCCTGAACTTAGTCAGAACAATCTCGGGAAAAATATTCCTCAGTACTTGTTTCCAGTGCTAAATACTCAGTTTCAGGTTCCCGTTTAGATCCCCCCCCCCTTCTTCTTACTGTCCATAATGCAAACAGACCCTGTCCTTCATGAACAGGCAAATTGCAGAACAGCCCTTTGGGTCCTTGAAGAGCAATCTCACGCTCCAAGGTCAAAGAGTGGAGGATGATGGATGGGTGGCATCAGCAGGAAGGCGGGACGTTGTCGATCGAGCGCGCGGCGCCCCTCCCACGATTCACGGAGCCAACCTGGCGCAGGCGCAGGAAGAAGCGCGCTTTGTTAGGAAGTCTCGAGAAATGCCTCGGCGCGCGCATTACGAGTGCCTTATGAAACAGCCTGCAATACTCTGCAATAAGCCACGTGGACCACAGAGGGGCGTAATAAACTCGCGTAAGCAGAATGGTTCCGATGGGGAGTGAATCACTGAGGTCGAAAGCATTGAATGATATGAAATCTCTCCTATGTTTCTTGACTGTCTTTCATACCTCCTTTATTTGACCTGCACGATAGTATAATAATCAGCAGAGCAATTAGGATGAATGCCAGGATCAGAAGGCATAAACCAGAGTGGGAAACCTTTTTCAGATTAAGGACCAAATTCCAATATGGGAAAGCTTAAGGGTGGCAGAGTGGTTGGCGCTTAAAGATGGCTCTGAAGTAAACAGAGGGGTGCATTTATGCTCAGAAGCATGGACAACATGTCTGCTCAAAAATAAGCAGGACTAAATCACTCAATAGTACTTTACTGCCCAAATACCTCTGCAGGTCTACCTACTGTCAGGGCAAAATGAGTGAAAGCTCTGCCATAACATGGCTGCTAAAAGCCTGACACTGTTAAGAACAGTTTTAGAATTAAGATGGGATTCCTGATTTGACCAGGAATCCATGTTACAAATCTTGCTTCCCAGGTATGCCTTGAAATGCTAATGATCCTGTCCTGAAAGGTATTCCCCTGGCCGGGGAGGGGGGTTTAGACATGTTAATATCTTTCCTCAAGGTTCTTCTCAGTGTTGTCCTAATCTCATCCAACCCTTTTGTTTTATTCGAATGTACCTCTACTATCCTGTGTACCTGATCCACATCCTTTTCCCTAACCCCTCCTCCAAACTGTGTATGTAACTGGTTATAAATGCATCTTGTAGGGGCTCTATCATTGTCATCTCTTTGGAGACTGCCTACATGCCACATGTATTTCCTGTATGCCTAAATAAACTGTAAATGTTCTTTTGATTGTGCACATCCAGTGGACTCTGGATTTTTTTTCACACTTGACACTACAAATAAGTAGGATAAACCTCTCCATGTCTGCTAACCAGTAAGCAGTACTACATCACTCCACAGCACTTTCAAATAGCTTCCTAAGTACCAAACCTTTGCATGTGTTCCCAGAAGCAAACAAGAGCATTGTATCTTCTCACAAGTAGGGCAAGCCTCAAAAATACACTGAGTGATTCAGTCCTGCTGGTTCTTCCAGGAAATGTTATTCTCTCCAATCAGCACCTGATTGGAGCTAAGTTTCTCTCCATTGCACAAAGGCTCCCTTTCTGACTGCACTCTCATATCTGATCAGTTGCTGACTGAAGAGCAGAGCTTTCCACTGCTGGGAGGGGATACAGCCTCTGTAAATAAATTATGTTGTCTATATTGAGCAAAACAGATAAATTGAAATGTATCTGTTTTGCTCAATATAATTAACACTTTCATCCCAACCTAATTTGCCTAACCTTAGTGAAATCAATAGGTCTGATGTTTTGCTTTGACTAGATCATGGTCACTGTGTTTAATTTGTTGTGAAAGTGGGACTTGCAAAAAAATGTGCTATGAAGTATTCCCAATTGGAATTTCAGCAAGTAAGCCATGCACTTTCTTCTGCATAGTCCATTCCATTGTTCTCCCACTAGTTTTTTGTTGTTCCCACCCCAGACAGGCACCAAGCATTCTGTGCTCACAGAGAGTGCTCTTTTCTCCCCACAACAGGTAACTGTAGCACGTTGGCTTCATAAGGATCCATTGGCAGAGAAAGAGTTAGCTGATGGTATTCAGGGTTACTGTGGGAAATATTAACTAGCCATGTTACACTGTAATCGTCCTTAAGCTTCAAGCAAAGAGATAGTGTTTGCCAGCCTTGCAAATAAGTTCAAAATCTAAGCAATCTATTTGCCTACACGTGAATGAGATCCCGTGTGGTATAGTGGTTAAGAATGCTGGACTGGCATCTGGTAGTTCTGGGTTCTGGTCTCTACTCAGCTATGAAACGACCTGACTGCGTTCAACACAACAAAACAAGCAATTCTGCATGGCATCTTTAAAATCACATTCTACCTGACAGAGGCTGCATTCACATGTAATGCTAAATCATGTACTGTGGATACTTGATTGAGGCTTCTAGATGATCATGTAGTTTCCTTCTTCATTCCTCCCAGTGGTAGCAGGAATCCCATCAGGCTCCACAGCTGAAATTCAATCCCAGGGTGCACCACTCCCTGTTTATGTCACCTGCCTCTTTCTCATTCGTTCACACATAGGGGCTGGGTGACTGGAGCAGCTCGTGCTCTTCCCAGGGTCCACTGTGTTAGTTGCATACCAGGACTGTGGTAAACTATGCTCCTGGATTCAGACAATGCAACAAACCATGGTGGAACAGAGAAAACAGAACAAACCATGGTTTCTTATCATGGTTTCCAAAGACCAAACTTACCATAGTTAAAATACCATGACTGGGTTCAGATAACACAACAGACCAGCAATGGTAAAAAATCACCAGGCTGTTGTGTTGTCTATACCCAGCCACAGAATGACTTTGGACCAGTCACAGGCTCTCAGTCTAAACTACTTTATAGGGTGGTGGTTGTTGTGAGCATAAAATGGAGAGGAGGAGAACCTTGTAAGCCCTCTTGGGTTCCTTGCAAGAGGAAGAAAGGCAGCATATATGCAATACAATCATAATAGCGGAAGGCAGGTATTATGACAGGGTGGTGTAACTGCTAATGTAAATGACATTGCACTAACCTATACTATCTAGTGTAACACCAATTGTATAAGCTGTCATACTGTGTTGGCCCAGAAAATTCAGCATGCCATCCAGCACTACTGGCATTGTGTAAAATGCAGTTTATGCTAGAACCATGCAATTTATGTTAGCAGTTGTACCCCACTGGATACTGCCCATAATGTGTTAACCATCTATGGCTGAAAGAAAATAGAACCACTTCTTCTATAATTCTGGGCCTGTAATTCTAGAAGGCATTCTTTTTGCCATGCAGCAAAATGATTGGTGACCTACAAGCGTTGTTTATACTAAATATCCACAATAGTTCCTAAATCAGTTTGTTGTTTTACCATGAATAAACTTCAACAAGTAGCTGAATCATCTTTCTGGGAAACAGTATTAAACTGTTTTCCACCACGGTTCTGGAGAATGTGCTAACACTACCACTCTATATAAAGGATTAAACCGCTGAATTCTCAGGTTTAATCCTGTTTATGGAGCAGTTTTGATGGGTGCTGTTCAAACCCACACACTTAGAGAAGTGGGAGGCTTCAGAGCCAAATGAAAATGGCCTTATCAAAAGATGAAGAATGTGGCAAACATCCATTTCCTCATGAGCTCAAGGACTATTGCGGGGCATTCTTCACAGAGCTGCTTTGATAAATACCCAGAGAATGCAGTTGATACTGAAAGCAGGAGGGGACTGTGGGTGGGGGGGCTGTTAAAAGGATCTTCATCCTGTGCTTTTAATTTCAGTGGCTTCTGGAAGCTCAGTCAGTCATAGGCAACTGGGAGGAATATAGTCTTCTCAGTTCAGGATGCTGGTGCTTAAGCCAGAATGGCTTGAAGGATGAAATCCTCAACACAAAGAACCTGGGAGTAAACCCACTGAACACAAGGGGACCTATTTTTGAGCAAATATGCATAGGATGGTTTTGTTTTTGCTTTGTTTTTATGATGCTGTGTAAAGCACCCACAAGCATCAATAAGTCAGGGAGCAGGTGCATGCAACACATGCCTTGCTGTGTGTCTCTCACCATTGAGTAGGTTTGGAGAACATGGATCCCAGGGTGGCTAGATATAATATAGTGGTATAAACATGTGATAAATAAATAGGCATGCTGGGCTAAAGTTGCCCAGGGGACTCCTGAAAACCACAGGAATGGGGAAGTGTTGGGAATGAAGGGAGAAGTTATGCTTGGCACATAAGGTCAAATAGATTTGTCAGATAACAAGGGGCCCTAGGAAAGTTCACAGTTGTTAAACTGAAAGAAGTGGAGGGGCTCATCTGGAGGGTGCCCTCCCCAGATGTTCAGGCAGATGTTAAAAACAGGATTTACAGCTGCAGGGAAGGACATGGGAGAAAAACTCCTTTAGCCAGCTGAGCATGGTACGACTCTTGACTGTGATGTGACACTGGAAGAGACAGGTCAGCCAGCTAGAGGAGTGACAGACAGAGAAGAGGCTTGCCCACCTCCAAGGGCCATTCTGGTGAGGGTACTCAAAAGGATCATTTTGGGAAGTAGTTGATAGAAGAGGTTCAACTAACAACTCTGTGCATACTCTGCTGGTGGTGCTTACTGGAAGTACATTAGAGAATAAAAAATGTTTTCCCAAGAACTGTCTGTTGTTTTGGAAGTGCAAAGGGGGCAACGTAGTTCATGATAGGACAACAGCTGCCAGCACTTTCAACAGCTGTCATCTGTTTCCCTGCGCTGCTGTCAATGTCAGTTTACCTGGCAAGGAAGCTGGATGGGGGTCGGGGGGGGTCATGAACTGCCTCGCATGAAGCAGCCAGACTTTGCCACCACAGCTGAGCAGCAGGGAGGGACAGAGAGTGCTTGCCAAGAGGAGGGTGAGCAGGTGCTTCTCTGGGTCAGCACCATGCATGACAGTGACCTGGAGAAGCCCACCCCGTCTTGTCCCCCTGCCTTTGGGACAAGCAAGGTCTCCCTAGGAAGTGGCCAGACTGAACACAGCAGCCCCAGCTGTGATTCCCCTATGACTGTGGATACAGGAGGGGGAAAGGGCCATTCAGCTTCACTTCAGCTTCTTTCTGCCTGCCACCACCAAAAAGTTGTGAACTGGAGTGGGAAGAGGCTGCTTAAGGATGCAAAAAGTCCACTGGCTCCTTCCCACCCATGCAGTCACGGCCCTTGCAGGAAGGAGCCAGTAGACTTTTTGGGAGGGGGTGTCGGGGAGAGAAAAGACAACCCCTTCTCTTGCCTGTGCCAGGTCTCCAACCTCCAAATGGGCTGAGCTGGTGGCAGGTGGCAGAGCCCAGCAGAGCCCGGTGGCTTCCCCCATGTTCCTGCCAATGCTGGGAGAGCAGGATTTCCCACAAGTAATTCTGCCTTCAGAAGATTTGCAGGGGGAAGCCAATGCCAGCCATGCAAGGTGCTGCTTGGACACTTTGCTGGCTGCCATCAGCTAGAGCCCCCTGGGCAGAGCAGCAATCCTTTTTTGCCACCCTTGCTGAGAGGCTCTATACTCTCTTGGCTTGACTGTGGCTTGGCGTGTCATCCAGTTTCAGATATCTATGGAGGCATTATTTTAAGAGCTGCTCTTACTACCTTTGCAGACTCGGGCATCTCTAAGCCCCTTGGCATCAGGGACCATAGGATAATGTGGATCCCCAAATCCAGGGTTAGAGATAGCATTCCTCTAGCTTCAGAGGAGGAAATCAGAGCTCTGCCCACTATCCCTTCGCAGCTGGTGCAGAAGGAACTGTGCCAGCTGCTCTGTGAGGTCAGGAAAGCCACCTTGGGGTAATTTGGGGGTGAAGGGGGGAGGAGGCCTGGATACCTGGTCTCCTGCAGCCTCTCTGGCCTCCATCCCTTCTCCTCTGAAACTTTCCAGCTAGATGCAGGAAAAAGTTTGACTAGTGGGAAATGCAGGGCAGGGGGACAGGGAAGTGAAGACAGTAGCCGCCTTTCTTCCCGCTGCATTGGATGCCCATAGCCTCTGGATGCAGGGGCTTAGGGCACTGCTTGGGACGAGGTCTCAGGCACGCCTAAGTCACCCCCAGCCTAGGCTAGCAAAATGACTTTTGTACTCAAATAATTTTATTGCTGACGTTTGTGCAATTATCTGTGTGGTTGTTTTAACAGTTAGCTGCCCTCAAGATGCAAGTTCACCACGTGGGCAATGAGGAGAGACATGCTCAACACAGCAAGCTTCCCTTACCACAACAGACAGAGTCTGCAATCCTGCCCTTGCTCAGACCAAATAAAAGTGCTACAGCCCTGGCATGGCATAGCCAGCCATGCTGCCTGGGGCATGCTGGAAGCTGGAGGGCACTTTTCAGGCTAAGCATGTGAATTATTATGCCCTAATACAATTTGTATGATAACATTAGTTACCGATTCATGAATTTATTTATTTCATCTATTATTACATGTATCAATCACCTCATAAAATAAATGTCCGTAGGTGTTTAATAAACATTCCTAGCGGATGCGAAGGGTGCACTCACATGGACAGTGTGACGTCGGGGGCAAGCCAGCCTAGTATCACAGCTGCCACTTTTGTAAATGATCATGACTTGAGTTCTTCCACACCTCATGTCACACAACTAAAGCGAGAGGTCCCTCTGCGGTGGCATGGCACTCACATAAATACAATTAAATGCACAAATGCAGCATGCCATGTAGGAGTCAGTATTTCAGATCCTGAGTCAGGTAGACCACCGTCACCAAGCCTGCTGTCTTGTAGATGGCTTGGATTACAACTCCCATTATCCCTGCCTCTGTGGGAGTTCTGATCCAATGCATCTGGGCACCGGGCTGAGGGAAGGCTGGCCTAGACAGACCCAAAACAAAATATTTTTGCACCAGAAAGGGGCAGCAGAGAGCCGTTAAGAACCGAGTTTCCTTCTGACCGCACCCGTGAATAATGAGCAAGGCTCAGAAAGACAGCTCAATCCAAATCACTGACAAATGGCATGCAAGTATTGGCAGACTGTAATTAAGGCAAAAGCATGCTCAGGGGGGAAGCTATCCCCAAAGCTTTGTTTATAACAACTCCCCTTTGCCGTCATTCCATTTGCAGAGTCAATCCGAGAAAGAATGGATGTCAGATCTTTCAGAAAGCGAGGCTTTAATTCTTGGCTCAGTCATACTAACATCCAAGATTGCTATCAACAGACCAGCAGGAGAAAATCCATTTCCACGTTCTCGGGAGAGGCTGTAATAATAATAATAATAATAATAATAATAATAATAATAATAATAATAATACAAGAAAAAAGTCCTTGATCTTTTTATCCATTCTCCTTTGCCAAACAGCCGCATTTAGGCAGGCTTGATTCCCACTTACTACAGCTGCCCTTGTAATTGCTTCATTTTTAGTTCTAGTTGCCTTCACAGCAGGGTAAATTCCAGGAGAGTAGCAGCCATTCTCTTTCCAATAGAAACTGGGTTGTATTCAGGCCCTGACAATTAACAGAGAGGAGAATTGTTCACTTTGAAACATACCAGCCTGGAGGGAGCTCCCAATTTGTGTTCTCCAGCACCCTTCCTGCACTATGCATTTCCCCAGGTAGGACAGAGCGAACCCCCCCCCCCCCCCCCGCTCCTGCCCTTTTATCTAAAGAGGCCCATCAACCTTAACAGGCTTTTCCATGGCCTAACAAAACAGAAAGACAACAGAAAAGACCAACAGAGCCGAGTGAAGACCACATCAAAAGAGACATCACAGCCGGTTCTTCATCCGAAAGTGAGCCCAGCTTCTCCCTGGATTCAGAAATGCGTGACTGGCATACACAGCAGTGAATCCAGTGCTGGTTTAGCAGTAGGGCTGGCCCAAGATACTTGCTGCCTCTGCAGTGGTGTAGCTAAACAGTCTTAGAACCTGGATTTAATGATCTTATATGTGTGTGGGCACTTTAAATAGTTATTTTAGACAGTCACAATGCAGAAACAATGCCTCCCCCACAATATTCCAAGCTTTACATTTATATTAGCATTCCTGATATGTTAGAATATTTGCCAGCCCTGATCAAAACACCCACGTACACAAGGACGTACTCTGAGTACTTTTGCACTTTAAATTCACTTAAATCATGGTGCCATAATGACTCCAGGAATAAAATGGCACTTGCTTTTGCTGCCCTTCCTTGTGCCCTCTTCACCTGCTGTTCTCTAGTGGCCATGTGGGGTTCCCCTGATCCTTCCCTAGGCACACCCCCATCCCATGTGCAAAATCCACTGGACTGGTGTTGAGTCTTGCATCAGTGCTGAAAATAGGACTGCTCACCTGTCACCACACTGGAGCATTGCAGGCTCGCTGGGGAGCACTGGCAGCGCAACACTGCCATCTGACACTTTGCTGGTGCTTCCCAGCACCTGCCTCCAGAGGTGGCAGCCCCATATTACCATAAGGTAGGGCCAGCCCTGTTTACTACATGTTTCAGGCAAGTACCCTTTTGGGTCTGGAGAGGCATGTGGAGTAAATGCACACACTATATATAATGTTCTTTTCAAATGGATAAAAATGGTACTGGGGGAATACAGAGAAAGAGATAGCCATCTGAGTGGGATGGTGTAAATTGGTGTCCTGCAACAGCAGGGGGTTGGACCTGATGGCCTTCTTGGCCCCTTCCAACTTCACTATTCTATGATTCATAATTTTAAAAGTGCCATAAAGCAATTCCTTTCCTTTCTTCACCTTAAACAAATGTGCAAACATTCCATGGATGGTGGTGATGGTGGATTCATGACAACATAACACCAGTTAATAAGGTTGTTGCATAAACAGATTTTCTTCTATTCAAATCAAACTGGCAAAGCTGTTTGATTGCAAGAACTTTCTCTGGAAGAAAACACAGGATGAATTGTAGCACTCCCATCAACCCCAACCAACATGGGTAAGAATCTAAATGGATGAGAGATGCAGTCCAAAACATTTAGAGAGTGATTGTTGGGAAAATTTGGATAAATCCTGTCTGAAAAGCATTACTCCTGTGTGCCTTTGCAGTGTGGGATCAAATCCTGTCTTCCTTCTCAAAACCAAGCTGTCACTGTTTAAAATGGCATTCCCCTGCTCCTTTCTCTCACCTTTAGCTGTAGGCTACAGTAGACAGGCCATTTTAGCCCAAATATACATTGTAAATAGTCATTGCTGGAATTCAGTTTACAATCATCTTTTGATAGCCCAGAGGGCTTCATGTGCCCTGATCATGCAGAATGTTTAGAGATAAGGGTCTGAGCTTATCATGAATAGTTTCTAGTAGCTTGAATTTGCATGTCTGAGCAGACCTGGAGATGGGTTCAAGTTACTCAACTAAAGTGTCAATACAGGCAATTAGAAATATTGTAATCTCATTGTTACAGTGTGATTGACTGACATTTCTTTATCTGTTCTGTATGTGATGACCTCAGAATCTCATTGTAATCTCTACATTCTGTCATCAATTGCCCTGTCCCTGTGTACCTATAAATGCCCTGTAATGGTATTGAAGCTTGGCAGCAGAGTTCATCTCTGCCTGCCCGGTAATGCATGCATTATCCTGAGTGTACCGCAGGAACCTTGGGGGTAAAACAATAAAGCCTCAAATGATCTGGATGCTTGGTCTTTCCCACAAACCCGAGTTTCTTCTCAAATTGAGATTCCAGGATTCTGACATGATCCCTTCCCATGGGAAAGGTTATAGTATAATTTAATAACTATATTATATTATCCTCTGAGCAATGAAACTGGTTTGCCACTGCAGAAAATGGTGCATTTTTTTCTCAGGTTTCTCCAACAGGGTACAACCATCACTGGAGCTGAGAAGAAGGAAATTGTAGCCCGCTGTCGCTCCTCTGGTGAGAGGAGGAGGAAAATGATAGGCTGAAATGATGCATCAATTCTGCTGCATCATAATTTTGCCTAAATTTCTGCTAGAATGAATTTTGCTGTTCCAAATATATGGTTCGCTTCTAAATTCTGTGTCTTACAATAGTATAAAATTCTGTATTGGTACTAGAGTGCTTCCAAGCTGATGGTTCTGACTGTTACCAATCAAAACACATTATACATCTGCTCCTTTTCTGCCTCCACAGGTTTTTTTAGTGGAGACAGAGGAAGTAGTAAGGATGCCTGGGAGGGCTAGAAGGGACAGATGACATCTGGACCCTCCCTAAAATTCCATGAAGGATACAGGAGAACCAGGATACCTTTCCTGAGGAAGAACCCTTGGTGAGAGGCAGTCACACACTCAAATGTGCAGCTGTGGAAAAGAGTGAGTTTATATTTCCAAGCAGGAACAGCAGTGTATTATTAGCAAAGCCCTGCTCTTTCTAGCATGAATTTGGAGTCCATATGAAACTAGTATTCCAAGAACATTGTGACCATCTTTGTTTTTGCTAAAATCTGGGAACTAAGCCAACAGAAATGGCTACTAGCGGTGGCCATTCTAATGATTTGCACTTTGCTGACCACTATCTGGAGACACTCGTTTTGATATATAGATTCAGTTGTGAATGACTTATTGCATCCAGAGAGTAAACAATTTCTCAGAATTAAAGCATGTTTATAGATAGAATAGCCCTATGTGGCAGGTGTATATATAATTCACAAACAAATTAAATTTAGATACAGTTTAAGAGGTTGGGTTTGGGGTTTTTGTTTTTGATACCCCCCCCCCCCACACACATACACAGAAGGCAGTCTTGTTTTCAGAAGCCTTGCAGATGGAGAGGTCAAACACTCCAATTTTAGGCAGGCTTCTGATATAGATGAGAATCAGCAGAGGTTAAAGAGTGTTAAAAGCATGTCTACAGATGTTGGGAAAGTCCAAATAAATCCTCAGATAAAAGGAAATGCTTTCACATGTCCTTTAATATAAAATCTGGTATCAGTGCCTTAGTCCTGTCCATGCAAAGGTACTCCACAGGGCTGGGAAAAGCAGGCAGCCCCAGGGGCTCCATTATTCAAGCATTTTCTCACAGAATCAAACAAGCCATCAGAAAACTGTGCTTCCTTTGCAATGTAAAATTACCTAGCCACCTTTGCCTTAAGGAATTCTGTATCTCTGATTGCAGAAACCACAACATTTTAAACCTGTTAGAGTTCTGTAACTCCTGAATTGTTTTATTTATCTGTCACCAAAGCCTTTGATGGGTTGTGTTTTTCTTGATGCCTATAATGATTTCTTAGTGCTTCTGTATTATTCCCCATTGTCCTCACCTTCTCATCCATTCAGAATCTCATCACTGCCTTGAAATTGTGTGTGACTCACAACTTATAAAAACTCTGTCTGTGCTCAGGGAGCTTGTAGTTGGTGGGCGTACCTCCCCCTGGCAGCACTATTGTGAGTTTGGTCTCTGCAAAGGGGTTTGAAGGAGCCTGATTAGCTTAACTAATGTTATTTGCTTTTGTAAACAGCGTTAGCCTAACAAATGCCATTTGCTTTCTGTATAACTGCTTGCTTTGGAGAGGAAAAAGGGAAGGCAAAAGAATGTTGATAAAGAGGCAGTGAGTGAGACCCCCCACGCAAGGACTGACACGCAGTGATCACGCTCCACCTGGACGCGGATAAGGGGCCTGCACGAGGCCAGGCACGCAGTGGACATGCAGACCCCGCAAGGGGATTGGGTAAAGGGTCAGGCGGACCCTGAGAGGGGATTGGGTGAGGGAACAATGGGGGCGAGATTAAGTGGAAAAAGAGAGGAAAAGCAGGAATGTGTGGGTGTGTTGCTGCCTGCCTGGGTATAGGGAACGGACACCTGGTTGCTTTGCTCAGCTGAATAAAGAAAACGGAATGAATCTCCACCTGACTGAACCTCATTGGCATTTGGTTTAGCTGGTCTGTAAGTCACCTGGCTAGCAGGGACATCTACAGGTTTACCTGGGTTGCCCTCACCAATAGAACTGCTGAGGTTTGAGGCCACAGCATCTTCCTGTGGATCGGAGGGTCCATTCTCCCAGGCTGCTAATCCAGGATTTCCTGACACAGACATGGCTAGTTAATCTGAGTAGTCACCTGCAGTCGTTACTAGTTTGTATGCCCACCCCCAGTACAGCAAAGGTATATTATGGGATGTTAAGAAGGAGATATCCTGTTTCAAACATTATAAAAGAAACCAGTTTCCTCAAAAGTTGGCCAATGGGATTTAGGGTTGTGGAGCAACCTGTGGCAAATTGCCTTTGCAACAGCCGCTTTCTTGTCATTGGTTTTCTTTCCCGGTCAAATGCCTGCATTTCTGTCTTCTGGGGCTTCATGAGTCTCCAAGGGAGGAGAAAGCTTAGTCAAGGCCAAGGGGGATTCAACAAGCATTGCACTGGGTTCAAGAAACTCAAAGTGTCGTGGAACCCTCGGCTACCAGAACCCAAAATGGCTTCAGTAAGGTAGATAGGGACAGCTTACTCCAGCCTGGTGGCCTTCCCCAGTCATGGTGCAAATCAGAGGGCATGTGTTCAGTGCCTCGCCTTGGTCAATCCACTGCCCCCACCCCCTGCAAATCTTTTTCTAAAAAGCAAGTCTTGGAAAGTCCAAGCTGCACCGTGTCGGCTTCTTCTGTCCAACTGGCTGGCTTCATCCGCCCCCTTCTGCTAATTGTGTGGGCCTACAAGAACCCCCACCACAGTCAAAAAAGAATGTGGCTTCCTTCCAGGAGAGCTCACTCCTCTGAAGCTGTGGATTATTTTTAATTATTTTATTACTTTAAAAAAACTAGTAATAATAAGCAAAGGCACAGCTTTTGGGGGACAGGCAGTGGGCTAGATTTGACTGAGAGCCAAAGGATAGGCCAGCTATCCTACTTCAACTTTCTCCCTCTGTATTATTTATGTATGTATTAGGCTGTATTCTCTCAGGCATGGGGAAGGAGCTAGAGGCAGACTGATAGGCACAAGAGGAAAGCACCCCCCACACCCCATCTATTGCTTTATTAAGCCTCAGAGCTGTATGGGGGTTTACTATTACACTGCATCTTGATCTGGGAGAGGTGGATGGAACTATTTAAAATCTCCTATACTGCATTTACTACTATGTTGCATCCCTGCCAGAGCAAGAAGAGATAATCCTCTCATGACAGTTAGAATCTGCCCTCTGCCCCACCAATCAGAGTGGCCGCCAGTCGCCACAACAACTCACATCAGCCTGAGCCAAAACAGCCAGTGGTCAGGGTGTTGGAGATCATAGTCCAAAACTCGAGTGAACCAAGGAGAGGGAGGTTAACTTAGCTCCTGCAGGGGTGATGATCAATGGGGCAGAGGCAGCTAATTTGTGAGACCCTCTGTCCGTCTGTTCCAGTAATATCAGCTCTGACTGGAAGCTGCTCTTCAAGATCTCAGGTGGAGATTTCTCCATCTGCTTTCTGATTCTTTTAAGTGGAGAAGCAGGGACTTCACCTGGTGCTTTCTGCGTGCAAAACTTGTGTTCTGCTGCTGACTGATGCATTGAGCAGAGCAGTTCCCTTCTGTAGCTTGATTCGGTTTCCAAAAGGCACCAGGCCAAGTTATTTATTTATTTGCCGCATTTATATCCTGACTTTCCTCCAAGAAGACCAAGGCAGCCTATATGATCCCCCTCCTCCATGTTTTCCTCACAACAACCCTGTGAGGGAGGTTAGACTGAGAGTCAGTGGCTTGCCCAAAGTCACCCCACGAGCTTTATGGCTGAATGGGGACTTGATCCCAGCTTTCTCTGCTCCCAGTCCAACACTCAACCAGGGGCAAACAACATACAGTTGCCCCCATCCCCAAAATTCAAATATATAAAAAAGCTTTGGTAAACAAAATGGTGCCCAGAGCTGCTATGGAGTGCCCGAAGAGCCAACATTTGCTCCTTTGCGTACTAATTTGGACCCTTTGAGGCACTTTGTAGCAGCTGCAGGCACCTTTTGGTTTTTGCTCCCCTCCTCTGTTGGTGGCACTCAGGTGGGGTGGGGGGTGGAGCATGGAGGAAATCACCCCAGGCCTCCTGAAGCTACCCATCCCTGTTCTAACCACCGCACCACGCTGGTGTTCACTCTGCGTGGAACCTCATGGAGAAGACAGCATCCTTTCCATTCCACGGCACCTATGATCTGTGAGCCCGCAGGCAGGAACACAGCTCAAGAGGGAAATTAGAGGTCTAGATTGACCCAGTGCTAACCATATTTGAAAATTCATTCAGGTGGCTGTCAATTCAAAGATGGCAAAAGCAGACTGATCTGGCTGCCTCCCTTTGGATCTCATTAAAGTAATCCTAATGCAATAGCCTTGACTGGCTTTTCCAGCTTGTTTATTTTGTCAGTATTCTGTTTTAGCCATTCCAGCATATTGTCCTGTCCTTCAGGAAGCAGGCACCCTAGGCAGCCAGGGTGGCAAGTCAGCATTCTGGGATGACCAAGCGAAGCCAGAACTAGTTGGGCAGACAGGCGGTCCAAGTGTTGAACCTTAGACCTGCCAGCCGAACCTGGCCCACCTACAATCTCAATATGGCCCTCCAGATGGGGTGGTGTTAGGCGGTGGCCAGTAGGGCAGGTCCCCAAATATTCAATGTGGCACCCTGAACCTGTCATTTGGAGACCCAAATCTCTGGAAAGCCGCCTGTTCATGCTGCCCACAGGCACGTGCTGAAATAAAGGTACTGGGGCCCTGGAGAAGTCTGTTCATCTGATCCCCCTGGATTAGCTAGCTGGCTTCTAGTCTCATATGTTTTCCTCCTGCTGCCTCCCCTGAATATCGAAGGTTTTTGTTTCTTGTTCCCACTGAAATCAAATACCCTCCTCTCCTCTGTCCTCCCTTTTTTGGAGTGTCCTTAGGAAACAAGATCTTTAGGATATATTAACACACGCAGGTTTGTGCTTCTGGGGAGTGGGGCTGAGCCCCAGATCTTGCACTAGGACCTAGCACTGCCTCTGTCATACAGGGTTTGCTAAGGTTTCCCTCCCCTCTGCCCTCCGCACCCCATTTCCTTGGTCAGCATCTCCTTTCTCCTGGCTACCTGGTTGTTTCCAGTTGTGTGCATTTGTTTGCTCCAGTCCAAATGGTTGAAATGCCTCTCCTAAGGCCTCTCCTAATTTCAAGATAAAATACACTGGCATTTTTGGTGTTTTGGCCCTAGCACTTTTGCCTTTGATTCTGCCCACAATCAGAATGCAGCCCCCTGGAACTGTCTCCAAAATTGAATTTGGCTCTTGTGCTGAAAGAGGTTTGGCACCCATGCAGTGCACTCTAACACTCAACATCTCGGAAATCAAAGGCAGTAGGCAGCTTAAAGCAGGGTGAGCAGAGTTGGGTGAAGATCACCTGGTGTACTTCACAAGGGTTTCCAATAACAACAACTAACCCCCCCACCCCAAATAAAAATAAAGGAAACCACAACTGAATTGCTAGAGAAGAACACAATTGCTAGAGAAGAACTTCCGCCCACCTCCAGCAGCACGCCGCTCCATCGCGCTGGAGGAAAGAGCCTCCGCGTGGGCAAGCGAATGCAGGCAGACGCGCGTGGCCACGACGTCGACGGCAGCCAGCTCCAGCGGCCAGCGCAGGCGCACATGGCACCGGAGAGCGCTGCCTGCCAGCCCAGGTGATCGGGCGCACGCGGTGCGCGACGGGGCAGGACTCGGAGGCGCCCTGCGGACACAAAGCAGCGGCCGTGGCCGGGGCCGGCGGCCGAAGGGTGGCGACCAAAGGGGGTCGCCGCCGTTTGGGGTACCGTTCGGGGGACGAGAGGGGGGCTGGGCTGGCCAAGGACTCTTGTTGAAATAGGCTTGCCTACTGCTGAATCTTAGGGAAGGGGAAGGATTTTTTTTCCCCTTTCTTTTTCTTTTTATCGTTCTTTTTCTCCTCCTTCGACCTGCTTTATAATTTTACCCTGCTTTAATCAGTGCTTTGAGTCATCCCTGGCCATGTCGACGTTTATATATCCTGGGGAACACACGGGCGCTGCTATTGGCGTGGTCACGGGCAATGGTCATTACAGCAATAGGGGCTTAACGTGTCCACGTAGAAGAAGGATGGACAGATGGCTGACACCTATCCCTCCTTCTGGTCCTGCCCCCAACCAGAGGGCGCCAGGTAGCCTTGTCAACCACCCCTCGGGCCTGATGGTGCTGCTGCTCAATGCCAGGTCGGTCAATAATAAATCTTCCCTCATCCATGACTTGATTGTGGATGAGGGGGCCGACCTGGCTTGCATAACGGAGACCTGGGCGGGAGAGGGAGGGGATGTTGCCCTCTCCCAGTTGTGCCCGCCCGGGTTTCTGGTTCAACACTGTTCACGCCCAGAAGGGAGGGGAGGGGGAGTCACGTTGGTTTACCGAGCCTCCATCTCTCTCACGGGTCTTCCGGTCCCTTCGAGACCAGGGCTGGAGTGCCTCTACTTGGTGTTGGGCGAACGAGACAGATTGGGGATTCTGTTGGTGTACCGTGCACCCTTCTGCCCAGCAGTCTCCCTATCTGAGCTGACAGAGACCATCTCGAACCTGGTGTTGAGGACCCCCAGGATGTTGGTCCTGGGGGACTTCAATCTCCATGCCGAGTCTGGACTGACCGGGGCGGCTCAGGACTTCATGGCCTCTATGACGGCCATGGGCCTGTCTCAACACGTCATCGGCCCGACCCATGAACGTGGACACACTCTGGACCTGGTTTTCTCGACGGGGCAGGAAGAGGATGACCTGAGGGTGAGGAACTTATGTTTGACTCCCCTGTCATGGTCAGATCACCTCCTGGTGAGGTTTGTGCTCGAGAGCAGCCTCTCCCTCTATAAGAGTGCGGACCCGATTGTATGGGCCCGCCCCAGGAGCCGGATGGATCCGGATGGATTCCTGAAGGCCCTGGGGGAGTTTCCGGCTGACAAGACTGGTGCTCCTGTCGAGGCTCTGGTCGAACTGTGGAACGGAGAGATGACCAGGGCTGTGGACACGATCGCTCCCAAGCGTCCTCTCCCACCGGGCAGAGTCCGCTCTTCCCCTTGGTATACACCTGAATTGCGGGCGATGAAGCGGGTTGGGAGACAACTGGAGCGTAGGTGGAGGAAATCACGGGATGAAACTGACCGAACACACTTGAGAGCCCACTATCGGGCCTATGCTGTGGCGGTGAAGGCGGCGAAAAAGAAGTTTTTTTCCGCTTCCATTGCCTCCTCACAATGCCGTCCGGTGGAGCTTTTTCGAGTGGTACAAGGCCTGGTTCACCCGGGTCCTAAGGAAGATCCGATGCCACCCTCAAAGGCCCGCTGTGACGACTTTGCCAGGCATTTCAGGGAGAAAATCGCTCAGATTCGTCACGAGCTGGACTCCACTAATGAATCAGAGGTCTCTGGGGAGATGCCAATGCTACCGTCTGGTCCAAAATTGTTGGAGGAATTTCAATTATTGCGGCCCGATGATGTGGACAAGGTACTTGGACGAGTACGTCCCACCACTTGCCTATCGGATCCTTGCCCGTCTTGGTTAATAAATAACTCCAAGCACGGGATTGGGACCTGGATCTTGGAAGTGGTTAACGCTTCTCTGAGGGAGGGTCGAGTGCCTGCCCCTTTAAAGGAGGCGGTAATACGACCGGTCCTGAAGAAAGCGTCACTGGATCCAGAGATGGCCACTAACTATAGACCTGTGGCCAACATCCCGTTTCTGGGCAAGGTGTTGGAGCGAGTGGTGGCGGGACAACTCCAAGCACTCTTGGATGAAACTGATTATCTGGATCCTTTTCAGTCCGGCTTCAGACCCGGGTACAGTACTGAATCTGCCTTGGTCGCCCTGTACAATGACCTGTGCAGGGAGAAGGACAGGGGGAGTGCATCCCTGTTGGTTCTTCTGGACCTCTCGGCGGCTTTTGATACCATCGACCATGGTATCCTTCTGGATAGGCTAGCGGGATTGGGGGTTGGAGGCACTGCTTTGCAATGGTTCCGCTCCTATCTCAACGGTCGATTCCAGAAGGTAGTGCTGGGGGACCATGTCTCTGCATCATGGCAGCTATGCCATGGAGTACCACAGGGCTCCATTCTATCCCCTCTGCTATTTAACATCTATATGAAACCGCTGGGAGAGGTCATCAGGAGGTGTGGGCTGCGGAATCATCAATATGCTGATGATACCCAGCTCTACCTCTCGTTTTCCACTAATCCAGGTGAGGCAGAGGCTGTGCTGAACCGGTGCTTGGCCGAGGTAATGGAATGGATGAGGGCCAATAAACTGAAACTCAACCCAGACAAGACGGAGGTCCTGTTGGTTGGCGGATCGGGTTTCGGAGAGGGTGGATTTGACCTGGTCCTGAATGGTGCAACACTCCCTCTTAGGGATAAGGTCCGCAGCTTAGGAGTACTCCTCGACCCGGAGCTTTCTTTGAAAGCTCAGGTGACAGCGGTAGCGAGGAACGCCTTCCTTCAGCTTCGGCTGATTAATCAGCTGCGCCCCTACCTGGAGTACGACTGCCTGGCGACGGTGACACACGCGCTGGTGACTTCCCGCCTAGACTTCTGTAACGCGCTTTACGTGGGGCTTCCCCTGAAGACAGTCCGAACACTTCAATTGGTGCAAAATAGAGCTGCCAGCTTGCTGACGGGGACGGGGCGTTATGCTCACATGACTCCAGTCCTCCATCAGCTTCACTGGCTTCCCATTGAAGCCCGGGCCCAATTCAAGGTGTTGATTATGACCTACAAAGCCCTAAACGGCTTGGGTCCTGGCTACCTGAACGAGCGCTTACGTCCGTATATGCCCAACCGCCCTTTGAGATCTGCGGGAGAGTCCCTTCTCCGGGAACCCTCCATGAAAGAAATTAGGAGAGTAAGTACTCGGAGGAGGGCTTTCTCTGCGGTGGCACCCAACCTATGGAATTCACTCCCCAAAGAGGTCCGCCTGGCACCGTTGTTACTGGTTTTTCGGCGCCAGGTAAAGACCTTTTTATTTAAACATCATTTTAATTGTTCAAATATATGATCTGGCCAGGGCAACTTCTTCCTTCTCTTTTCTCCTCCTATATTATTTATTTACTTATTTTATACTGATAATTTTAATTTTATATTATTATGTTTGTAACTCAATGTATTTTTTGTATTTTTGTATTTAATGGTAATTTATTATGTTCTATTGTATTTCAATGTATTTTATTGTGTTGTAAGCCACCCCGAGGCTTCGGCAAGGGGCAGCATAGAAATGTTATAATAACAACAACAACAACAACAACAACAACAACAACACTGGCAGATGGTGGCAGGATAGATTGTTATATTATGTGAAAGGATTTCTGAACTTGGTTCTGGTCATGATCATTTTAGGCTGAGCAAATGCATCTTGTTCTCCAAAACTATGTCTGCCTTCCTGAGCCACTATTGTGTGCCTGCCTCTGGTTGCTGGATCTTGGGGTTTTAGTGAGAAACAAAGCAGATGCAGCAGCGCTGAAGTCTGTGCATATCGAACAGGGGCACACACTGGAGAGATGCTCAGTCCCAGGCTTGGAAAACAATGATGGTGGTCCCTTGCTTTCTTCCCTCTGGTTCTAAAATTTAAGTCAGTCCTTTGGAATGCAGCTCCTTCATTGAAGCTCAATAGATAACAGAACTCTAAATTGCTACAGTTAAAGGAGAAGCATCTGCTCCTGTAAAGAGCTGAATCCAACCTGGAAGCTTCCTGTCTGTCACTCCTTTTTAGCAATGCTTCTGATTCTACCCTCAGGGTGGCTCTCTTTGCTGGAGAGAGCCCGAATGGTGAAACCCTACTGACTGCTCAACTGGTTTCTCCTCCTCACTGGGTCAAGGACTGGGCCTCACACCTGCTCCCCTTCCCTCCTGAAAACCCTTCCACCCCTTCCAAAGTGGGCTGATGCTCATGCTTGGCCTGAGAAACTTAAGTATGCAGCCCAGAAGGAGCTTCAAAGGCTTCACACACACACCACCCTGCCCCACTCCTGCTCCTGCTCAGAACCTGACAGCAAGCCAACTGAGCTATCTGCAGCGAGCGAGTGATGGCCCACACTCTGCAAATGGCAGACACAAGGCTCCATGACCTTGATCCTGACCAAAACACTTAGCACTAACTACTTATGCCTAAGTCAGGCAGGTCCAGCTATGCCTTGCAGCCCTCTGGAGCACTGGCTGCCCCTCCCTGGTGACATCCCACTGCTGGGAAGTGAAGGTCCTTAAAGGCACAGCCCTCAGACCTGGGAGGCAACTACTCCATGGACTTCCTGCCTGGCATTCAGCCCATCTTGGTGAGCAGGCCCTGGGGCATGAAAGTGCAGGTCCAGATTCAGTTTCTCAGTGGAGTCCTGTTCACTACAGGTTCCTCTTTGGGGCCTTGGTCTCCAGATGCTCCTGGTGGCCACCTGCCACTTTCAGGGCTGCACCTCACACCTCTGCAAGGCGGACTTCTAATGCAATCAACACTTCTTCCTCTAAATCTGACTCCTGCATGCCACTCAGGGCAAGGGTTGGAACACATTTAGCACTGAAGAAAGGAGTTCTTTTAAGATTTCTTACAAAGGACTACTAATACGGGGTTGAATGCAAGGATGACATTCCACTGATGGAAGCAGTTCCATCACAGCCCCCTGTGTGCCCCAGAGTCTCCTTCAGAGGGCTGAGAACCCTTCCAGGACAGCATGGAGGAGTGCAGGGGACACTCAGAGGAAGTAAGAACTGTTATGAAGGCAGATTTTTCCAGCAGCGAGACACTGGATTCAAGCCCAATATCACATTTCCTTCTCCTCCCACCCACCATGCAGACTTCAAACAGCATTAATACATAAACCCTGTGACATTGCTGTCTTTTCATTAGTCCGTGGAGTTATCTACTGAATGATTTGGATAATTCATGCCCCTCTGCATAATGAGGTGAGGTGTGTGTGTGTGCGTGCACGCGCGCGTTTATATACATCATAAATCTTTGCTTAATATGCAGGTTGTGTTGTATGCCAACTTCTTGGGGCGGTGGGGGAGAACACGTAGTTGCGAGGTTCATGAGTGTCATAAATCATTCATGCTAAGGTAGACTGCAGTTGGGTGGACTTCTAAGGCAGATCAATTTCAAGGTGGTTGCTTAGCACACAAACATGAACCTTGCTTATTGTTTTTAATATATATATAATTTGCATTCTTCCTACATCTTCTCCTTCCCTCTTGAGCAGCTCCTCTGGCCTGGAGAATAATCTTTAACTGATGACTCGCCTGCTTTTTGGTTTTTTTTTTAGTCTCCAAATTCCATCAGAAAATACATTTCTAACCTGTAGGTCTATAATAAAATGAACCTTGTAACGCTCTGTTAATATGATTTGGGTATCTCAATAAATCTCAAGACAGGTGATTATAAAAAGTGGAGGACTTATTTTTCGACATACTGACATTTATCTATCGGTGACGTTAATTAAATGTTTCATGTCTCTGGATGGATTTTGCTTCTTGCTTGAATTTTCATTGTTCTGAGCACAAATAGCAAGCGATGCCACATCCACAGGGCATGAGGGGCATATCAGAAGTATCTTTGCCTTCAGCAGCCAGATTCTAGCACAGAGAAACTCTACTTCGTCCTATATGCTTGGTCCTGAGATCTGCCTAACATGCTGATTTTCTAGGGCCTGAGCTTGGTATAAATCAGGAGCAGGGAGCAAAAGCCCCAAGCTTCCCAGGCTTTCCCAGAAGGCCACACTACATTCTCCCAGCTCTGCCCCTTTCCCCCAACCACCTGTCACTGCATGCTTCCCAGTTTTCATCCAGTCCCCCTGCCCCATTATGCACAATTGCCATGGGATGCTAGGGCTTAGTTACTGGCTGTACTGGCTTCAAGCTACAATATAGCTGAGGGTATGTATGTAATTTTGGCTCCATTCCTTTAACTTTGGCCCCTGAAAGCTCATCTGAAAATGAATTTGGCCCTCAGGACGAAAGGGGCTCAACACACCTGGAATAAATGAAGAAAGCACTGGATGCTGCTTCTCCTTGGCTTCTAAAGTTAAAGTTTTATGATGTAAAATGGATGCTAAACTGACTCTGATTGCTAGAACCCTTCCAGTTTATGCTGCCCCTAAGGAGGACACTTCCACAGGGTGTTTATTTTATTTATTTATTTAAAGTTTTTATATGCTGTCCAATACTAAAAGTCTCTGGACAGTTTACAGGAAACAAGAAACAAAAAAAAAACAAAACAAAACAAAACAAAAACAAAAACAAAAAACAGCTCCTTTAGCTGTGGGTCTCTGGTTTTCGCCTTCCATTTCATCTGACCTATAAGGCTTGGGTCTCTCATTTGCACCCCTTCCTCTTTTTTGAGAGCCTGCACTCCCAAACTTCCAAGAGCTTTGCTCTGCCTCCCTCCAGGAAACCAGGCAGCAGCTGGATGCCCTCCTCTCTCACTCCGTAGCTCTTCCCTCCCTTCGGCTCCTGTGCCTTTGCCATCTTGCCTCAGCAGAGTCCTTCCCTTCCACCTCTTCCTGGGACTCCGAAGTGGATCTTTGCATCTGCGGAGGTGTGGGCCCAGACCCCATGGGAAACTGCAGATAAAGATCCAAGTGGAGGACACCAAATTGAGTGCATTCAGGTGTCTAGGATGGAGCTAGGAGAGGGGAGATTGGGATCTACTGCAGGATGGCTCAGTAACATCCTTGATTGGCAAGGGTTTCTGGCTGCCAGGAGTTTAAGAAGAGTTAATAAAACTGAAAGTTGAACAGAACCTCTCCTGTGGCTGGTTTTGTGCTAATCACTTATCTCCTAGACTCAGTGGCCCTAACTGGTCACACATGGAGGGATTGTTTGGTTGCCTCTGACCATGTTACGATTCCCTGCTCTGCAGTTGTATAGCTCAGGGGTGCAGCAGGCAATTAAAGAAAAGTTTTCTAAATACAAAGACAAGCATATAAAAAAACAAAACTCTACGATCATTTCATCTTCAAATCTAGTTGTTAACAGAGTTGTACATTTACAGTGCAAGGCTATGCCTGTCTACTCAAAAGTAAGGCTAGCAATTAAACTACCCTTACTTTTTAATGCTAGTTTAATTAGCAAGGATTCGATTAAACTTACTCCCAGGTAAGTGTGCATAGGATTGCAACCTTACATATTTTCCTCCTTTGCTTTACAGGCTAACATAAGGAGGAACAGACAAGGAATAATAAGAGAGAAGTCTCTTTTTTTATGATTCTTCACAATAGCAAGTTAGATTTAGTCTCTCTTCTGTCATCTGAAGAAAGGCTTCATGATAGCAAGGTAGACTTAGACTCTTTTCTGTTATCTAAAGAAAGGCTTCTACAGATGTTGCAGTTATGTCCCCGATTGCTACCTTAAATAACTGCCCTATAGCACAGTCTTATGCAAACCTACTTAGCAATAAGTCCCATTCAGTTCTGCCGTGTTTGCATCCAGGTTAAGTAGGTACAGAATTTCAGCCTTAATTGTACACAAACAGCTCTTCAAAGCCTTATCCATGTTGAATCAAGGTGACAGGCAGTACTGATGATCAAGGAGCTATTTTCAATGATAATAAATAAATCATTAAAATTGGAGCTTCAGGGGAGATATTTTCCAGTGTGCACTGGAGAAATATGTCGAGGTAATGGTCTCAGAATGCATATCTGGGGGAGGTATTTTCATCTAGAAAGCAGAACAAAAACTGACACCCATTCTGAACAGCTTAAATGTCAAATACTGAATATTAAATCCTTGCTAAAATGACTTGAAAATTACCAACACTTGCATGAGTATTTGTGAATGCGCACACACAAGAATATTACACACTGAAAACAGAAAATAGGAAAGTGGTAAAAAAGATGGTTTCCTGTAAAAAAAATACAACCATACTTTAAAAATCCATAATCATCTTATTATAAACATGGAGTGGGGTAGGGGGAGACATTATTTACTCTTACACATGCTCAACTAAGAATGTAATCCTTTGGATATTTTCACAGGAAAAAAGGACTATCAGGAATGCTGTTTGGGTAGGCTGGCAGTTGGAGGCCTTTTTTTCTGTTAAGACATACATAGAAAATGCCATAAAGTCCATTTGAAAACCTATTTGGCAGACATATAAGCCAAATAAGTTTTGAAATTGACACTGCTGGGGAGAATATATAAAGTATTTATTGTAATCTATGTTTTGCTATAAATAGCTCTCAGTGTCTTTTGTTATTTTAAACTAAATAACTAAAATGAAATAAGGGCAGAAATAAGAAGTAGAAAGGGGGTATAAGGAACAGAATAAAGAATGGAAAATAGGATTTTGAGAAATGTGTCACTAATAACTTTAAGACTAACAATGTAACAATCTAAATAAATCACAAGCAGAAAGCTGGCTAGGGAAGTGGTTGGACTGTTTCATGACAAGGAATTTAAAAGAGTACTAAAGGAAGATACAGAGATTACCTAGAAACTGAATGAATTGTTTGTATCCATCTTCAGTGGAGAAGGCATCTATCTGTTCAAGCACAGGTATATGGCTGATACTTTTTCAAGAGAGTTTAAGGAACTGAGGCAAATCATGGTGACAAGAGATGAAGTTCTAGATCTTTCTGACCAAACCCAGATGGCATCCACCCAACAGTTCTTAAAAAGCTAAAATGTGAAATTGCTGATTTTCTTACAAAAATAGGCAACTTATCCCTAAAGTCAGCTTCTGGACCAAGGGACTGGACTATTTAAGAAGGGATCTAGAGGGAAACGCTAGAGGGAAAATGACAAGATAAATCACTTGGCAGTGCAATCCTATGATCCAGAGACATTGTCCAGGGGCCCACAGATTCTTCATATTCTCAGAAAAGAGCTCAAGTTGGAAAACAGATTCTCCCCCACCAATTGCAATGCATTAAAGATAAAATTATGAAACACAGAGAAGGACAACTCTTGCTGAAGAAGTGTCAGCATGGCTTCCATTAACATACATCCCATCTCACTAGCCTTTTAAATATCAGCAAGTATGTGGAAGCATTGGTTACTTGGCATTTTGAAAGGATCTTTCTCACCAAAGTATCCTAATCAGACATAATCAGGATTCCTAGTCCCTTATCTAGCATCTAGCAAAACCTAAAAAATGTTGCATTTGGGGGCTTTTTGAACCACAACCTGAATTAGAAACATATAAACACAGAAACAATGTGAGAGAGGCCTCCCAGGCCATCTAGTCTGACTCCCAGCTCCAGCTCATGTAATCCCCAACATGTGGTTATCCAGTCTTTCCTTGAACACCAACCTCAACCACCCCGCTTGGAAGCCCATTCCATATCCTAGGGCTTCTAACTGTCAGGAATTGCACAACCTGAATATCTTTATGGGATATAAAAAGTTCCCAAATACCATTTGTATTTTTTCTCATCATGAGGAAATGTGTTCAAAATACCAGAACACCCAAATTAAGAAAACAGGCAACATTAGGTGCAATATTCGAATACACATTCATCCTGCATTTCTGCATACAGGGTAACCAACAAACATTTCTGCATCTTCAGATATAAAATATTTTTATTTTCTATTAGAAACATAAATGTAATTTTGAATGTTGTTAATATTTCTATACCACCCAATAGCTGAAGTTCTTCAGATGGGTCACAGCAGCAGATAAAATACAATAAAAATATAATGCAAAATACAAAACAATAATAAAAACATTATAAAATAAAACAAAAAAAATGTAAAACCCACATTTCAAGCCACATGTTTAAAAGCTACAATATCTTACATAAATTAAGTTATAAAGCAGTTGATATAATTCCCCAGTATAATATGAAATGAATGATATATCCTGACATTTGGGGACATTTTGAACTCCATACACAAAACTGCCTTTGGTGAGGCAATGTCTGTATGAAAGACTTCCTCATATCAGGTTGTAATCAGTATAGTGGATTTATATATATTGGTGACGTATAGGTACGTGAGGGGGTATCACATGGAGGTGGGTAGAGACCTGTTTTCCCCTGCAGAGGAGGGCAGGACATGTTCCAATGGAGCAAAGCTCAGGGAACCAAGGTTCAATTTGGATGCCAAGAAGTACTTCCTGACAGTTAGGACCCTGAGGGTGTGGAATGGGCTTCCATGGGAGGTAGTTGAGGCCCCATCAGTGAGCGTGTTCAAGGATAGGCTAAACATGCACATGGTAGGCATGTCATGAGGGGAGCTGGTTGTACCTGGGAGGTCAGACTAGATGGCCCAGGAGACCCATTCTGACTCACTCTGTTTCTATGTTTCTATTTCAGCTTTCAGCTAGTACAAGTTATCTGAGACTGAATCTTTCTACTCAGCATAATCATAATTTCCCTCTTCAGCTACTGGTCTGCACAATGGTGGATTTCAGAAGTTTAGAAGGTTTCAGGTTCTTCATTTTTTGGCTGAGGAAGCAGTTTTCTCCTCTTCCTGACACCCAAGACAGATTAAAATGACCTGTAGTAACCTCAAAGGGGCATGGACAATTTTACACCCTAATATGTTCGGGGTAAAAAAAGCAATTCTGTAGCACTGTTATGCAAATTTTGGAATATTTAATGTCCCAAACATGTTTGCATGATGGAACAAAATACATAAAAGGTAGGTGGAAGAAATTTGGGGACACTGTTTACTACCATGCAGGTGACAACGTTCTAATAGGATTAGATTGTGGGACTGCTAAAGGGAGTCCGATATGACTAGTTTGGCCCTCTAGAGCCACACATTATAAAGCAAGCTGAGGCTAAAAAGCACCACAAAAGAAAAAAGAAAAAGAGCTCTAGCTATGTATGGGCTGAATTTGTCACACTTCTGAAACCCTCTGTTTACATAATCACTATATCCAGTTTATTCACATTAAGACCTGAACTGTAAATTCTTGAGAAAAAGCTTTTTGCTATGTAACCTGTAGGTGGCAGTGTGCTATAGTAGAATATCGCAGTCACAAAAGTAGGTGAATTCCTTTTCTTTTGCTCTTGGAAGGAATAATTTGTTTCACCCATTCTAAACAAAACAAAACACCTGGAAAAGTGCTCTTAAAAACAGATGCAAAACTGGAAAATCACATGTCCATAAGAACTGCTAAGCAATCATTAGTAAGGAACCACGAGTGTGTAATCAACGCCTTGTATAGTGAAGCTCACCGAGTATTTTGAAGAGCATGAGCAAAAATTAGTCTTCCTGAGCAAAAATAAAAAATACCTCCACTTCATTGGCTTAACCAAAACCAAACAAGAACCCTTTCTGGTAATCAGCAAAACATGGAGTATGTTCTATCGAACTCCATGGAGCTTCCTAAGAAAGTCTTCACAGAACTGGGCAGCAAGATTACTAAGGTAGATTATACCAGTAATTGAGGTGGACCTGAAGGCATGGGAAACATATTTCTCCTGGCATTCATTTGTTTGGTAGAAAGCATTTTGCCAGAAGACTAAGACTTTGCTTTTTTCCTAGTTTAATTTCCTATCACCAAGAATACATTTTGTTCTCCCTCTTAGTATGAGCTTATATTTGCCCATCTGTAACACTTTGATAAGGCTTTTAACAATCCTTCTGTTCTGGTCCTTTTCTCTTCTCTTCCCTCCAAAGCTTCTCATTTATTACTTTATAAGAAGATTGTTTCTACAAATGAACAATTTTTAAAGACATCTGAGTTTGTAGCATCTGAAACTTTCAAACTACTCCAAGTCCAGAAATAAAATTACAACTGAAGTCAACTTTAATGTGGCATGCAAGGCAGAAAGCTGCTGTTTCAGAGACAGTGAGGAATTCTTAAGCATTTGAAAATTAAGATGTACACTAGGTTTTGAGGAGGAACTTAAAGAAAGCATTTCAGGAAGCTACAGATTATATCTACATCACTATCCAAATCCAATTCTACATGTCCTTTTAGAAGTTCTTCAAGGTTGGGTCAAGCTAGATAGTGATGCAAGCTGGAAATTCTAGACATTAACCCAGAATTGATGGAGTCAAATGAAGCTTACTTACTTATATTCAAATATGAAGTGTATCTCCACCTTTCTACCAAAACTGGCACTCAAGGTAGCAAATGATGACAAAATACAAAATAAAATAAGATATCGGCAAAAAACTAACATAAAAACAAATTAAAAATTACAGTTAAAAACAACAACAAAAGCTGTAGCCAGCACCTAACCAGCCAAACTTGCTTCAAAAGCAAAGCAGCTTACAAGCCAAAGGCCATGGTGCGTAAAAGCATCCGTGTGTCTTCTGACAGAAGGACAAGCAAGTGGAAACCCAACCCAACATAGCCTCCCTCAGGCTGGGAGCAGCCACCAAGCAGGCTGTTGCACGCCCCCCTCCCCTCAACATGCCAGCAAGGACAGTGGAACTGGGAGAAGGACCTCCCCCCAAAACCTTAAAGTTCATTTCTGCCAGCTTGCTCCTCAAAAATCGACAAGTTGCTCTGCGGCTGGCTGGGTATATGGGAGTTCAACCCAACAGATCTGGAAGGGACCAGGTTGGAAAAGGCTGCTCTGTAGGGTACCGATGAATGTGGGTAGAGGGAGTCCTATCTGCTATAGCTGGATCAGACTCGACATTAGGACAACTTAAGAGGCAAGTCCCATGGCTACTTAGTAGCGAAGCAATGGCTGAAGGGTCCATTTTACCATTCAAGGAGAGGAGTGCCAAGACACAGACTGGAAATGCTGCCAAGGTCCAAACACAGGTCAGCAGACAAACTGGAACAGTCCAAGAAGGAGATTCAAGCAGGAGGGCAAATAGCAGCAGCGCAGCCATTCAGTCACAGAACAAGGTCGGGAAAATAAGGATTCAGGAGGCTAGTAGGAAGATGCCGCTCTAGCAGCTCTCCTAGCCTGGAATGGGGCTTTTCTGCATGAGTGGCTGGCCAGAAGCCCACCCAAAATTCAGCTGTGCTCATTCTGGAAGATGCCCTCCTTGTGAGAAGAAGCCCTGTGCACAATCAGTTCTTCACTTACAGTGAGTTATTTCTGCATCTTCTGAGGAAATAACTTGACTGCCTCTTCAAGCATTGCCACTCCTGGGAACCTAGATGGCCATTGCATCTCAGCTTCTGAAGCAGGGTCTTTTGTGGGTGGGTAGACTTGGCCAAGGGGTCAAGCTCCTCCTGTAATGCTAGTGTAGGCCCTTCATGAGCGTTGTCAGTTCCTGAGGTCTCCAGGTCCTCATCTGAGGAGGAATCACCTACTGGAGCCAGAGAGGTCTTTTCTGCAGAGGCTGGGGCTGATGACCTTCTGCTCTGCTCCTGGGTCAGATTAGACAGTAGCAAGAAAGGTTCTGGCCATCTGAACTGCAAGAGATGAGAGTTTCATCAGGTCTCAGATCATGAAAGGCCTTGTGAGGCCTGCTGCTGCCACCAGCCCCACAGCCTTTTCTGTCCTATCAGAACTTGGTACCTGGCTTCAGTAACCCCAGGGTTTGACGATGTGAAAAACAGCATGTGAGGATGCCCTGCTGGCAGTCTGGAAGTGCCAGATATGGGCCACCTCCTCCCATGGGTGGTTTACAGAAATTGTATTGTCTCAGGTGACTTGAACTGGCTCTTTCTTTCTTATTTGTAGGCAAGACTAGGGGTGCACAAGCTGAATGGATCCAGGATGTGTGACTGAAATCACAGCATCATGTATTGCCCCACAACAGGCTGCAGCACCACCCAGAGTACCCAGCTTTAAAGAGCTTCCCTTGCAGCTCACAATTGAAGATACAAGATACAGATGTCTATCCTGAGTGTTTCCAGCTAATTGTTCCTGGAGACAAAGGACAAAGGAGACATTTGAAGACATTACAAACTTTATTTTTTTATTTTCCTAAGGACAGGGGAGGGAAGAGGGAAAGCAGCAGTGAGAAGAGGAGTGAGAGAGAGGCAGAGAGAGAGAGAGAGAGAGAGAGAGAGGCCATGGAGGGAGGTGAAGGAGGCAGGAAAAGAACTGAAGATTGAGTGGACCTCCTTTCTCCTTCCTTCTCTTCTCAGAGCCATTGCTGCCCTGTCAAGGGTGCATGAAAGTTCTTACAGCACCACTCCCTGCCCCCTAACCCACTGAAACCACCCCTTCCCCCCACAGATCAGTACCGCATGTTTAGTACACAATGGAATATATGCTGTGGGAAGAGCATGACATATAAATGACAGATAGTCATGATATAAGAGGTATGAAGAAACCCGGAAGAGAACAGCAGAAGTTGCTTGAGGATGAGGGTGTGGGGTGACTGGCATGAGATGTGCCAGTGTGTCCGGTATTACAATGTCAGTAAAAATGGTTTGTGCAGATCAGCCAGGATGCCTGTTTGCCTCAGAGATCCCATTTTTGGTACAGTGAAAAAGCCATGCCTTCTGTAGTGATCCCCTTCCCCAACTTATCCAGCAACATTTGAGCCATTTGGTTATATGATCAAACAATGCTGCCTTGGAAATCTGATTAAATAATTGAGCTTCTCTGCTACTGGCTCACAAATATTTCAAAAGACATCATGGAACCTAGTTAAAGGACATCCTCTTTTGCTTTTTTATGCTAACATTTTGCTTATTTCTCTGAACTTAGCCCTTCAAAGTGACTCACAGACCTAACAATCATAATAAAATATATAATCAAGCAATATTATCGCAAGTGAGGATAAGTGCCTTGCTACACTTTGGATGCTTCTGGATTGATAGGCCTTATTTTAATTGTGACACTTCTTACATGAATCAAGCAATAAGGCTGCAATCCTGTAGAATTTTGCCTGGATGTAAGTCCTAATGAAGTCAATGGGTCTTACTTCTGAGCAGACACACAAAGTATAAAACGGCAAGCACAATAGTGCAGAGAAATACTCTGTCAATTATGAAGGATCCAATAGAAAGCCTGAACAAAAAAGTCAATTGAGAACAAACACTCAAGAAAAGGAAATATTCTTAACAGCCTACTGGCAAACTTTCAGAATGGAGCCTGGATACCATGGAGAGCCAGTTCCATGATTGTACCAAGCACTGTCCTGAAAGCTCAGAGGTTACTGGTGAATCACAGGAACGGATCACATTTTTAGAGTAAAAACTTCGATGAGGTGGTGGTGGGGGAAAACCTTGCAACTTCAACAGGAGGAAAAACAGTTCATGGGAATTTTAAGTAGAGCCATGCCTGTAAAGAGTAAATCCCAGTAGTGACAAAACGGAGGCAAAGTACCAAGCAGTACAGTTTAATTTGTTCTTGCAATAGCGGGTGCCCACCACACAGGTAGCGCGCCGGTTACACAAAAGACATTGCCTTTTATTCCCTTTTCCCGGCTCGCAGACCCTTCTTCTTTTCTCCCATTGGCAGGGCTACTAAGAAGTTACAATTTTCTCCATCTGCCTACATCATACTGCCCCTTGATATGCTCCCCCTCCCACACATGCATCCCATGTTCATGCTAATGAGCTCATTACCTATGAGAGGTGTGTCAGTTACTATTCATGAACCTATTAAGCATGCGCAGTAAGTTCAACAGGCCGGAGTGGCCTTGTAGATTCTTACTTGATGCCAACTTGCTTCTTAAATCTTGTGGGAGGATGAGATAGGAAGAACAGGCCTTCCTCCAGGCTCATTACGGCCAGTTGTAAAAGGCAATCAGTTTCCTGCTCTCTTCCACTGAAGGTGACAGTTTTACCACTGCTCCCCCAATTTTTACCCTCTCTGGTATTTTTCAGGACTTTGATGTAAGAAACACTATTTTGGTACAACTATTTACATGGTTCTATCCTCAGGCCTTTTGGCCTTAAGGGACTTCAATGATCCTACCCTAGCCCTGTATTTCACCCTTTCTTTGGTAACAGTAATATTTCATTTCTCACATGCCTGACAGGAATGAAGGAGTACTGTTTTGCATGGATTTTTGGAGACATTGTACAAATAAGCTCCAAGAGTCAGGAAACAGCATTGTTTATAACTCTGCATTTCGGCTGGCTGCTCTCCTCCCTGTTCTGCAACACATGGATGAAAGCACAGCCCTTAATGTCCATATGGCAGACAGTGAAAAATGGGATTTACAGTTTACCCTTTACAGATCATTTAAATGTTCTGATGAGATTTCTTCAAAATGTGAATGGGATGCCTGAAATATTGCCAAATTTGAAAACAGTGCTTCTGAGCTCATGGTATCGGGATTGCGGTTGTTGTTTCAAAAATAAACCCACTAGCCTCTCATCTTTGACCGCCAAAAATGTTGACAGAGAATTTATTGCATTTCATCCTAATAAAATGTGATGTTTTTATTGTCATTTTATATAAATGTACTTTTATTTTTGAATTACGCCAAGTGACAAGCACTAGTCATAGCTGAATAGAGAATAAATCATCTCTCTAGTTTTATAAGTCTAATTCTTGTTCCAGAAAGTAACTATATTACTTTTATCAGGAAAGCAGCTCATGTCCCCTGCTGAAAGAAAATTATCTAATAGTTAATCTGCTTTGATTAAAAGCTTGAGTATAATAGTAAGGGACATAATGTTGGGTGTACAATCATTCCTCTCTCTCTCTCTCTCTCTCTCTCTCTCTCTCTCTCTCTCTCTC
>NW_025336010.1:6149401-6157337 GCF_004798865.1 Varanus komodoensis
TACATGTGCCTGCTAGCCCATTCCTTTGAACCTACATGTGCCTGCTACATTCAACAGAAAGGGCGAACAAAGCCATGCAGCCTCAGGAACATGAGTGCAAAGTGGCCGGGCAAGTGGAGGTGGGGGAGACCCACTAAAGCAAGGGGACAGGCAGACACATGTGCACACAAATACAGACTTCAAACAGAGGCACATACAAAACCACTCAGAAAAGTAACCACAAAACACATGTCATACACTCAGAGTGGAAATGCCATGTCTTCCATTTTATCTTCCACCTCTGTACGAAATTTACCCCAAAAGGCTCAAGAATTTTAGCCCAGAGAATAGAAAATTTGGGAGAAATGAGACAGCAGTCCCCAAATATCTAAAAGGATGCCATGAAGAAGACATTTTCTGTTGTTCCAAAGAGCAGAACTAGAAACAATGATGGAAATGCCAGGCAATTAAATCTGGTTTCACTTCAGGAGAAATTTTATAACAGTAAGAGCTCTTCAACACTAGAACAGACAGCCTCAAGTTGGTGAGCTTTCCTTCAGTGGCAGCATTTAAATGGAGACCAGACAGCCATCTGGGATGCGGCAGCTGCTTCCTGAATCGAGCAGGGAGGAGGACTAGATGACCTCCAAGACTGCTTCTAAAATCCTTTGATTCTGAAGGGAGAAGTGCGGTGGTTACTAATGTTTTGGTGACAGATAAAAGGTTTTTGATGGGAAGGGAGCAATGCTTTTAAGAGCAATGGAATGGCCTCATTTTTATGGCGTGGTCTCCCGATGTGCTGCGGAGGAAGAGGCTTACTTGATTTATGTGGTGGTCTTTTCTGTGCCAGCTGAAGACCTTTTCAATCTCCTGAGCCATTTTTTCTCCTTCCACATTTGTGCATTCTTAGAACGTTGTACTGCTTGCTAGGTTTTACCTTGGTTTTATTTGGTTTTAAATGCAAAGGGTTTTATATTCTGTTTTACTATGTTATTATATTTTATGGTTTTCACTTTTGTTTTGTGAACCACTCAGAGAGGGAATTTCAGCTGCTGGGTGGCGTATAAATAAATAAATAAATAAATGACACTTGAATGTGAGGTTTGCTGTATCCTTAAGATCTCAGTGGCTTTGAGGAGCTCGTAATCAACAAACCAACCATACCTCCACTGGCTCCTTCACTCCCAGAAGCCTGACATGCCACAGAAGCTGACAGCCATTAAAAAGTGCCTTGTGCACAGCATCTTGGGGAGCGGTAGCTAGCTGCTGTTTGGCACAAGAGCTGTATCTTCCCCAGCATCGACACAACCAGTCAAGACACTCGTAAGGAGACTCTACATTGCAAAGATTGCATGGAGCTCCCAAAGCAGAGTCCATGGGATCTGATTCGAGGCCTTTCTTCCCAGGTCTTGGGGCACTGGCTGGCAGAGCCCCCCACAGCACCTGGGCCTTCCCCCACCTAGCCCACGGTCCCCCGGGGGCCTGGCAGCAGCTCTGCTGTGGCTACTAGTCCACGCCTCTCCTTGCCTGCAGTTTTGTCTAGTGGCAGCCGTGGGCCATCATGCCGCTCTCATTCTAGTAAAATGCTGCAGCCACTGAGTGCAGCTGCCCATGGGTGCACATCAAGAGGAGGGAGCCACTGGCTGCCCCGCTCCTCACGGGATGGCCTGGCCAGGGGAGCATGATGTCGTGGACTGGCAATGGAGAAGCCCCTGCACCTGGTCACTCCATGCGTGAAGGAGCACATGGGGCAGGTCGGTGGCTGCAGCAGCATCAATGCAGGGAGCGCATGCATGTGCTGGTGAGTGAGAGGGAGGATTAGTCATATGGGTGGAGAGGGCACTAAGAGCAGCTTTCTGCCCCCAAAAAGGAGTTTCATCTCTTCCTTCCCACACATGATTCAGATCTGGTCTTGTGTTCCAGTGCTGCTTGAACATGGTATGGCTCAAATCAAACTCTGCAGAATCCAGCAGTAAATATCTCCATGGACTATACCATCTCAGGCCTCAGGAACTGGGGTTCTGTGCTTACATGCTCCCAAGGGGACAATTCCATGTCAGGGAAATTAATCCTTCCCTTCAGCATGTTAGTTTTGGAGGGGCAGAGTGTTCAGTGTCATTTCCCACCTTCCACCTTAAGTGGTACAATCCAAAGAAGGCTTGAGCACCTGATTCTACTGTAGATATAAACCAGCCTTCAGCATACTTCATACAGACCTTTTGAAACATGTTGCTGAGGGGGCCTGAATATGATCATGTGTGTAAAACATAAAAATGTTTTCAGGGACTGTAGATCATGCAAGCCAGCCCTAAGTTGTTGCAATAATACAAAAAAGCCAACTGTTGACCAGGCAAAGCTGCTGGACATCTTTCATTTTCTTCCCATAAAGGTTGACCATCTATGTCCATGCACACTAATTCCGTGTGTGTGTGCGTGCGCGTGCGTGTGTGCGTGTGTGCGTGCGTGTGAGAGAGAGAGAGAGAGAGTCCACCCTGACACTGCTCTGTCTGCTGGTCTGACCACAGCTGGAAGAATCAGCAAATGACTTTCAGATAACAGAACAGCTTTTCTTATACCAAAATTTATATCCCAGAGCAGCACGGCCTGAGACAAGGGGAATAGGCATAGAATTTATTCACATCTTAAAATGTGACATGGCCAACGCATGAGAGTTTATGGATCTTGTTTGCATTATTCAGAGCCCAGACTATAAAGCAAAACTGGGGAATACAGCAAGTATTGCTGGTTGTATCCATTGTGGAGAGTACTGCTCTTTACGAGAGAGACATGGCTCATTCCATTTGATGCTGTTGAAATTTTGCCCATGTAGGCAAGGTTATTTGTGGGTGGAGGAGAGATGCTGGTCAATCAGGGGGAAATCAAATAAAATCATACCTGCCAAAGCAGGCACTGAAAATTGCCTTCATTAGTGGCAAAGCACACGAAATTTTCTTCTTGTTTTGACTGTTAAGTACAGCATTGTTTGGCACTCAGCAGCAGCTGATCCCTGGTCAAGGCTCAAAAAATAAATCACTTCCTGCTGAAATACAAATAGGCCAGCAAAGGAGTTTTGTAATGCAGAAAGTGAGCGAGGAATTGCCAGGCATGTTCCCAAGCACACAAGCAGCTTTCTTTTGTATGTACCTGCACTAGTTCATGTTCACAGGATTTGCCACTCTGCCTCATCCAGTGTCCCAACCCTGATCCACACACCACTAAGATCTAGTTCAGACAACATGTGGCCCTCCAGGAGCTTTTGAACTATAACTCCCATCAGTCCCACACAGCTGGCCCCGCTGGCCATTTGCCCAGCTCCAGCCTAAATGGGAGTCCATAGGGACTTCATCTGAGGAAGAGGTGTCCAGCTGAGGAGCCTTGTCACTTTTGCATAGACAGGAGCAAAAAATAATGGGCTGACATGGAAAGTATGAATTGCACACTATCTTAGCACAGATTTCACCAGCGTGGCATCCTCAGGCAGTGTGTCAATGACCCATGAGCATGGATGCTTGGACCATATCACCTCCTCTCCCATTCTATTAGGCTCTGTTTTTGCCATTTTAAATTTTCCACAATGCTCTGGAGTGATGCTCTGTTGGGGCATTGCGGGAATTATGGGTGCACCACAGCTGTCCGCTGCACATGATGGCTTTGCTGCTGCTGTTTAGGGGCAGGAGGGACCTGCCGGCATGCATGAAGCCTATGGACACCTAGAGCCCCAACACAAGGTGCTAGTTTGCTGGAAGCAGCTTGAACCCAATGGTGGAGTGGTACCACCAGTACATTATCTGTGCATGCATATGGCTCCTTCACACAGACACAGAGGACATAGTTAGAGGGTGGGGCAAGATGGCATTAGCTTGCTTGGGGCATGGCTGAAAGATTCTGTCCTTGAACATGTGAGGTAAGAGGGCCATGTGGACCCCTCTGTGGTGTTGAGGTTAAACACAAACATACTTAGGTGACTCTGGGTTGCTGGAGTGTGCATTGTGTTCATTTTGTGAACTGTTTTATAAACAGGAATGAATAAAAAGACAGTTGTTAAAGTCTTTATCATTTCCAAGGAGCTGCATTCTGTTGTGGGGCGATTTTACAAACGAAACCAGAGACTGGTTGGAATTACCGAGAGATTTATTTACCTGCCGGCAGGGACCATGCACTCGTGAGAGTGTGGTACCGGGCAGACGAATGCAGCTAATTTTATACTCTTTTACAGCTATGCAGGTGCATGAATGACAGCGGACAATGGGGAACCCCCCTGAGTTACATTTGCACATTTTGCACCTTTCCCATGCTAAGGCAAGCAAGCGAGGTTACAAGGGCGAGACGCTGGCGGTTATGCTTGAGCATGGTCTGCTTTGTTTTCATCCTTGCGTAGCGTGCACATTTGTTGCGGGTTCCTGTTCTTGTTCACGCGAACAGGACACCCTGATCATGCTTTCTTTTACCCGTGACGAGGCATGCCCTGGCTGCATGTTTGATTATAAGGGGGGTTACCACATTCCCTACTGGTCTTCTTGGGGAATCGAATCATCGAGTCAGCGAGCCGCTAGCGGATGCTGCTTTCAGCCCACACCCTGGCTCTGGTCTGGAGTGCCAGTATTTTCACAGCGTCAATGCGCTGCTTGACAAGGTGGGTAATCCAACGGAGCAGGAGGGGGCCAAAAGTACAGAAAAATAACAACCCTAAAAAGGGTCCTGCAAGGGAAGAGAACAGGCTGGTCAACCAGGGGGACCAGTTGAAGAGGCGCTGATACCAGTTGGAACCCTCCTTGCGGCGCCTTTCCCGGTCCTCCAGGCGGGCTTTGACTAAGTCTAGGCTGTTACGGATGATGCCTGAGTGATTTGCATAGAAGCAGCACTTCTCATCCAAGGCAGCACATAAGCCGCCTTGTTTTAGCAAAAGTAAATCTAATCCCCTCCTGCCTTTTCAACCACCTCCATGGTAATGACTATGCTGGTTCTGCAAAACAGCTCAACTCCTCCAAATATGTTTAAATTAATTCATTGGCTATTTTTTTCTCAAGGAATTTGTTGGAAACAGATGGGGTTGTCTTGTCTTATGCGCCCAGCTCCAGCTGTTTAACTTTGTCTTCAAGGGCAGCTAATTTATCCTTGAAGGCTTCTCTCCAACTTGTAACACCATTGCTGTTCTGCCAGATTGGAGTTCCCTTTACTGTTTACTGTTCACTGTTTTTAAAGTACAAAGCAATTAACACATACCAAACGATTCCCCAAGTGCAGTCCTAAATCCTACCTACGTTTTCATCACTTACTGTGGCAAAAAGGGTTTCCCTACAGGCTCCAACCTTATAGTTGGGGATTTTTCAGAGCCGCTCTGAAAAATGCACTGTATCATTATTTTGGGATAATGTGTTTCTTTAAAAAGGGGGAGAGGGGAAGAAATAACACCTGCATCTTTGAAAGACACAGTGAATGATGGTGCTTATATGAGAAACAGCAAAGTCAATTCCTTAGCAAATATGCTTTTGGAATTACCAACCTGATGCAAACAGTTGCAACCCAAATATCATGAAAAGTGTGTGTGTGTGTGTGTGTGTGTGTGTGTGTGTGTGTGTGTATTACTTTTTACAGTGACTAGACAGCCTTCCTTTGTAAGAGAGATTCTAGATCATGGTCAGTGGCACTCTCCTAGTACTGAACTGTTCCCCACCTGCAGAGAGGATCAACACCATGGATAGCAACTTAAAACTGCAAACTCTATCCGTGTGTGGCTACACCAGCCCACTAACCTTGGAACCAGGATGGGCAGGGGAATATTTGCCTATATGGCTTCCACATAGCTATTGATTGCTTCCTGCCTAATCTTGGGAGCTAAGCAGGGTCAGGCCTGGTTGAAATCTGGATGGGTGACTTAAAAGTTGTGAACCACCCCAAAAGGCTTGGCTATGGGTGGTATAGAAATGGAATGGAATGATAATAGTAATAATAGCTTAGCAGGTGCTCATAGGACCAAAAGAATATTACTTTAAAGTGTACACAGAGATAAGTGGGAGCCAGCTAGATCCTAAGTCTGGGCCCAATTCAAGGTGTTGGTGATGACCTATAAAGCCCTTAACAGCTTGGGTCCTGGTTACCTGAAGGAGCGCTTATGTCCATATGTGCCCGCCTGCCCCTTGAGATCTGCGGGAGAGGCCCTTCTCCGGGAACCCTCCGTGAAGGAAATTAGGAGGGTAGGTACTCGGAGGAGGGCTTTCGCTGCGGTGGTGCCCAATCTATGGAATGCGCTCCCCAAAGAGGTCCGCCTGGCGCCGTTGTTATTTGTTTTTTGGCGCCAGGAGAAGACCTTTTTATTCAAACGTTATTTTAATTGTTAATATTATTTATTTATTTTATTCTTTGGCCAGGGCAACTTAATTTATACTGTTAAATTATATTGTTTTATGATGCTATTTATTCTTGTTTGTGAGCCGCCCCGAGGCTTCGGCGAATGGGGCAGCATAGAAGTTCCCTAAATAAAATACATAATCAATCAATAAAGGACGTGTGGGAGTGTCTGTTCTTGACTATATGAGTTGCTGCTACAGCAGAAACCCATTAAAAAGGGCACATTGAATCATGCAACTTCAAGGTCATGAGTGCTAATGGGGGGTTGGGAGGAGGAGAGCCACAAAAGCAGGGAAGGACAGATGGACACATTTCAAACTGATGTACACACAAAACCAATCAGAAAGCAACCGCAAAACACATACCTCACACTCCTGGAAATGCTGTAACTTTCTTTTGACCCTCCACCCTCATATGAAATTGTGCCCAGGCAAGGGAAGATAAAGGAAAGATAAGACAGCAAACCTCTAAAGGGTTCGCACAAAGAAGATGGATCGTACCTCAACTGTTGTTCCAAAAAGCAGGACTAGAAGCGATGATAGAAATGGCAGAGGATTAGATTTTGGTTCCACTTCAGGGGAAATTTCATACCAAAAAGAGCTCATCAGTGCTTAAACAGACTGCTTCAAGTTGATAAGCTCTCCTTCAATGGCAGTATTTAAACTGGGATCAGGCAAACATCGGGGATTCCTGAACTGAACAGGGAGCTCCAGATGACCTCCAAGACTGCTTCTAAAATCCTTTGATTCCAAAGGGAAAAGCATCATAGTTGCAAAAAATGTAGGTGTGAGACACAAAGTCTTTTTGATGGGATGACAAACTTTTAATAGTTTTGGATTTGCTCCATTTTTGTGGCAATGTCTCCTCCTGTACTGTGAGGAGCATGGGGTTATTCAATTTATTTTCATTGCCTTCCCCATTTTCATGGAAAGCCTTTTTTGCTTCTGTTATGTGGGTTTTGTGTGAATTTTGAATCAGAATTTTTCCTGTGCTTTAAACCCACTGTGGATCCAATTCATTCTTGACCCAGGGAGGAGGGGGTTTGCAAAAGATGCTCTCAGTGGACCCTATTTCCAGGTTCAGGTTTTGAGAGGCCCCTCAGACTACTTGCCCTCCGTGAGCCCCACCACTATTGAACCAGCTGACAAACTTTCCTTCTCCCTCTGGGCCCAAACTACTGCTATACCAGTAAACACTCCTTTGAACCTTCATTTGTCTGCCACAGCAACCATCAATTGAACAGAATGGGTAGAGTGAGGTGCACAGAACATGAGAGCAAAGCAGGGGACTGGGCTGTGCAGGGGGCAGAAGAACAGACAAACACACACACACACACACAAACATACTTTTCAAACGCATGCATGCACAAAACCATTCCCAAAGTAACCCCAGAGCACATCACACACCCATGGTCAGGAGCACCATGACTGCTTCCAAAGCTAAATTGCTAGGATTATATGGGAAAAACTCAGGGAGAAATGGAGCATTAACAAATGTTTTGGCTCCAGATAAACGGGCCTTTGTGTGTGGAGGGGAGACAGTTTTCAAGGGCTGTGGGTTAGGTGCATCTATGGCACTGTGTGCTGCTGTGCTGTGGGGAAAAGGGGTG
>NW_025336010.1:6157437-6186263 GCF_004798865.1 Varanus komodoensis
CCCGTCCCGGCAGTTGGCCCGTGGGCCACGAGTTTGAGACCCCTGATATAGATGCTGTTCCTCCTAAAGTATGAGAGACAAATCCATGTCATCCCCCCTCCCCCGCATTTTCTAGGAATGATTGGGATAATGCTTTTCTGGTGCAGTTTAGTGGAAGGCTTTTTGATTTGATTCTTCTCTTGCCTTGGCTAGTTTTTTTTGGCAGCTGGCTTTGTGACATCCTGTTATGTGACCAGGGCCAGCCCAAGACATTTTACTGCCTGAAGCCAAGAACGAGATCATGCCACTCTCTATTCCCTGCACAGAAGCCAGCTGGACTGGCTGCTGAATCGTACTTCAAGCCTGAGTACGGGGCAGCTGCCTCCACTGCACCTGAAGGTAGCAAACTAGCCTGGGCAGGGCAGGCACACAGCACCCTCCTCTGCTGCCGCCTCCTGGCTTTTGTGGCCTGCAGCAACTGTTGGTAGGGCCAGCCATGCGTCTGACCATGGGATAGGCAGGAAGCAACCAACATGTTTGATAGGTTTTACCCATTTGTGGGGCTTAATCCTTCCTCTGCACTGTTTGTTCAGGATTAAAATAAAATAAAGTAAAAATGAGGAAATGGAGGAAAAAACGAAGCTACGTTAAGCTCTGTCATTCTGCAAACTCTAGTCTCTGACATTACTCTGGATACCCAGGCTGAGCAATATCAGCTCACGGTAGGACATAGGCAAGAGAAACACTTCTGCTTGACAGTTCTATTTATTACAGGGGTGGGAGAAATCGGTCCATTTCATAAAACATGGTTGTGCCAGGAGTTATGGGAAGGTAATAGCAGATTTTGATAGGCCTAATAAGAAGGGAGTGGGGGAGACCTTCCTGAAGGTTGCTTAGTGACATGGTCATTGGAAGGTTGAACAAAAGGGCATATTCTTGTTCATGCGCACTCACCAGCATTGTGATGACACATGATTTCCTCAGAAACACACTGGTCACCCAAATAGGCTGCTGTGAGAATTTAAATGGAGCTCGTGGGGTTTTAATTATTAATTCTCTTTCTAGTTTATTTAATTTGCTAAATGCACCTAATTATACAAACGCAACCTGCAACATTTTGAAGGGAAGGGGACCATTGCATTTGGTAAACTGCATCCCACGAACCTTCGCTGACGTAGAGCTGCTGTGAAACAAATGAACCCTTCGTCATGTTTGCAATGACTACAGTAGGAAAAGACTGGCAAACCTTGGATTTATCTCCAACTGCAAATGGTCTTTACGTACTTCAGACTTTACGTTAGATCACAGCCAAGGTCCATCAAGCCTGCCCTCTGGCTATGGCTGTAGCCGGAAGAGATGGCATAGCAGAATGCATTGTTTATGGCTGTGCACCACAACTGCGCAGAAGTCTAATAATTAAGGTCAGCGGAAGACTGAAGATGTGGATTCTTATTAGTGGCATTTCTATTAAATGTTCTGTTCTTCTCTGTTTTCGAACTTTGTTTGACACCTGGCCATCAGAGTTCACATCTTCAAATGTAGTCAGCAGCAAATAAAATTGACAACCTTTGTCTTAAACAGAAGGGCCAGTGTGTGTGTGAGTGTAAGATTTTTTCGTTTCTTTTCACAAAGGAATAATATTGACTTGGCGGTCACCTCTGCAGTCTGTTTCATGAGTACTATCTGTAGTTATCTAGCTATACATCTCTCTTCTTCTTAATCAGCAATAACTCCCACTTTGTTCAGTGGAGCCTATTGTGCTGTGAAGTAAACGTACACAGCACAATAGTCTTAAGCATAGTCTCTGACATCCAATCCATAGGCTTGAACCCTATAAGTTAATGGAAGTTTAACTTTTACCTTGTTTCTTTTTCACTTGCCTTTGGTATTAACCAATGGCGACTTTCATATAAGAGGTAGTTGTTGTATCTCGCGGTTTTGCAGATGAGACCAGAGACCAGTTGGTAAATTTAAAGAGGAGTTTATTACCTGCAGGGACCAACATTCTAGTAAGAATGCGGTTGCTAACAGAGTTGGAACGAGATTTTTATACCTTCACAGTCAGCTTTCGGCAAATGGGGAACAATACAATCAGTTTTTGACAAGAATGAGAACAATGGCGACAACGGGAAGTTACAAAATCACATAGCAGCAGTTAAGCAAGCGATATACAGAAGCAGATTTGGTTAGCAGTAAGTTTTATCTTTTAATTTACACCTTTTAGGCAATCTTTGCCCATTACGTCGCAGGTAAGCTCTTTCCATTTTCCGAGGGAAATTTTCTGAGATAGCTGCTAGACATTTTGAATGGGCTAGAGCTTAGGGGAGCTAAGTCTATCATGAATGCCCTGAGACAGCTGATTATTCTAACGTTTAGCCGTGTCATGCAGGTCTGGAGCCTAGAGGAGTCATGCCTATCCTGAATGCCCTGAGAAAGCTGAGAGATATTTCCACTATGTCAGGAGCCTGGGGAGTCGTGCCTAACAGTAGTGCTTGGCTTGCAGGACTTCCCTCAAACAGAAGCAAGGACAGCAACATATCAGCAAAAAGTATTTTAAAAGGGAGTGGTCCTTGGCACACACAGCTGGTCTGTATGCAGTTGACAAATGCTGTAAGCGCACAATTCTGCGCAGATGCTTCTCAGTCCCCAAACGTGGAGTCTTAATTATATGTAGTAAAGAGCTGCTCCTGCTCTGCTTTTTCACTCTTCATGGCATTTTAGAGGGGAAGGAAGGGAAGCCAGAGAGGCCCTAAGATACCCTGTGTGCTGGCCTCCCCTGTTTCCCCCTCTTCTTCCAAAATTCCTCCTTTTCTGACCTCAAGGAGCAGTCACTGAGGCTTTTTCCATGTTGGCTGCAAGATGACAGAGAAGAGATTGGACCTTCAATTCCCAGGTCCAAGACTGGATTGCCAGCTCTGAGCTGGGAAACCAATCCATCCTATGCCCACATCCCCCAAGACCATGTCCAGGGGCCCTACGACTGTTCCTCCCGCACACTTCTCTAAGGGAATTAATCTCCCAGGCTGTGCCAGATAAAGAACATGCAGTTCTCTGCATTGAAAAAGCTGACAAATACTTCACAGGGCAGTTCTTGATTACATATGTTGCAAGAACAGTCTGCAGAAGGAGCCTTATCAGAAGAATAAACCACAAAGAAATATTTCAAAGGTGACCTGCTGAAGACACTAGTGTGTGTGTCCAAGCCAAATGCTGCTCTGCTAAAGTGGGCCAAAAGAGTTCATTCAGCACACACGGTGATCAAAAATGTCTCATTACTTTGAGCTCCTTCAGCAAGTTCAGTTTAATGGTATGGATTCTAGTGCTGTACAGAGAGATACAGTTGCTGTGATACAGCCATTGAAGTGAAGGTATTCTTCACTGCAGAAGGTCATTTGGGGAGAGGACGAGGGGCTAAGGAAAGTTCAGGAAACAATGGACAAGCTGAATAAACTCTTCACATTTGTTTTCACTGTGGAACAAGTTGGGCAGCTTCCAGTACCTGAACCAATGTATTCAGGAAGGTATTTTGAAGAACTGAGGCAGATAAGGGGGACAGATTTTTTAAAGGCCTTATTGACAAATTAAATTACACACTGCCAGCTCGAGATGATACCCACTTAGAGGTTCTTAAGGAAATTAGAAGCAAAATTGCTGTTCTTCTAAGAGAAATATGCAACTCACCCTTAAGGTTAACATCTTTATCAGACGAGTAGAAATCAGACAAGTATGAAAGAGAGAACTGGGGTGCTAGAGGTAGAATTGAGAGAATTGCAGGCTGGTTGCTTAATGCCACTTATGGCCCCAGAACACACACCCCAGGAGGAAATCACAATATATGAAAATGCTGTGATAGAACAGGTCTGAAGAAACCCAGGATATATGGGCAGAAATAGCACAAGGAGGATGGGTTGGGGTGCTCTGTGACATGCCAGTGAGTCAAGCATGATAATGCCCAGTTTAGATTGCCTGGGGAAAAAAATCCGGGTTCTGCTGGATAGCTTGATGAAAATGTCAACCCATGGTGTAGCAGTTGTGCAAGAGGCAAATTCCATGCAGGAGGAAGTTTTCAAAAATAAAACTGTCACTAGGCCTGTGGCTTGCTATGTATATTTGGAGTACTGTATATACATCTACTCACAAAAACAAACTAAACTGGCCTTAACTGGCCATTGCTCTGTTTGATTGGACCTATTTTTATCTGCTACATTACATTATGTATTGATTAAAATAATAGAAAACTGTTTCTATTGTCCATGCTGCTGTAATATCTTTATTTTGCCAATCCTCTGCAAAAAATAAAATAAAATAAAAACCCTTCAGAGCTCTTCCTTAGGTAAGATGCAATAAAAGGCCAGTTTGGGTGGAAAGAAAAGAATAATTTATGGAAATGTATTTCCATTTTGCATTTGTACATTGTGTAAGCTGCCTTGGATTCTCTATACAGGAATAAATCTGACTAAACAAACAAACATAAGGCATTTTAGCTAATCTTGCAACAGAAAAGGAGCTCTTTTTCTGCAGAGAAAAACATGTCACAATTGAGGCCATTTCATACATGGTGCAGCTCAACATTTGTGGAGCGACCAGTACTTTGGCAAAGCTTGGAAGGGATCACTTGTCAGCTCTCCTTTGCCTCTGATGAGTTGCCTCAAGGAAGAAGCAACTCAGCACCCATTTCTATGAGGAAAGGCTCCTAGAGACCCATGACATAGAAGAGCATATTTTAAAATAATTATGTAAATGTTACATAAGTAACTTTCAAATTTATCATTTTAACAAATGGATGGATATATCCCATATGTCTGGACTAGGCAAGCGGGTACCATCCAGAAGTTTGGTATATAATTTCCATCAGTCCCATCTGGCATAAACAATGGTCAGAGATTCTGGGGGTTGTAGTCCCACACACCCAGCTATAAACTAATAGCTAAGTCATTCTCAAAGTTTGGATGTGGCCAAAATGGCACAGTTCATGTAAATAAGAGTGAGGTATCAGCAGCTATGTTTTAAAGAAATGTACAAAGAGGGATACTGGGAAAGAAGCAAACAGAAAGCTAGCAATGACAAGCAACAGCATCTTGCATTAGCCCAACAATTTGTAAAGGGTCTTTCATTTACAGCTGTAGAAAACACCCTGGCTCTGCTCGGACTAGTTCAGCCAAATGCTTCCAGCATTAGATCCTGAGTTCCCTGCTAAGATAGCCAGTGCATGAATCAACACATTAAAATTCCACCTCTGCCTGCCAGTAAAGGAGGAATTCTTTAAGAAAGGAAAGAACGAACAGAATTCATATCTCGTTCCTGGCTGGATTGATTTCCTTATTACACAGCCACCCCATTCTTCCAGACTGACCATAAAGAACGAGGGCATTGTGGAGGGATTCGCAGATGTGTCAATGAGGGAAACACTCTGCACCAAAAGCAATTGATTGATATATGAGTATCAATATGTCCCCAGAGTGTGCTGTCTGCTGGGGAGATGCGCATGTGCTTTACATGCATCTGAATCAACCAACTAGATGTAACAGACAGGGAAAATCTAAGGCTTTGAATGGAAAATAAGCAGCTTATATAGTTCTCCTTGGCAACATGGACATATGCTTTACTAGAAGGGGGCATCAGTATGTGCTTTAGTACAGTTGGCTGGGGATGATGGGAGTTGCAACCGAACAGATCTTGGAGGGGCCTGGATTGAGGGAAATGGTACTAGGAAATTACGAAAGATTCAGTTAAAGGTGGTGGTAACCAGAGAAGTTTTCTGGAGAAGGTTTTGGTACTACTGCTGTCAAAGACAATCTCTGTGTGTGTGTGTGTGTGTGTGTGTGTGTGTGTGTGTGAGAGAGAGAGAGAGAGAGAGAGAGAGAGAGAGAGAGAGAGAGAGATGAGGGCAGAGGCAAATCCTCTGTAGAACAGCAGTTGTCCCCTTCTTACTATATAAAAGCTTTGGCTGATTTTAAGATGTTCAGGTGGTTTCATTCAAAGAAAAAGTAGAGGCATGAATGACATCAGTGCCAGGAGACTGGGAGATGTCCTCTGCTTCCTGCCTTAGACTCCTGTCCCACCCATGCTTGAGATTCATAGGGGACTGCGATGGGGAGGAGAAATCCATTCTGCCAGTGGCTTCCAATCTGCTACAGGAACTGCACTGCTGGATAAAACTATCTGAAGAGAAGCCCATGGAGCTGAGCACAAGGCCGCAACAACATTAGACAAGGCTGGAGAGGAGCCAGGGCAGAAGCTGCAGTGCACAGGGGAGCTCCTAGTGAGCAACCTGATCCAGCAAGCTCAGTGATGAAACTGGATTCTTTTAATCTGAAGCTTTTTCCTACAAAATGGAAGCCTTAAAGGGACAGGCCTCTGCTCTGTACTGTTCCTCCATCTTTCCTGGAGCTCATGCCAGGCATGCAACTGGCGTTGGTGTATCCACTCCATGGAAAGTGGGGCTCTTATAGAAGACAGTAGAGCTAGGCTTGGGGGCCTTTGCTAGCTCCAGGGTCTCACCTCTGCACTGGAACTCAAACCTGGGTTTTCCTTCCAGTGACACCACTGATTCTTTGGCCTTGGGGGCCATGTCATTGCTGACTTCTTGGGTCCTGGCAACACCCCCACCTTGCTTGCCACCCAGCCAGCTTCCTTTGCAAAATAACAACCGAACTACAGATGGCTTACTGTTTGCTCTGGACCTGCGAAGAAGAATGAACTTGGTTTCTCCTGCAGCCCTCGTTCAGCATGCAGAATTTTTTGAAAAGGGAGACATGCCAGGCCAGAGAAAAGCCAGCATGGACTGTATGTGCCTGCAAGTAGCTACAGATGGATTCCTGTGTAATGAAGCGTGGTGCTCAAAGTTGGCTCTGTTTGCAAACAGGAGGATCTTCTGGCGGAAGCAATGCCATCCACTCTGTTAAGCAGGCTGTTCCCCTCGCAGAGCCTAGGTTGACATAACACCTAAACTATGTTAAAGCTGGCATTATACCCTAGTAGGCACGGTGCCACTGGAACAGATGGGCACACGGGCAGGCATTTTTGGAGAAATAGCGGGCCTCGGATTTGCGCCGAGTAGCACGATGTCAGTGTGAGAGGCTTCAGGAGCAGCAGTGCAGGCAGCAGTTCAGCAAGTATGGGGTCAGGGATGTCTCTGGTTAGAGATATTTGGAACTGAAGTCACTTGGGAGTTAGAAAAGTAAAATGTTACAGGAGAAAATGATATGCTGCATGGGGAAAAGGGCTAGGCCTGTCTCAGGCCTCAGCAGGAGGGAAGAGGATTACTGTCACTCAGTTCCTTCTCCTCAGAGATTCCTCAGTAGTGTTATAATCACTCTTTCCTTTCCGTTGGAAGAGAAAAATATTCCAGGCATGCAGAGAGTTCTTTTTAAAACTTTATTGCAATGAAGGGCTCACATTGGCAAATACAAAACCCCACAGGGGATCTCTGGACTCAGTTTCACAACATGGATTTGCCTTCTAACCATGAAAATCACCCATGGGACTTACAGCATTAGTAGCCAGAAGGCATTCATGGCTTTCCCTACAGAAGGATAGGGCACTGGATACCTTGTCCCCAATCTCTGAATTATTACAGAACTCCCCAGGGGTGCTTGCCCAAACTGCAGAGAAGTAGTTCAAACAGTGGTGGAAGACATTGTCGAAAAGGGGGGTGGGGTATTCATTTCTCTGTGCCGTTCTTCCACCAGTTGGGGTTTTCCCAAATCACCATGACATTAGAGTGCTAGTATCTGCATTCAATGTTTGTAGTGAAACAGCTGATGCCATTTCAGACATACAAAGCTCAACTACATCAACTTGCCATACAAAGTTGCTAGACATTGCATTGCTGGCAAGCCAGGACAGGGTTTGTAACACTTGTGGAAGACAAAACTGTTTCTTTGGAGCATCACATTTAAAAGCTCAGTGCTTTATAAGCTGCTTTACATTTCATTTTGGTAAAAGTGGCTTGGAGGATTGCTTTCTTGGTTCTCCAACTGAGACTGTTACTGGCAGAGCTTGCCAACAATTATTCTAGTATTTCTCAGACATGCATAGGGTAGGCATGTCATGAACAGAGCTGGCTGGAGTCAGGGGTCAGATTGGTTGCCCTAGGAGTTCCCTTCTGAATCGCTCTCGTTTTGTGCTTCTGTGTTTCTCTACCCAAATGGCCCTCACCTGCACAGGCAGTCTGCACCTTCAAGGTGAAGCTGCAGGGGCTTGGTGGCCTGTCTCCCTGGTCAGGAGGAATCTGTCTTTTGATAGAAGCTGTTGCCAATTGCGGCACCCCAAAATACCTCAAGAATGGTTGGCCAGAGGGAGGCCACATAGTAAAAACACCACAGTTATATACATGCACTGGTAGGATAACATTTTTGGTAAGGCATGGTGGAAAAAGATGCTGTTGTCATGAGTTGTGTAGTATACAGAGTACTCATATGATGACAACCCCTGTGGTCAAAACACCCCAGAGGTGGGGACACCTTCAGTGGGCTGAGTCATGGTTTTACCTGACTGTGTTGACCCAGATACATGCAGAGTCATGTTACACTTGGCAGTTTGGCGGGATGGTAAAAAGGGGGGAAAGCTGTACTCAGAAAAACAATTCTTACCATCCCACCTCACTGCCTTGCCATAAACACATCGAAAGATGTCTCTGTGTCTGGTGGTGAAGACCAGATGACCCCACTCCATTAGTGGGTAACTGTCAAAGTGTAATCTCTGTGTTTTATAGGCTTGCTAAAGTGCCTCCCTAACCCTGTAAGTTCACACATGTAACCTTTTTGTTTACTTAACTTGGCCAGCCTGTTCAAAGTAACTTTAGTTTAGAAGGCCTGTCAAAGGCATCTAATTAGAGTGAAATGTAACTTTTCTTTATGGTGCTGTGATGTGTATCCAATCACTTTCCTATCCATATCAAAGTATCCAATCACCTTCCTGTGTATTGTATTCACTCCCCTTTTGTGTATTCTATATAACCCTAAGGAAATTACCATGGGGTGTTCCTATTTGGGCACCCATGGATCCATGCATTCAATTGTAAATAAACCTATTTGCCCTGACAAGAAACTGATTTCCGAGCCTCTGAATTGCGGATCGGTCTGACAGAATCATTAACTAGTAATCTGCCAGACAAAGGACATCATCAGGTCAGCATTTATAAGGATACTTAACGGGGAGGTTAGAGAAGTCTGAATCAACTCAAAACAGTTGTAAGAAATAGGAGGAGTTGTTGACGAACAATAGTAAAAACATCCAGGAATGGTAAAAGAAGTGTCCTGAAGCAATAGGAAATAGTTAACAGTGGGCCTGTCTTGCCCCAAAATTAGAGAATCTTTCACAGGTTTGTTAGCAAGGCTAAGTCTAAAGCAGACAGACAGACCCACTGAAGATCCACTGAAGTCTTAGTGGTAAACACTTCTCTCTCTCTCTCTCTCTCTCTTTCACACACACACACACACACACTTATTTAGCAGAATTGGACAAATGGAATGTACTGTACAAAAGGAGCTTGAGGGGCATGGAAGACATGCTAGCAGTTCCTTCCCTGTCCATTCTGACCAACTGAAATGCCTCTCCTATGCTTTCATTTCCTAACAATAAGGGCTTCCAGATAAAATATGCCAGCATTTTTAGGCTCTGCCCTGTTGCCTCTGGCCTCACCCACCACTGGAATGTGCCCTGGAAAGCACCTCAAAAATGGAATTTGGACCTGAGGCCAAAATAATTCCCCCTCATGTTTTCAGTGCATGTCTCTTGAGTGCTGCTTCAGGGCCCCCTTGATAGCCAACCATTTGGTGGTTGGGGCAGTTTCCTTCATGTTGGACACAAGGCATACGGCCCTGGTACACTCAGCCCAATTAACCACAACAAGAGAGAGAGGTAGAAAAGTGGCATTTTATTCTTAAGAATAAAGTTGGGTCATAGCAAACTGGCAATTGACCCCGAACACATGGCACAGTCTGCTTTTATACCCTTGGTGTCCTGTTAGCAGCTGCATATCGGGTTGAAATTTCTGCCATGATTGCTGATTGACACATTCGAATTCAGGTAGTCCCTGTGCTTACTTGGGAGGCTGGGCTTCCTGAAGGTTGGGCTGGGAGCTTCTGGTGTGAGGTTGCTCAATCTCTTGCCACATGTATCATTTCAATTTACTAGGACAGTGCTTGAGACATGACCAGCCTGCCCAGGCTTAATGCTAGCCAGTCAGGTGAGTCCTGCATCTACATTCTAAAAGGTTGAATTCCATTTTTGAATGCTTTGGGCAAAATTATACTATTATGTTATCTGTATAATTTTTGTCTTTGGCCCTTTCCACATCTATGAAATGTGGAAGAGCTTTTGCAAAATGGAATCACAGAACAGAAGAACTGGAAGGAGCCTAGAAGGCCATCAGGTTCAACCCCCTGCTAGTGTAAGACATCACGTTACACCATCCCACCCAGATGTCTGTCCAGTTGGATCTTGAATGCCTCTAGTGTGGGAGAGCCCACAACCTCCCTAGGTCATTGCTGTAGAGTATTACCCCAGTAGCCTAAGAGGAGGGAGGAAACTGTGGCTCTTTAGAACTTACTAGACTCCAAGTCCCATGGTCAGAGAGATGATGGGGTTCAGAGTCCAGTAACAGCTACAGGGAGATCACACATTTTCTGTTCTTGGTAGAGTTTCCTGCTGAACCTGTAGTGCATAGAGAGAAATGCCTGCTCTTCACACAAAAGATGTGGCAAACTCTTCCCTCTGGGGAAAGGCCATCTCTCATGCAGGAGAGCCCAAGTGCAGTTTCTAGCATCTATATGTAGTAGGGAATGGTGGAAACCATTTTTGAGCTGAAGGGTCTCTTACATAAGTTCCCCTCCCCATTTTGTAGCTCAGGGTCTTCCAGAAACTTGCTTTCCTGAGCAGTATTGCTGGATACTCTGTCTCTGGGGTGCTGAATTGCTCTGCCTGATTACACTACATGCTGCACCATTTCCCATGTTTACATCTGTAGTTGTAAGTACTAGCCCCTTTCTGTTTAAGAAAGTTGGGACTCCTGGGATGGAACTGCACAGTATCTCATCAAACAGAAGTTTCCAAACCCATGTTTGCTGAGATAACATTAACAAACACAGTGGGGCTGCCCATGGCATTTTCTGCCTGAGGTGGAAAACAAGATAGTGCCCACGGACAAAAGTGGTCCAGATTAGCAGATGAATGTTACTTCTGTATTGTTGATACTGCACTGGACCTGAAGGGAGCAAGCTAGCTTAGTGGCTCAAAGTGGACCACACGAGACATAGCTAACTTCTCCAATTCCTCGCTGCAGCCTCCTGTACCTGCTGCCTGAGATGTCTACTTCACTCTGCCTAACAGTAGGGTGGCCCTGGGCAGGTGGGGGAGGACCACTTGCTGGAAGTAATAATACTTAACCCTGATTGCATCTGCTGGTTTCCCTTGCAAATCCTTCCTAGGTCAGTTTTCCTATGGCTGTGCTTGCTTTAAAACAGCCTAGAAGAGGATTTGCCAGGGAGAATCCACTGGCAAGAGAATGGTAAAGTATCAACCTGACTCTAAATGATTATTTCCACAAGTGCATTTACAGTACAGGAAAACAGGTATCATCCCACCTGCTAACAAAAGCTGACCAACTTAATGGAGGTGTCACCACCCAACATACTGTGCTTGGGGGAAACGGGGTGAGACCAGCTCTGCATTTTATAAAGAACAGTTTTGTCAGGCAAGTGTCTCTAGGAGTTACAACCATAAATAGGCACAAGGAAACAAGCAGAGGATGGGAAAGGTATGAAATGATGGAAGAAGGGGTTAAAAAAGAGGTTCTCAGCAGCAAAAACCATGTTCCTGGTTTGTATCTAGGACCACATCCAAGTTTGCTTGTTTTTATGCACTTACATATCTTGAAACATGAATTTTCAAAAGCTATGTCAGCATCACTTGGAAATTCATGTCCTATTGCTACAGGACTGTCTGTTCAGTTGGCTGGCTGCACAGACTCAGGTGTATACTGTGCATTAGCACATTGGCTCACCTCTTAAACAAAGAGTTTTATTCCATAGGTCACATATATCTTGCACTCACAAGGTTGTGAGGAGTTGGAGAGCAATCACTTGCTTAAAAGATTGCACCTTTGTCCTATTTTGTATCTTGCAGCTGTATAAGCAAAGGCTGACTGCATATAGAAAAAACCTGCTGTGTCTTGTGTGGAGTAGAGCAAATCTTAAAGGCATAGAATTGATTTTACATAAGAAAGCCTATCAAATGCATTTGTGTGTGCACATGTTGTTAGTGTACACATTCCAATTACCCATGTTTTTCTCTAGATGGAGCATGATACTCTGATTGATGCTGGGGATGGGGTGGGGTTCCTTTGGGTTTGGGGATTTTTATGTATTAAAATCTGATTATAGGTAAAATGGAAAAATATTGTTGGGCACTGTGTCCTATTGTATAAAGAGCCCAAAGGGCCTTTTACAACTTGGTGTCCTCCATATGCAATGGATAACAGCTCCCACACTGGCTGGAGAATGATGGCGATGTAGTCCACACATCCAGAGGGGACTGATTTGAGGGTCTCTGGGCTTAGACACTGGGAGACAGCAGTCACTGCACCCCTCCTTTAGCTAAGCGAGTTTGGAGCTTTGTGCCAGACAGCTTACATTCCCTCAACAGTCCCACCATCAACTTCCATTACCTGCTGTACTTTACTCCAGAGCATGTTCAATTTATTGTTCACGAGTCTGATATTTCCCCAGGCAACAACCAGTGGTCAGGACAATCTTTAAAAAAAATCTAGCCTACAGTACCAGGCATTCTTCCCAGAACATCTAAAAGCTTTTGGCAGGAGGGCCAATGCATGTTTACAGCCATCTTACATTGGTGGACTGGATTTTTCTTTCTCTTTTTCTCCTCTCTCCCCTTTATGGCTTTTCAGCTTTCAGAAGTGGCTGCATCTGCACCCATTTTGGAGTAATTCACAACCTGCAGTTACCTGTTAAAAGCTGTTGAAATGGGTCCTACTATTTATATTTACCATCTGATAAGTCCTATAAATTTAAAGTTCAATTTCCCAACACCTATATTCTAAGATTCTCTGCCAATCAGTGCATTCAGTCCATTGTCCAATGCTGAGTCTTAGAAACTCTGACCCTCCAGGCTACTGCTGCAGCATCTTTTGCTCCTACTTTTATGATTAAAAAACCCAAAGGATTCTAAAAGCTTCTTATAAATCAGTGTATGAAACAGAATATCTTGAAAACAAGGGAAAGAGCCTCTGGATGATTATGGTGCCTAATCTCACCTGTTTCACAGTGTGCCACCTCAAGATAGGGAGAACTTGGTAAATGTATCTTTCCACATTATTGCAGTCACTGACTTAGCACATCAATGGCTGTTTTATATCATCTCCCGTTTCCCTCAGCTTCAATATAGGAGCATTGGTAACTTGACAGTTGCATTGGTAGTTTGATGGCTGCAGTTCACCCATGCACAAATTGCTAGCTCCCAACCCGCTTCTCTATTTAGCTTGCAATCCCCAAAGCTTCAGTCTGTCTAGATCATGGGGCAGAGCTCCATGCAATGGGTACAGCAATCCCACAGTGGCTTGCCAGCTGTCAAAATGGATTTATATCAAGGCATGCAGAGGAATAATCTGACAGTTTCCCACTTAAGACTAAGCAGAAATGGAAACAAAGTCAAGAAGAACATGTCTGTGAAGTGCAGTAAAGGAGGTTTGGGTTTTTTCATCTCCCCCAAGCATTTTTCTTTTGATTTTTAATAGCTAGTTTGATGCAATAGTCAAACTAATGGATAAACTAATAACCATCAGGGACAGCTCACCTGTTGTGCAAATGGTCCCATCTTAAGCATGCTATCCACACTGGCTTCCAGTAGGGAACAGGAAAATCTGCCAGTTTCACTTTCTCCTAAACTTGACTTTTAAAAAACCTCAGTTTCTTTCTCTCCTAAATATAAAGAACATTACAAGATTTGGCAAATGCTAATCATTACGATGAACTCAAACAGAATTTTTACCCACCTGCACCAGTGAAATTTATTAAGCACAGCTATTCCAAGCATGGAAAAGACCATGCAATACCTATTAAAGATAAGGGCCCTGTGAGGCTGAAAGAGATGGCAATCCTAGTTAAGTGCTAACAGGGTTAAACACACAGGGATTCAAACCAGACCAAAGCCCTCAATCCCCCGGGCCTGAATGGGCAGATCTGTTAATTTCAGTTTCTTAGTTGATTTTTTTTTCAATCTCAGATTCTTTTTGTCCAAACTCTGCAATTTTCATAAATTCTCAGTGAAACCACAAATTCTCACCCAACTACTACCAGCTCCTTCTCTATAACCCAGGGAGGGTTTGCTAAGCTGATATTCTGTGAAATAGTTCAACATGGGATATGCTAGTTCTAAGCTTATATTTGCCCTTCCACAGAGTGAATGGAACCCCACTTTTTTCTGAATGAGGAGTAAGGAAGCCCACTTTTTGTCATCTAAGCCCTGGGTCATAAATGTATTTATTTACTTAATTTCTGTACTACCCGACAGCCAAAGCTCTTTGGAAACCCCATTGATGGAACAATTTCTGTCCTTCAGAGAGCAGTGTCTGGAGAATGCCTGCGAACAACATGGGTGCCCTGTCAAGGGGAGAATTTTTAGTGCATGAACTTTTCTCTGCATTTAAACCAGGAGTGAACAACCTGTGATGCTCAATGACTTTACTCTGCCCTTCCACAAGCTCCTTGAGCACCCCTTTCCTTCCCCGCAGAATTCCTCCCAACTTGTTTCTCCACTCCACCCCTCCAGTGTTTTCAGATAGATCACTCTTTCCCCACCAATGCCAACAGTAAGGAAGGAGGGAACTAAACCAGGATCACTGTTGTGTGCGTGCGTGCATGCACATGTGTGCATGGATGTGTGTGTGCACATGCACATACATGTGTGTGTGGCTTAAGACCCACCATTCCATGAGTCCTTAAGGCTGTTCCTCCTGATTTTAAATCTTCATTATGGGTGAGGGCAGCCTTGATCATTCACCGGCATCCTTAGCTCACATGGAGCTAAAAAAGTTTTGCCCCTGCCCTGGAATTTGGGGGGCGGGGGTGACTGTGGTAGGGCTGCAGAAAATGGCTCGTCATGGAAGCAACACTGTAGCAAGAATAGCATCTGTCTGCAGCTGAACAGAATTGCCACAGGAGTGAACACACAGCCCCAGGGACTTGGCAGACAGCCGCTTCTGCCAGATTCACAGAGATTCAGAAAAGATTATTGTGATCTTCAGATGGCCCCCATAGTCCTAAAAAGAGCTATTTGAGGCAAGCTGTGGATTCTACTTCAGACTTTTCTCTGCCATTTAGCAGTTGTTCAGAAACAGACTGTGATGACCCAGGAGCCTTTAATGCAAGGACACTCCAGCCCATTCGAGGTTTATGAATGAAGCCATTTGGGGAATAACCTCACAGCAGGACACAGACTGACTAGAGCTTCAGCACTGTGTGTGTGCATGTGTATTTATCAGCACTTCCATGTTATTAGCACAATTTGACTAATTATGGAGCAAACAGGATGAGTATGTTTCCATGACGGAAAATAAAACTGGAAGCATGTATAGGGAGCAGGCCTGTTCCCTGACCTATTCTACTGCACCAAGGTTCAGAAAGACAGAACAGAGCGATAGAATTAATGAAAGTTCAATAAGATAATATGCTACTATTGCTAAGGCAAATGTCTCGGGAAGCACTAGAAAATGCTAATCCAGCTATGATTGTCTTCCCTTCTAGAAGTATTACACTGTGGCTCCCATCCTTCCTCACCTTTGCCTGGCACTGGCTGATGGGAGTTCATTCTCAAACAGCTGGAGAGTTCCAGGCTGGAGAAAGCTGATTTGTAACTTATAAGAGTAATCCAAGGGCAATGTGAATTTATTTTGCATATTCTTGGAATGAGGCAGGTCAGTGTAGCTTTTATAGAAGAGCTCTGCTGACTATCTCAACAAAAAAGTGTTTAAGTTCATTTCAGGGTTTTCTTTAGGAAGTGTGAAATGTCCATTGCACACCTGGCGAGTCCTGCTCACACAATGCAATTGGTGGCACCTACTGCTAGTAGAAGGAAATCAGCAGGTTCCCAAAAAATCAATAGAAACACATGCACTCTGTTGGATTCTGCTCAGTGAATTAAATCCTGGTTTTTTGTTTTGGCAAACCATAGTTTGCTGTTACATCTGAACTGGCAAAATATGCTTTGCAATTGCAGGATCTGATCCTGGTTTGCAGGGCGAGCACAAACCATTATTTGCCAGTTCAGATACAAATGCAAACTGTGGTTTGCTGAAGAACAAGAAGGGACTAATTGCCCTGATGGTTCAAGAGGATGAGAAGAGGATATTCACAAACCTTCCATCCTTTCAAGCTCATTCTGGTAGCACTCAATAATTTGGCATTATTTCTGTATCCCTTCAGACTCCAGGTGGGGTGAGGGCTCACTTGACTGATTGCTTTCCCATGACAAATACTTTCCTGTGCATAGAAAACCAGCATGTCAGGGAAAAAGCCATGCTAGAAACCACCTCCCTGACATCTAAGGGGCTTCAGGGCAGACAGCTTGTAGCAATATCAATTCTAAGGTGCTAGACTGTATCCAATGTTAGTGTCACTTAGCAGACTGACTCCCAGGGATGACACTTGTTACCCATAACTAACGAGGGACTCAAGTCTCAACTTGAGTCCGAAATGAGGGGAGTGTTTTCCTCATACTGTTTAGGGAGGTGTGGCTCAGACAAGAAATGAAATTAAAAATAACTTCCCAAGCCAGAACTAATAAGTGTTTGTTAAAGAAATTATGTTATGCAAAAAGAAATTCCTTCTTGATGGGAAATAAAATAACTATGAGAGACAAAATACAGGAAGTCCAAAAATGAGCATTAGGTAACATAGGGTAACACACATGTCCTCATGAAGACAAGGGCTGTGGTCTTCTTCACCCCAGTTTGCCTGACATGTCAACCCATTGGTGGTTTTGTCTCATGTAAACCCAAACTGATCCCAAACACTTCGGAACAACTGCCACTGGCTTCCTCCACTCCCCACCGAAATCGTAAACACTTTCTGGCTCCCCACAGCTTTTTTCCACTTTGAACTTTCCTGAAGACCAAGAAAATCAGCTGTTAAAAATGGTGGAGGGAGGAGAATATACAGGTGTACTGAGTCTGTATAGCTGTACCCCTTTCTGCCATATAGTAAATTCTTTGTAAATCCCACTTGAAAAACTGAGCTTAATCTTTGGGGGCTGTCAAAGACTGCAGCAATGGGAGTAGCGGGGTTGCACTCTCACAGGTTCCTGGGGTAGCAGAAACACAAGAACAAGTGCAAAAATGAAGGAACCCATATGACACAGGAATCTCTCCAAAAATACCTTGAGGATCTTGCCAGCAAGGGGGTGAATGCACCAGATCTTGTGCACTCATCCAGGTTTACTGTGGGCACCAGGTAACTATATGTAGCAGACACATACAGATGGCTATTCAAAGCATCAGGATATACTGCTGCAAGTTTATACCTTGAATGTGGATTTCCTGTTGGCAGCTTTTGTGCCAACAGCTTCAGTGTGGGTCATTATTGAAAGGGATATTCTGGAAAGCTAATCTGTACTGGCTTCTCTAGCTTACTTAAATTTTTTTACCCCGGGCACAAATCAATTTCCTGGCTGCTCCTGTAGATTCCTCTTGACACCTGAAATCACATGCTCATTGACAGCCCTTTGCAATCACTCAGAATCTCTTCTCTCTGTTCGTCAGGGTAATGTGCAATGCATGTTACGCTTTGCCCACTTCAACAGTCACCGCATGGCCTCTAACTAGTGAGGTTAGCAAAGCTAGTGTGGGCCTAGATATTGGCCCATATTGCTTGAGACTAGATTTGGATGCGAGCCCATGATCTGATTGCCAACACTCTGGCAGCATGTAACCCCAGCTCACTTTGACAATTTCCTTCACCTTTCATCTTTTCTGGAGTCACAGGAAGCTGACATGGTTGGGGTTAGCTATGTCTCTTTCATCAATGCTCCAGCAAGCTTTTACTGAAATATAACTATATGGGTAAGAATTAGTAAACACATATGCCCTTTTGTGGTGTGTGCATGGAACGTACCAATGGCACTGAGGTGTTCTACTGATCCTGTCTGTTTCAATGGGGGTAACAGGATTGTTGGGGTTGTGGGGGCATTGAAGGAAATGGTCATGCCAGAGTCATGTGGTCCACTGTCTTGGAAAAGGGGGAGAAATCCAGCAAGGGAGTCAGGCTCATTAGTAACAGCCAAAGAGAACCCAAAAGCATGCAAATTGCATACAAATTATAGGGGGAACTAATGTGCAGAGGACTAAACATATGCTTGAGATCTGTTCAACACAAAAACTCCAGGAGGACTGAAATGCATTTGTAAATCTACCTTCCTGCATAAGCATGTTTCATTAATAGATTGATCCAAGATTATTTAAAGCTGCATTCCTGTCTGTCACTCTCTCACACACACACACACCACAGGAAAGAGTTCCAAAGGTGGTTTAAATCTCTTGAATATGGAAGACTCAGTGAGTAGCTGTTGGCTGTTAAGTGACCACCAGCTCCCAACTCTCATTTCATTTTGCCTTCTAATAATTGCATATTTTATCCAACTTCTGACCTTTTTCAAACAAGTTACCACCTTTCAATTGGAAGAACCTGTCAAAGGAACCCAGGACCAGGCTGCATACCCTGCCTTCAATGAAGAGCATCAAGGCAGCAGGTGCGGGGGAGTCCAACTGAGCCCCATGGCTTAGCCAGTGAAGGAATAACTTCAAAGGACTTGACAGACGGAACCTCTATCTGGAAAGATGTTGAAACTAAGAAGTGGTACCCGAGTTTTACTCCCCTGCTCCTTCTTCTCAATCCCCATTCCTCTAGTGCCAAAAACTTGAGTACCATATATACTGATGTATAAGTCAATTCATGTATAAGATGAGATCAATATTCTGGGCTATTTTTCTGGTGTTTGTCATATGTCAAGCATATAAGGTGAGCCTCAGTTTTTACTTTGCTATTTTCCATTTCAAGGATCATCTTATACACTGATATGTACAGCAATAATGTGTGAAACAAGTGACCAGGAAGTATGTTTCAGAAAAATACCTGTATATATCAGTGCATCAGGTTACTTGCATATAAGACCAGGTCAGTATCTTGAGCAATTTAAATATGCTGGGTGGATTAGTTTTGTTTTGCTATTTTCAGTTTCAAGAATATTCTTATATGCCAGTATATACAGTATGAATGTAGGAGATATGACTGTGCCAATGAATTTTCACCCTTATGATTATACCATGAGAACTGCAGCTCAATGAGTAACCAACTCTCCAAATATAGAACACAGAATTGCTACCATGCACACTGCAATCCATCATTCTGTCTTCCACAAGTGCTGCTTTCATACTGCTGGAAAGTTGCCTTGCATCTTTCTTTCCTGCTCCATTCAGGGCTAGTCTTACACAACTTTCATTCCTTGGCACCTTTCTTTGTCTGGCTGCATCAACAGGAAGAATGCTACATCAGTCAGTCTGACAGTTCCAAAAACCCATAGAGGCAATTGGCAAGGTCTCTTGTTTAAATCCGCCCAGGAGAACTAAAACAGCAGCCTTGGGTGTTATCTGGACCAGGAGGTCAATCTCTTTTCGGACCACAGTATAGTTCTCCTGACATCACATAAATCAAGCTCAAACTGTAGATGTTTCTGGGCTTTTAGAAGTGTTAAATAAAAAGTCCTGCAGGAAGAAAAGCCACTGGCAGAGCAGAGTGAGTGAGAAAAGGGTTAATCACCCCCTGGCTGTGCAGCTTCTCAGCTACCAATCATTCCCACCCCTGCAAGAAACTTTTCCATATTTAAAGGACCCTTTTGCAAGTACTGTTACAAACACCTACCTGTGAGGCCCCTGGAGTAATAAAATCAGCTAATTCCTAAAATATCCTTGGCCTTGTTCTCAGTCTCAGGTGCTGCACAGATGTTTTGTGTTCTTTCCTTCTGGATATTTAGAAAAACAACACACAAGAATCAGCTTGGCTAGAGATTCTGTTCTGGGAGGTTTTGTGGGCAGGGCTGGAAGCTCATGGCAGGAAATCAAGCCAGGGACTAGCACCTTGAACAGTGTTGTTATGCACATGCACCCCACTTCTGAAAAATAAGAAGCTCCCATAGTTGCAGCATTTACTCTGGATGCATTTTCCCAAGAAGGAGATCACTGGAGGCCGATGGAATGTGATGCTTCCACCATCTCACATGCCTTTTGTGGTGGACCTGAGCGCACATATCTGACTGGCACACTGCCACACACGCTTTTTCTCCTAATTCTGTGTAGGGAGAGCCCAAAGCTAGTTATCTGTCCAGGGCATGCCTTCCTCATATGTGTGAATAAAAAGCAGGTACTGGAACCAAGTGGCTGGATGGGGTTGGATGGGACAGAAGCCTCTCCTCTGAAACAACCATAAACTCATGCTAAGGTTTGAGGACAAAAGTGAAAAGGCCTAACCCTTTGCAGCCTGATCTTGACAACCAGGTTTGAACTCTCCCCCACCGATTGAAAGGTGAAGCAGGTAACTTGGCGTGAGAGAATTTCTCTCACTACCAGTCCCAAAAGGCACCCCTTCTTCCATCCGAAACCCCAGCACCAGAAAACAAAACAATCCAGGCCCACCACGATGGTCATCATGCCCTGATGCTGAGAGCCCTTTCCAGAATGCATAACTCAGCCAAGGTCACCACAGTTTCAAGGCCACCAGAACCAGGGGTTGAAAAATCAGTCAGTGTCCCTTTAAGCCATAGGAGGCTTGATGGGTAGGAGGAAGGGCATTAACCACCATGACTGGTCAGTTACCTCTATATACATCCATTGGGGTTCCAATCTTTGCTGGAGGTATGCATGGAGGAACAATCCATTGTGCGAGCTCCCACTTTTAGTCTGAAGTGATACAGTCCAGGTAAACTTTGACTATCTGCAGAGTGGAGCTGTGGTCTTAAGGAACTAAGCAATAAAGCTTGAAGGCAAAATCAGACTAAATGTGTCTTTTCCCTTCATGCGAGAGACCACAGCAGAACAACCTGTAAAAACAAAACAATGCACCAGCCATTTCCCCAGCACCTGCTACCTTCTAGTGAGTGCTCCAATATTGCCAACTACAGAAAACAAAACCATCTTTAGCAAGCAAGGCAAGTAGTCACTGGCCTTGAGCATTTCTCAACCCAGTGTTCTTTAGATGTAGTGGACTACATATGCCATCTTCCCCTGCCACAGGTAAGGATTGCATCAATCCTAATCTAGGACAGTAGGGATCTAACCCTTAATCTAACATTCGGGATTGTTAGTTGCTTCATGCTGGTTTCTACTGGTTTCTTCCCTGCCTCATCCAATCCAGTTCTCTTCCCTAATCCTCCTTTGATGTCCATTGCTTTGAGACAGCACTGTGCTCACCCCAGCTTTACCTTCCTCTCCTTACAAGTGACACAGGGGTGAGGGGACCCCCACCAGCAAGAAAACCCTGTCTGGCACCAGGGATGTACAAAAATTTCGTTTTTGCTTGACAATTATGTGTCACATCTGGCTGTTGAACAGTATATAAAATCAACTGATCAACCGATTACTCAATGTCCTTTTCACAATTCCAAATGCAAATGTGAGCAGGAGTGCTTTTTTCCAAGAAATTCCCAAAGCTGTGATCATGTTCAAAATGTGTATTTTTAATATACACATTGAAATGTGCATTTAAAGAACAAATGTTTGCATGTAGGACATATGTGGCTTGGCTGCTACCGAATATATCGGGCTAGTCACATCTCTGGCCATGCTGAAGAAATCAGAGGTGAGTCGCAGTGGTGGAAGCTGCGACATCCCTTGCTGCTCCAAGCCCCAGCCTCCCAGGAAAGAGCAGAAATTCAAATGTACCATCAGCATTCCAGGCAGGAACTTCAATGCAATGAGTGTCTGTCGTTGCAACGAGGTCATCAGAGGTATAAAAGGGGACTATGCCATGCTTCCTGGGTTGCTTGGCCTTCTGCTATTGTCAAACTTATTCTCGAGAATAAACATCCATTTTTTCCCCTCTCACTGCTTGTCATGCTTAATTGGGTGTGTGCACCAAGGCTGTGTCCCCTGTGTCCTTCATATATTTTTATGCTTCAGTTAATGGGGGGAAGGGCCCTTTCAAAATATTTGCACAGACACGTACATTTTCCCTGTTTGAACAAGCAATGCCAAAACAAAACAGAACCCCATCATAACAGCAAAAATGGGACCATGTCAAAATGAACTTCAAAATATTTTTGGAGAATTTAGTTGAGTTCAAAAACTGCATTTCTCTCATTCTGATATGGCCCCATTGTAACCTTTCTGTCCTGCTGGTAGTGAGAAATCACAACCATGGGACTATGGGCTTCTCTACCGGAGATATTTACTGTCATGTAAAGGCCTTGATTTCATAGCAATATAATCAGTACGATCCTGTGCATGTTTACTTACAAGTAAACCCTGCTGGCTTTATTTGGCTTTAGCCCCAGATAAATCAGCACAGAATTACAGCATAACCCTACAGGATGAACTGGTGGTGGTTTTGCTCTGTGTGTTGAAATGGGCAGAGGATGCAGTAAATGAGAAGTCTTTTGGAGAAACATGTTCAGACACAGAATCAATATCAATGTAATACTGGGGATATAGTATTGCCACACCACAAACTAAAGCACCGATGGTGACCCTGAAATGGGGTTGGGGGGAATCAGAGAGGTAGCCAAGAGAGGCAACGTTGTGGTAATGAATGGCCTCACACTGATTGGGTAATAAATCTACATTCAGAGCACATGACAAAGAGACAACACTGCTAGGTAAGCTAAACACATGTAATTTAGGGCAGTTATTCATGTACCAGGGAAAAACAGGGAGGGGAAGGTTGACTTAACACTGAGCGGTGCCCAGGATCCAGTTAGAAATGTCTATAAATCTTTAGAAATGCAGTATGAGGGGGAGAGTTTTGTCAAACCACTTGTCAACAGCAACCACAAAATGATGAAATTCAATCTATATAAGAAAAGGCTGAGAGTCACATTTAATTTTGAAAGAGGGGGAGTTCATATATTTTGTTTGTTTGTTTGTTTGTTTAAAACATTTCTATTCCGCCCCCATTGCAACAAAGCCTCGGGGCGGCTCACAAAGAATAAAGTATATGAGACAATTAGGTAAGGAGAAGTTGAAGAGGGCAGCCAGTTCACTTCAGGATGCTATTTTATAACTACTGTAAAAGAGGCACAGATAAAAAGTGCACCATGGTTAGAAAAGCTGTGAACAAGTCTGGGGATGCCCTTGTGATTAAAGCATGAAGGCTACCACAAGAAGCAAGGAGGTTTCTTTTATGCCAGGGGAGGTAACGTGTGACCCACCAGATGTTTTAGCCTACAGTATCCATTATCTACATAAATAATGGCAGGCCAAAAGATTCAGAGGACCACAAGGAGCCCACCTCTTCTTTAAGCAGTGAATACCTTGCCTAATTAAGGAGGCGGAGCACAAAACTGTAAGTTGATGTGGCAAGGAAGCAGGAATTTGGGAAGCAAATTATTCAACTACCATAGTATTTCTTTAAATACACAGAAGCAGGAAAATGGCAAGGATGGTGGTAAGACCTTAGATGAGAAGGTGGGGCGGGGGGAAGTACTGAAGGAAGTGGGGAAAATTGCAGAGCTGTTAAACAAGTTCTTTGCATCAGTCTTCACTGTAGAAGATGCTGGAGGAATGCGAGCAGCTGAAATATTGTTTCTGTGGAAGACATCTGAGCCTGGCAAAGAGAAGTCACCAAAAATTTTAAAAGCAACCAGTTTAATTAAAATTAACAAGTAACCAGGGCCAGATGGCATTGATGCAAAGTTTCTTTAAAAATGCAAAACTTTTTTTCAAGTGTGTGCGCATGCATGCATGTATACATACCTTATAATTAAAATTAGAGGATTGGAGGGTAGCCAACAAAAGCATTTTTTTCAAGATGGATTCAGGAGGAATCTGCAAAATACAGACTGAACCCTATAACATCTGGAAATAACTGCATGGGAAGGGAGCACCTTGTATCCTGGCGGAATTGTGCTCCCCTTCCCATTTGATCCAACAGCCAGAGAGAGAGAGAGAGAGAGAGAGCCCAGGGCCAGTGATCCTCATACCCCCTGTATCTCTGCAGAAGCAGCAATTCTGCGGGCAAACAGGTATGTGTGGAATGCATCTGAGGGAGGAGGCACGTCTGGAAGCTGCAGGCCCATGTTGCCCACTCCTGCTCTATAGAAAGGTCCAGGTCCGAGGTCAAGCTCAATGTGACATGGATTGCCTGTGATCATAGGATGTCTTCTTAAGACCTTAAAGACAAAATGCTTACAAGCATCTTCCAAACCACTGACCTGGCTCAGGGCAGGCCAGCTTCCCCCACAACACACACACAGCAGCAGCAGCAGAATAAGATATTGCAGGGAAAAACAGAAGAGACAAAGTGCCTGGTAGGGGTGGGACTCTGTGCTTTGTGCCATGCTAGATTTCTGAAAAGGAAAAGAATACATCCCATAAACATATTAACAGTCTCATTCTAAACCCGGTTGGGGGATAAAGTGAGCCTTTTATCAGGGGCCATCTTCCCCCACTCCCTTGTGGTGTCTGCATCCCTCCATGCCATTTCCAAGAGGTTGTGAGTTCTGTTAGATGGAGAGACAACGCTGCAATAAGGGTGCGTGTATGCCACAGCCACATTACAGTTTGAAGCCTTGCATGGGGAAATGACCCTTTGTCTGAGGAAGGGGATCCAGAGACAGGGCTGTGGCAAAGGCACATTAGAGCCACAAGGACCTAGCTGGAAGCCTGTCCAGGAGGGCCCAGTGGCCAGCCCAGTCCAGAGCTCACTGCATGGTCCAGTGTGGGCTCAGTACTGTGTGTGGTCACTTCCCACAAGGCCCAGAGGGGACAGGAGGATTATATTTTATTTATTTATTTATTTAAACCATTTTTATGCCGCCCCATTTGCAAAAAGCCTTGGGGAGGCTTACAACAATAATAAATAAACATAAATAAACAATTTGTGCAATTAGAGTTAAAAAATCTCGGCATATACCTAAAAATCCCATAAATACAATTCATAAGTTAACAATTAAAATAGCTTTTAAATAAAAAGGTCTTGGCCTGGCACCGAAAAACAAATAACAACGGTGCCAGACGGACCTCTCTGGGGAGCACATTCCATAGGTGGGGCGCCACCGCAAAGAAGGCCCTCCTCCGGGTACTCACCCTCCTCATACCTTTCATGGAGGGTTCCCGGAGAAGGGCCTCTGCTGCCGATCTCAAGGGGCGAGAGGGCATATATGGACGCAAGAGTTCCTTTAGATAACCAGGCCCCAAGCTGTTAAGGGCTTTATAGGTGATAACCAACACCTTGAATTGGGCCCAGACTTCAATGGGGAGCCAGTGAAGCTGACGGAGAACTGGGGTTAAATGAGAACAACGCCCAGTCCCCGTCAGCATCCTGGCAGCTCTGTTTTGCACCAATTGAAGTATCCGGACCGTCTTCAAGGGTAGCCCTACATAGAGCGCGTTACAGAAGTCTAATCTGGAAGTAAGCAGTGCATGTGTCACTGTTGCCAGGCAATCATTCTCCAGGTAGGGACGCAGCTGATGGATCAGCTGAAGCTGAAGGAAAGTGCTCCTCGCTACCGCCATCACCTGAGCTTCTAATGACAGTTCAGGGTCGAGGAACACTCCCAAGCTGCAAACCTTGTCCCTAAGAGGGAGTGCAACCCCATTCAGGACAAGGTCCAGGTCCCCCACCCCGAAGCCCAAACCACCTACCAACAGGACCTCCGTCTTGTCTGGATTGAGCTTCAGTTTATTGCCCCTCATCCAGCCCATTACCTCGGCCAGGTACCGGTTCAGTACAGCCACTGCCTCACCTGGATTGGTTGAAAAAGAGAGGTAGAGCTGGGTATCATCAGTGTACTGATGATTCCGCAGCCCACACCTCCTAATGACCTCTCCCAGTGGTTTCATGTAGATGTTGAATAGCAAGGGGGACAAAATGGGCCCCTGCGGTACTCCATGGCATAGCTGCCATGGCACAGAGCCATAGTCCCCCAGCACCACCTTCTGGAATTGGCCATTGAGATAGGAGCGGAACCACCGCAGAGCAGTGCCTCCAACTCCCAATCCCGCTAGCCTATCCAGAAGGATACCATGGTTGATGGTATCGAAAGCCACTGAGAGGTCCAGGAGAACCAACAGGGACACATTCCCCCTGTCTCTCCCTGCACAGGTCATCATACAGGGCGACCAAGGCAGATTCAGTACCATACCCGGGTCTGAAGCCGGACTGAAATGGGTCCAGATAATCAGTTTCATCCAAGAGTGCTTGGAGTTGTCCCGCCACCACCCACTCTAACACCTTGCCCAAGAACAGGATGTTGGCCACCGGTCTATAATTGGCGGCCATCTCTGGATCCAGGGATGCCTTCTTTAGGACTGGCCGGACTACCGCCTCCTTTAAAGGGGCAGGTAGCCAGCTGTCCCTCAGAGAGGCATTGATGACCTCCAGGATCCAGGTTCCTATCCCGTCCTTGGCTTTCTTGAGTAGCCAAGATGGGCAAGGGTCCAGTAAGCAGGTGGTAGGATGTACTTGTCCAAGCACCTTGTCCACATCATCAGGCTGCAGCAACTGAAATTCATCCATCAATTGTGAACCAGACAGCAACATTGGCACCTTTCCTAAAGGCTCCGAGTCACTAGTGGAGTCCAGCTCATGACGAATCTGAGCGATTTTCTCCCTGAAATGCTTGGCGAAGTCATCACAGTGGGCCGTCGAGGGTGGCACAAGATCTTTCTTTGGGCCAGGATGAACCAGCCCCTGTACCACCCGAAAGAGCTCCGCCAGACGGCATTGTGAGGAGGCAATGGAAGTGGAGAAGAATTTCTTCGCCGCCCTCACCACCACAGCATAGGCCCTTAAGTGTGTTCGGTCAGATTCATCCCAAGATTTCCTCCACCTATGCTCTAGCTGTCTCCCAACCTGCTTCATCGCCCGTAGCTCAGATGTATACCAGGGGGATGAACGGGCTCTGCCAGGCGGGAGAGGACGCTTAGGAGCGATCTGTCAATAGCCCTGGTCATATCCCCATTCCACAGTTGACCAAGGCATAGACAGGAGCACCAGCCTTATCAACCAGGAATTCCCCCAGGGCCTTCGGGAATCCATCCGGATCCATCTGGCTTGGGGGGAGGGGCAGACCAATACAATTGGGTCCATACCCTTACAGATGGAAGGGCCGCCCTCGAGCTCAAACCTCCACTCAGTCCACTTAGTCAGCTCTTCCTCCTGCCCAGTCATTTGCTTAGTCTCAATGGATGCCTGCATCTTCCCTAGCTCAGGATTTACAAGAATTTCATTTCAGTTCATAAATCATCAAAACTCACCCAGTCACAAATTCAAATGTGAACAGGAGCACCTTTAAAAAAAAAGGCTTGCATATTCTCAAGCTTTTGATCACATTTGAAAAATGTGCATTGAACAAGCCGGCACGTTAAAATGAGTGATTTTAAGAGATGTAGATTTTCATGCTTTAGCTGAAGAGTGGGAGCACACACTTAAAAAATACTCAGAGAAATTAACACATTATCTATTTGAATGAAAAGAGCAACTGGTGCCAAATAAAACAGGGATGAGATAAGTCAAACTTCCTAGAGCATTTAGGACAGGGGTCTCAAACTCAACTTACCTGGGGGCCACTGGAAGTAGAGTCTGGGTGAGGCTGGGCCGCATCAAGTATTCCACCACCGCGGTGGTGGTGGGCCGCTCATCCCGTGGCCGGCCCGGGTGCCGCTGGCACTGTCCCCACCTGTCCCGGCAACTGGCCCGCGGGCCGCGAGTTTGTGACCCCTGACTTAGGAGAAGCTTGTGCAATCCCCAGTTCTTTTATCTCCACCCAAGTAGACTGCTGTTACTGACGCCTTCTGCTAGGCAGAGAAATGCTTCTTCCTGCATCTGAATGTCTTCCCAGCCCAGATGCCACACCAGTTTCTGGGCTCTGGGGTGTAGAGGAGTAGAATCAGGGGTCAGACAAAGGTCCAGGTGCAATTTGTGTGGTCACTCTGGGGCCCTGGTGTACATATAAGGTTGAGTAACTTGGACTGCTCTAGCAAGTTCTTTAGGACCCCCAGTTGCACCAAAATGCCCTGCATATTCCTTCTTTTTCGCTGGGTGAGGCCTCTTTGGTGTCATGGTCTAGCTGGACCCTGGCAGGAAGCAAACTGATACAAAGACGGAGAAGAGTCTTCTGTCATTCCCTGAGATCACCTTCACCGAGGCCTCGTTTCCTTTCTGGACCTGCTTCTCCCACACCAGCAATGCCCTAAATCCTCACCTAATTCTTAACTATAGTCCTACAAAGTGTTTGGGAACACAATCTGAAAGGAAAACTTTGCACAGATTAGGCCTTATTGTCAGCAGATGACATTATACATTCTACTTTATCTGAAGCCCAGTGATTAAGTATGTATATGGCATCCAAGATACAATTTATTTCTTTTGTATTATAAATTCGTCTTCTCCTTAGGTTTTTCTGAGCCGCTTATAAATAAGACTTTGTGACAGATCTCAGCATGGCTGGCTACCAACAGCATTGTTATTATACCCAATTTGTTTAAAGTGATGTATTCATATCTCTTTCTCCCACCCCTGGCCTCTCTTCTCTAATCAGCCATGGGATTAGTTTTTGTTAATGCCAGTAATTATTTGATTTCTTTCTTTATTAACAAATAGAGTAGCACAGCCTGAATTAGTAAG
>NW_025336010.1:6186363-6268896 GCF_004798865.1 Varanus komodoensis
TGACTGCTCTTTAGAAGGCCAGATAGTGAAGATGGAACTCAAATACTTTGGCCACCTAATGAGAAGGAAGGACTCCCTGGAGAAGAGTCTAATACTGGGAACAATAGATGGCAAAAGAAGAAGGGGATGGCAGGGGATGAGGTGGCTAGATGGAGTCACTGAAGCAGTTGGTGTGAGCTTGAGTGGTCTCCGGGGGATGGTGGAGGACAGGAAGGCCTGGAGGAATGTTGTCCATGGGGTCGCGATGAGTTGGACACGACTTCACGACTAACAACAACAACAATTTCATTTGTGTTTAGCACACAGGAGCTCTGTATTTCCATACTTATGCTATTGGAAGGGCACCCTGGGGACCAGATCACAGACTGTATTCCCTCCTCCAAGGGTTGAGGGACAGGCCCAGTCTCGGAGGTTTGGAACTCCTTTCCTAGCCCCCATGGAAACCTCTGCAATCAGGCCTGACGGAACTGCTCTTGCTGCCCTAGCAAGAGCAGCCATCACTGCCTGGCTGCAGGAAGCTCGCCTCAAATCCCATGAGAGTTTGGCTGAAGTCCCATGAGACCCAGTCAGAGCCCAGTGAGAAGGCGTGTGGGTGACTGGGGTGAGGTCTGGCCCCACAGGCCCCACAGCTCCATCTAATTTTAAATGCTATGTGGGAGAAACAGGCAGTGGGTAAGCCCCTGTGATTCCTCCCATCCTGCCTGTCTCTAACCCACAGGGCTGAGGAGGACAGAGGGCTCTGATCCATCCCCAAACAGATGTGCACCATTGCTTAGGAGACACATGAAGAAGAATCTCTGGAAAAGTTGATTTAAACCGGCCTCTTGTCTTGCTGATTAACTCACTGGTGTTAGTCCTGCAAAGCAGATGCTCTGTTCCCGCGTGGCATGATACTGCTGCAGGAGTGACAGGCTTCCCTAGGATCTGCCATTTCCATGCACAAAGCATGCATGGCCCCCTCTTATGTTCACTGACAGAATCACAAGATGTGAAGACAGTCGATGAAACAAAGTCAAAGTCCCACGCACACCTGCTTGGTGAAATTGTTGGCATGCAGGCATGCGCACATGCGCATGCACACACAAATCCACTCATTCATACATATCCCTGATTGCAATGAAAGTCTCAGAGTACAAGTTGGAGGCTTTGCGGCTTGCTTCTATTTGAGAAAAGCTGTGATTCACACTCGGCTGCAAGCCAAGCTGACAGTGTTCTGCCTAACATCTGATGATGTGTCGTCCATCACTTCTGCTGTTGCAACTTGTTATTCTTCTAAAAGCTCTGAGCAGATGGACATGCATTTTATGTTTCTGCATTCTGGATGACAAATAGCAAAGGGAGTGTGATAGCCTGAATATATAGTTTAGCAGAGGGCGGGATCCACCCCATAGGGGTCTGAGCAACCCTCCCCTTCTGGGTGACCTCTGTGGTAGGCTGCAGCTTGGCAATTTTTCTGGAACTTTCTGTCCCTGCCTGACAAGCATCCACTGGTTCTTTCTTGACCTCCAGTATATTATTGTACTCAGCCACAGTAAATTGTGTGCTGTCAGCCTTCCTACCTCTTGCCTGTTCCTTCAGCCAAGGACAGGTGGGGGCAACTGGTGACCTTGCTGATGCTTTGTCTACGGTTCCCATCAGCCCTGGCCAGCATAGCTAATGGCGAAGGCTGATGAAAGTTATAGCCCAAAACACTGGAAGGGCCAGCGGTTGCCCACCCTTGGACTAGGAAAAACCTTGCTGCAGCTGTGGGTTCAGAGCCCTTCCCAGGAGCTACTGTATGACCCTGCTTGACAAAACCACTAGCTTGGCAATGCTTGTGTGGAGCATGATTCCAGTAGGCAGCACATAAGCCTACTTCCAGGCAGAGTGTTACTAGACCTTGGCCCACACAACCCTGGCCCACACCTATTTGCCAGGGAACCCATTCATTCCCCCACAGCGCAAAGTGCACTTTAGGGCCAATGAAAGTCCTTTTCCTCTGTTTAGTGGACATGCGGGGCACAATTTTTAAGGAGGATCCCAGCTGGGTTAACTTTCCCTTCTCCACAACACTCCCCTCAAAACAACTGAACCTTCCTCAATGCTTAAGCTTCCATTAGTGCCATTGGAAGCTTTTTCACCCTAATTACATGGGAGTATGTCTGGTGCAAAGATACACACATACATATACACCAGCAATTAATGTAATGCATTTCACAACACCTGTTTATAGGTATTACAAATTAGTTGTAGTCGAGCAGGAACTATTCATTTAGGATGATCTGGAGGCAGGTGCAAATTATTTAAAGAATTTATTTTATTTGGTTGATTTGAATGGGGAATAAATAGCCTGGCTTTGCTTGATTCTAGTAATTAGGATTACATTTGCATGTGAATTAGCATAGGTAAAGTTGTATGCAGAGTTGTGTCCTCTGGGCCTTTGGCCAGAAACTTTTCAATGACTAGCAATGCCTCTGCTTCCAGGAAAAGCAGAAGCTGGAGAGCCCCTCTCTGGGGCAGAGTGGAAGGGCCTGCTTTGAGATGAATGATCCCCAGGTGGCCATGCCCTCTTCCTCTTTCCTACTCACTGATTACTGGGTAGTTTCCCAGCTTTTGTGCAGCTATTATCCCCATCCTAAAAGGCTGAAATGCATCTCCCAAGGGTTCCACAGTGGTAGTAAGAGATTTCAGCACAGCATGCTGGTGTCTTTGGCCCTACACCTTTTGTCTTCCACCCTCCCTCTCCTTTGCCTTTGGCCTCACCCACTGCCAGAATGCAACCCTCTCCAAGATGGAAGTTGCCCCTCTGCAAGGAGTTCTCCTCATTTGGTGAGGCCCTGCAGGCAGAAATCTTTCCCAACCTACCTGGAACTGCAGGGATTCTGTAGGTAGTGCAGGTGCTTCATGATCAAGAGGAGTCTTCCAGGGGCTCCTCTGGGGGTAGCTTTGCATGCTCATTGGAGGCAGCCTGAATCTGTAGAGCTGCTTCTGCGGAAGGTGGGTAGGAAGGTGCTGTTGCACTCATGCCCTGCCCGTGGCCTTCCTGCAGGCACCTAGCTGGCCACTGCACAAATGCTGAACCAGACGGGCCCTGGGCTGATCTAGCAGGGCTCTTCTGATGTTCTCATGCCATCCTGCTGCTGCATGCTGGGTAGGGTTCCTCCAGAGCCTGGAATTGATTAGTAGCCCCAACTCATTCAAATCACAAAGAAGGTGGGCTCTGCACTGCCTACCATGACAGCTTCCATATGGAAAAGGGAGCAGGGCTATGGATGAACACTGGAGCATTATAGAGCGGAGGTGGCAGATGACATTGGAGGCAGAAAGATGATGTTGAGGCAAAGACAGGGTTGGCTTTTCTAAGAAGCATTTGGAGGAAATGGTGCAATGAACAGGGAGGGGGAGTCTTCCCAGCACAGAAGAGCAGATTGAATTTGATGAAAAATATCAGGGTTTAAGGGAAGGGGCAGCCTGTTCTTAGCAGACAAGGGAGAATGAGACGTGTATCGGGAGTTCTGAACTGATTGGAGGAATGAGCTTCAGTGGGAGGGAAGGCCAAGGAGAGGGAACTTTACAGTAATCCGGATGAGACATGAGCAGTGTGTCAATTAGGGACTGACTGAAAAAGTCCGATTTCAAACATTCAAGAAGAAAGCATCTTTTCTTGGTTTTGGTGCTGCTAACAGGGATAAAGGGCCCTTTTTAAAACTCAGGTGTGATTGCAAGATCTATGAACCATTTTCAGAGGGAAGAGCAAAATATTTCCTAGCATCCTGTCGCTGTAGCAGAAGGGTGGGCTAGGCCTCCCCACTGCACACAAAAAAGCCATTGTGCCCAGATGAATTTGTGCCCCTCATCTGTGGATGACATACCCTGACAAAGGAGACAGACTCCATTCCAACCATGGGTAGCTAAAAGCCTCTTTGGAGCAACATTATGAACTTTTCACTCCTTGTCGATGAAATAGTGCCTTTGCTGCATCTAAATGGGAACTGCAGTAGCTCTGTTAGGGTCTGCCATGATAAGAGGAATTATTCTCCCTCCAGATGGTTGTAAAAGTTAACAAGGAATTTATTTGTGGCTGTGTATGAAACAGATTGGCTGCCCCACCCCTACATATTAGATGGAATAAAAACAGCCACATAGCTTCAAACCCACATGCAGGGTGGAATGTGGTGAGGCAGCTTGGCTGTTACACTGAGGGAAAAAACCCTTGAATACCAAACCGCTACACAAAAATGTTGATGCACCACACACCAGGGTATCTCCCTGGAGCTAGCCAGGATATGGGGCTGGGTACAGGATGGGGATCCTCCTAGTGACCCCCCCCCCCACTCCATTGCTGGCCTTTTTCCATGCAGTCTGAAAAGCAGTGCACAACAGAAGGGTGGTGGGGCTCAAGCAAGTGAGGCCCCTTTGCAAACCCTCTTCTGGAGAGGATCAACAGCACTGAACTATGTCCCCTAAGATTTTGTTTGGTAAAACAATACTTTGTTCAGTAAAATGGATATTGAGCTGTTTATAAGTTTTTGAATGTGCCTAAATGAAAACACTGCCATGATTCAGGCAACATGGCAAGCAAGCCTGCCATTTACCTGGGCAATGCAGCTGCTACTCTCCCACTCATCCTCCTAGCCTCACCAAGCCTCCTTGCAACTTGCGGGAGTAAAATCCCTGAATTGTCCTTATTCTTGACCATGGACGGCAGCAGTCGCCTCACAATTGGTTTGCTGCAGACTTGAGGCAGGTTCCTACTCCATGCTTCCTACTCCCAAGTGGACCCACATGGCTCTGGCTCTTCCCAGATCCCAGAGAGATTATTATTAAATGAAAATAATCACTTCCACTGCAATTCCCTCCCACTCCCTCCATGTAATTTTGTGCTACTTCCTTTTCCATAGGTAAATAGGAAGACAGACACATTGCTTGGGCAAAGGGAATTAAGCAAGCAAGGACATGTCGATTGCTACAGAGCTGAGAGCAGTAGGGATCAAAGGCTAGAAGTGGCTACTTCTATGACTGCTCTTGCCAGGGGACTCCATGGTATTTCCATTTCATAAACATGGCTGAACATGCAGAGAAATTCAAACTGGACTTCTAAGAGCTGATCATTTAAAGCCCTGGGCCAAGTTTCAGCAATTAATTTCGTCCATGTTCAGTTCCTACCAAAAAATACATATTCTTTTTGTTCTGAATGTGGACTACTTCAGAACCCTGCAGTGACTTGGAAGATTTTGCTGGCTCTGGGGTCCTGACACATGGGTGATTGTTGCTGGGTGATTTTCAAAACTGTTGGTCAACAAGGTTTTGCACAATCGGACTCTTACAATGGGCATTGTGGAAACTCTATACACATGGGGTGATTTTTCAGAGCTGTGTGCTGACTTTCAAAATCTTGCTTGTCTTGGGGCCATTTTCTCAGCCCTCAACTGACACTGCATAATTCACATACACAGAAGCCCTGACTTACATTGGGTCTCATGGGGCCTGCCTGGCCAAACTGTTTGAGTTATGAACTCCTCGGCTGACTTTCAAAATTTTGCTCATTTGGGGTGTTGTGGAGTGATTTTCTTTTTTTTTTTTAAATAAGTTTTATTTGAATTATAATCCTAAAAAACAACAAACTACAAACAACATCCATCATCAAAAACATCGAGCCCGCTGGGTCAACCCCCACACCCTTCTTTTTCCATTTATAATAACTTTAAAAACATATTTAAATCTATGCAAAGTCCCGTTTCTCTAGCCAATAATAAAAAGAGTCCCAAGTTTGATAGAAGTCAATATCTTCCTTCTCCTTCAATGATAAAGTCAATCTATTTCTGCACAGTCCAGGATTTTCTTTTTTTTTAGAATCAATTTATCGATGGGTAGTTCTTCACTTTTCCAGTATTGAGCGAATGCAGTCATCACCACAGTGATTAGATGTAAAATCGAATACATTTCTTGTTTACTAATATCCTCCGGTATAGTGCCAAATAAAAAAAAAAAACTTCAGGTTTAAAAGCTAAGGATTTTTATAACATTTCCACAGGCCATTTATGTATTTTAATCCAATACTTTTTCACATTATCACAAGTCCACCACATATAGTAAATGTACCCAATTTATGTTTACACTTCCAACATCCATTTGACATATTTGGAAACATCTTAGCTAATCTATTTGGTGACAGATACCATCTATAAAACATTTTGTACAAGTTTTCTTTATACAAAGTTGCTAATATTACCTTGATATTTCTCTCCTACAGCTTTTACCACTTTTCTAATTCAATATTATATCCAAAATTTTGTGCCCACATTATCATAATTTCCTTAATCTATTCATCTTCCATTTTCCTATCAAATTTATACAATTTTATCTTTAATTTTCCCCCCACCGACATTAATGATTTTCTGATATAGTGACTTAAAAAAGAACCATGTGACTTTGCCTTCTCATACCACATATAAACGTGCCAGCCCATTTGCAAATCATTCCCTTTAAAATACAAAATTCTCTTATTTCTTCTTTACACCTCTACCTCTTCTCTCTTCCTCTGTTTTCAGTATCTGTACTTGTTGTAAATCAGCGTCCATTTCCAGTGTCTGTACTTCTTGTTGTAAGTCAGAATGATATGTTGTTAGTTCCATTGGTTCAATGTCTATCCCTCCTTCTTTTGAGGCACCCGGTTCTTCCTCTTCAAGCATACTTCTAAATTTTTCATAAAACTCTTGCGTCTTAAAAGTTGAGTCCAATTTATATCTTGTAAAGTTCCAGGTGAAAAATATTCCTTCTGTCATTCGCCACCTAAGCATAATCTCTCTCAAATAGTTAGGTACCTTCTTCATCTCTAGTATAACAAGTGAATTCCATAGTGACTTGTCTGTTTGCTTTATTAATTGTGTCTCTTTATCTAAAGTTTCAAGTTTCTCATGCGCTTGTATTTTTTTTTTTTTTTTGCGCATTCTGTTCAGTTTTAAGTTGAATGTCCACCAATTGGGTTGATACCTCCTTAATAGAAATTATCCAGTTTGTCAAGAAGTTCTCTTTGTTCAGTTGAAATGCTTTCCTGTCTTGTTGACATCGCCTCTTGGGATACTTGCAAAGCTGTTAAGGATGTCTGTGTCGCCGAAAGTGTCATTTGTAGCTCTTTTTGATATTTTTCAACATCTACCACTTTAGGCTGATGAGTAGGACAGCTGATGTAGGAGCTGAAGAGGAGGAAGAATGTATTTTTTTCTTGTTGATAATAGGCTTTTTTTTTTGCCAGAAATTACAAGACAACAACAGAGAAATGGAGAAGAGAAAAAAGGAAAAAAAAAAAGGGTGGAGACTTGCTATAAATCCAATAACCACAGGGTGGCAGCAAACGTCTATTTTTGTCTTTAAATGATGTCACAAATTCTTGGCATGAGAATTATTTTGAAGAAGGGTCCAAAAATGAAGGTCCGAACACTTCAATTGGTGCAAAATAGAGCTGCCAGGTTGCTGACGGGGACGGGGCGTTATGCTCACATGACTCCAGTCCTCCGTCAGCTTCACTGGCTTCCCATTGAAGCCCGGGCCCAATTCAAGGTGTTGATTATGACCTACAAAGCCCTAAACGGCTTGGGTCCTGGCTACCTGAATGAGCGCTTACGTCCGTATATGCCCGACCGCCCTTTGAGATCTGCGGGAGAGTCCCTTCTCCGGGAACCCTCCATGAAAGAAATTAGGAGAGTAAGTACTCGGAGGAGGGCTTTCTCTGCGGTGGCACCCAACCTATGGAATTCACTCCCCAAAGAGGTCCGCCTGGCACCGTTGTTACTGGTTTTTCGGCGCCAGGTAAAGACCTTTTTATTTAAACATCATTTTAATTGTTAAAATATATGATCTGGCCAGGGCAACTTTCTTCTTCCTTCTCTTTTCTCCTCCTATATTATTTATTTACTTATTTTATACTGATAATTTTAATTTTATATTATTATGTTTGTAACTCAGTGTATTTTTTGTATTTTGTATTTAATGGTAATTTATTATATTCTATTGTATTTCAATGTATTTTATTGTGTTGTAAGCCGCCCCGAGGCTTCGGCAAGGGGCGGCATAGAAATGTTTAATAATAATAATAATAATAAAAAATGGCCAATCAAAGGAAGCTTTATCTTCTATCACTCATTCCACAATAATTATTTATTCTGATTCTTCGCCCTTGGGGCAGTTAGAAAAAAGAGATCTTTCTCTCTAGCCTCAAACTTTCCAAAAGAGCCTAAGTTCCTCTCCCCAAGATCAGTTACCACTTGAAACTCCGTGGGGGGAGGAAGAATTCCTCCCTCCATCAAAGGGCTTATCTTTCTTCTTTATGCCAATTAGTAACTGCTGCAGTACTTTCATGGGTAATACTGAGAAGAAGAAAAAAATAGAAATGCTCACCCAGCAGGTCCGATGAACTTCTAGATATTATTCTAATGCTATTATATCCGGTCGTCTCTGGCTTTCAGGGAGCTGCTCTCTCCCCTGTGTTGTTTGATTGAGATAAGCCCAAATTTCTCCCAGTAAATGCGGAGCTGCTGCCCCGCACCAATTAGAAGAATGCTCGGGCAAACTAATCCCTGCCCCAACAGGGCTTGGATGAGCCTCACGGCTCACTATCAAACAAATACCGGCATGATAACGGGAGCCCCCGCTCGTCACAGCCGTCTTGCCATGACGCCAACCGGAAGTCATGGAGTGATTTTCTCAGCCTTCAAAATGGCACTGCATGATCAGAGACCCTGACTTACATATGGTGCCATGCAACCTTCCCTGCTCCATGGTGTGAGTTTGTAACCCCTTCACTGACTTTCAAAATGTTTCTCACTATGGGGCCCTGACCTATGGTTGGGTGTTGTGGGGCGATTTCCTTAGCCCTCAACTGACACTGCATACTTCACACCTTTGGAAGCCCTGACTTATATCAGGCATCATGAAGCCTCCCCAAACAAATGGGACAAATTTTGTAGCCCTTTGCTGACTTGGAAATTGTTGACTGCTCTGGGGCCCTGAGCCCTGTCAGCGTTTTAGGGCAATATGCTCAGCCTTCAACCGACATCGCATATTTCAGGCACCCTGACATACAACCTGTGTTGTGAGGCCTTTTTTGCCAAATGCTGTGAGTTTCACTCACCAGTGCTTTCATAATTTTTCTAATTACGGGGCCCTGACTTGTGAGTGGACACTATGGGGTAATTTTCTCAGGTCTCAACCAGCAGAGCTTACATCACATTTGGCAGACAACAAACGGGTCTTATGGGACCTTGTTTGCCATACTGGGCGAGTTTTGAACCACTCTGCTGAGTTTCAAAATTTTGCACATTCTGGGACCTGACCAAGGGGTGGACATCATGGGGTGACACTCTCAGGCATCAACTGAAACTGGATACTTTGCATGCTCAGAGGCCCTGACTTATACCAGGGCCACCTGTTATTTCTCCTGTTACAATTGCCAGGTGTTTACTCTGTGGGACACTGGCATCCAAGGTCATGGGAGGAGTGGATAGGCTCTTGGTATGCAGAAGGGAGAGGACAGGAGAGGACATGTAAATCATACATGAGGACAGGAGAATTCAAACCCAAGGACAGGAGAAGAAATTGCAGCAGTAAGGGCAAATGCTCCTCACCCGGGATCCATCACAAGTTGTCATCACATGAGTCCTCTGACCTGGGTGGGGGAAATAAAAGAGGAGAGCCTGAAGTAGCTTGGGGTACTGCTTTGAGGAGAGGTTCTGATCTCACTGCCAGACTCTTTGCTGAAGAACTCTGTGCTAGCCTGTGCTTCTGGTGTCCATGTCTGGTAGTGTATCTGTATAGATAAGGCTAGGTTGAGTTTTGTTATTTTGGGTCCGAGGTGATCAACAAGGACTGGGGCTTCGGAGGTTTTGGTTGGCTGTAAAATGTATTATGGCTGCTCTCCAAATTCCCCTTTCCTCCCTGCCTTTTTGTGTATTCCCTACCCTACTGTATTAGCTGTTTTAGTACTCTCCACCCCTATCTTTTAGTCTTTTACTAAGTCCATTTTCCCCCAATGCTTAGGTTCTTGTGTGCTGAATCCAGTGTCTGGTATAGGGTTCTGGACCAGAACTGGGTGGAGATTGGAACCCAGTTGGCCACGGGAGTGGGGAATCCTGGGTGGCTGCAGTTTATACCAAGGAGCTGCTTTAGATTTTAAAATAAAATATCGATTTAGCAATGCATCTGAATTGTAGATCCATTCCCTAGGTTGAGCATTATTAGATGAGACCCTAAAAGATCATCTGGAATAGTGTATCTTTGGAGGATGCATAGAAAAAATCAGAATGCCTAGGGTCTTTAGAGAATTGAGAGCTGTCTGTTTGGTAACTTGTAAAATTGGCACTTGATTTAATTTTTTCCTACATTTTATGGCCACCAAGTGTGCCCGAGCCTAAGAGAGGGAAGCCCCACTTCAGCTTTTATCAGGGAAGCGAAAGAACTCCAGGAAGGGCAAGAATTTGCCTTAAAAATTGGTTTTGAGCTACCTCTAGATTAGCCAGAATATCTCTGCTCCAATCTCAGACTTCAGCTCCATATAGGAGATGAGGGACAACATTGCTTATAAACAATTTCAGTGCTGGGTCGATCAAACATCTGCCCTTTGTATAGAAAAAGTGTAAAATTGACCCAACCATCCTTAATGCTGAGAATTTAATTGTTGCAAGGTGAGTTTTCCAATTCAGAGTCTCAGTAAAATTTACTCCAAGATACTTAAAGGAGCTGCATTGTTTGATTGTATTGCCAAGGAAACTCCAGCAAGATAATTTGGGCTTTCTCCATAACCATAACTTTTGTCTTTGCATAGTTTATATTAAGAGCTTCTTTGTTAGTATCACCTTGATTGATGTAAGAGTCTACTCAGGCCAATTTTAGTCAGAGAAAATAAAATCATATCATCTGTGTAAGGCAGGATAGAAATTTTCTCTTGGCCCAACAAAGGTAGAAATAATTGGAAGCCTGACAAAATCGTTGTTATATCATGAATATACAGATTGAATAAAGAAGGGGTCAACACAGAACCATGTTTCACTGTTTTACAGATAGGGTTCTGCTAGCTAGTGAGCCAGGAGTTCCCACTCTAATTTGAGCAAATGTGTCTCCATGCAGCTCCTGAAGTAGGGATAGCAACATTTATCAATATTCATTTCGGCTAATTCATCCCAAGGTTAATGGAATCAAATGCAACAGATAGAACTACAAATGCAACATGAAGTGCCTTTGTTGGCTCGTTTATACCAGGGAATGCCAACTGGCAGAATGCTTGGCAGTGACCAGTGGTTGCTTCCAAGGCCTTTCTGGAATCCGACTTAGCAGGGTGCAGAATTTGTTCTTCACCCATCCAATCTTCCGGTTGAACTGCACATATTCGCTGTACAGTTTTGCTACCATGTCTAGTAAACTTATGGGTTTATAGTTTTATGGGTCTAAAATATTTCATTTTTTGTTGAACAATGCTGGACTTCAGTATTCTAGCACAAAATAGCAGTCTGCTCATCCTTGCCATCCCAAGGAGGCGATTTTCCCAACATCCTACAGAATAGTTGCTTTTATGCAAGTGGCCACATGGGACAGAATTTTACTCCTTTTCCTGAAAGGCACAGGAACATTTTCCTGATCTGGACCTTTCCCTATTTGCTTCCCTTTCAGTCAAAGACCTTCTTATCCGAGCTCTGTGGTAGTGCGGGGCAGTCAAGCCCTTTCTGCCCAAGGGCCTAATTCCATTTCAAAAAAGCTCTCAGGGGCTGCGTACAAGTGGTGGGTGGAACCAGAGACTAAAGTGGTGGGGCCAAAATACCAGCACACCTCAGCGTGTGTTTTTACTTCCAGGAACTAAGATAGTTCAGCCTTTTAGAATGGTGAGGGAAGGGAATGGCCAAAACTGGGTGTCCAATGATCAGTGCTCAGGAGAAAAGGAGGTAGGGGTAGAGATAGAAGTAGGAGATTTTCAGGCCTTGAATATTTGTTGTCCACTAGACCTGTACACCAGTCACTGGGGAACATGAGCCGGGGGGTGGTGTGACATATTTTCATTGCATGAACAGTACTGACTCCATTTTGAGACAACGGCAACAAGCCAGGCTTCTTCAAGCTCAGCTTTGGAAGGAAAGCACTGGAATGGGGTTGAGAGTCATCATGTAAGACTAGATCAGGCCATTCAGTTTTCAATAGATGGCCTAAAATGCATTCACCAAAGGCAAGTGTGGGGAGTGAAAACTGAGCAAAACATAAGGTGTTGGGTTGCATGCACAATATCTGGTAAAAGCAGTATCTGGTCAACCTAAGATGTGCTCCTATTGCTGCATTCCAGCCTTGACACCTGTCCTTCAGGTCCTCCTTGGTAAACTGAATGGAGACTAAAAGAGAGATCTAATAGGACCCTTGTTTCCAGCAAGTACAGCCATCATCACCAAGCACCTTCTTTTGTTATACAGAAAGAACAACCAGCTTTGTCTTCATTCCTTCACAGGTGTCACCCTTCCCAGTGCTTTTGAGGGTTGCCTGGCTCATCCAAATTGTCACAAACTTTCTCTGAATTTCATAATTGCCCTCAGGTTTGGGCAAAGTGTGAGCTTCCTGCACTCTCTTTCCAGAGGCACAGGGTCATGCTGCTGAAGTCTCTCCTCACAAGAAAGGAAAGCTCTGTGCAAAAGGTCCACTGAAATCGCTAGGCTCCTTGCTAGCCAGTCTTGTTGGAATGCATGCCAGTTTATACACAGGTTGACTGAGACCACATGAGATTGCAGACAATGCACTTGCTCTCATATTCTGCTTGTTGGCTTCCCAGAAGTACCTGGCCAGCCACTGTGGGAAATAGAACAGTGGACTGAGTAAGCCTCTGGTTTTGGGTCCAGCAGAGCCCTTCTGATGTTCTTATTAATTTTAACTCTGACTAGTTGAGTAAGGCAACTAATTGGAACCTTCTGAGAACTCCTAGAGTTGCTTTAGGAAATGTCCAGGAGTGAATGATTCCAGTGCCTGTAGTCTGGTGTTCTGCTCCTTACTTTCCTGAAATAATGCAAGTTGCAGAATTCAGTTGCCAAACATAGATATATAGCTATGAAGAGAGAGAAAGATCACTCTTGCTTGGATACTGTTCAGCTGGCATTAGTATATATGCTGCAGAAGAGGATGCCCAAGGGAACTAGCATTTTAAGCCAAAACAATCTGAGTTACAGAACAGACTCAGAATAACACATCGCCAGATCCAGGATTATGTGCTGCACACTAATGCCAAAGGGAAAAATGGGGTGGGAGTGGAGAGGAGAGAGAAGCATCATCATTTTTAACTTAAAGGGAAAAACTTGTTTCAGGCATACAATATCCTACATAAAACAACATTTCTTCTACTCTGTAATTACAGGTTTTTCTACTTCTGTTAATCCTTCTTGAATCAGTGCATATGGAAGGTACTGATTTTATTTCATTTTTAGCAACAGTGATTGTATGTGCTCTTGCAGATGATCTTTTTTGGTATGAAAACATTAAAGGATAGCAGAAGTCTTGGGGCAGTGAATAAATATTGGTTTTTCCAAAAAGCCAAGTCCCCTATTTGGAAGCACCTATTTGGAAGCATCTTGAAAAGCCTTAGCATAAGATTTTTCACATGAAAACATTTACCCCTTAAATATAGTGGGGGTGAGTAGGGATGGCTGTAGATAGATCTCCAGATACTTTGACCATCAGCTCCCAGCATTCCTGAACATTGGTTCTGCTGGCTGCATTTCTGAAGTCCCAAACATTATTGCAATTCTTATCACAACCTCACAAAGTAGGTCACTATATTTATTCCTTTAAGGCAGACGTGGAGACTGAGAGCAGGAGGGAGGCATGCCTGAGATAATTTCATAATAGGTTGCATTGATTCAACCCCCACCTTTCTACTAAGAAAAGCAAGAACACTCAAGGCAGTTTACTATAATAAATAAAACTTACTGAAAAAATAGTTCAATAAATGGAATTATTGTATCCTTTTTAAGTTGCAGTGCTCAGAACTGTAGTGAGCATTGCAACTCTGGTTGCAATATAGAATTGCATGGAGGTTTTATGAGATCAGTGGTTGTATTTATGATCCCTTTCCTAGTAACCTCTAACATGATCCCAGAGCAGTAAGGGACTTTGTGTAGTTAAGGGAAGTAGGGGAAGCTCTGCAGCCTTCGGCCTCCTCTCAAAGGACGAACCCAGTCTGGCTCTCAATGGAGCACAGCTTAAGCCCTCCGTCAGTGTCGGTGTTCCAGGAAGGTTGCCCACTGGGCCTTTGCTTGCTTTCCAAGAACCTGCTCAGCAATTTATTTTTCGTTTTAAAATTAAAATGAGGGTTGAGCTAAAGGTTTCTATTTTTGGTCTGGAAAACATGGCTGAAGGGAAAGGCCCCATCAATGGTCTCCATGGTCACCTTTTTCATCCCATTTTGCTTCCTGTTTATGGCCCCTGTGGCAGCAGCAAATTCACTTTCCATTCAAGAAGCAGAGTGAGGGCCGAAAGCATTGCTCTCACTCTGATTTGGCTTCAGCATTCCTCATCTAGCCAAATCTCACTGCTACTTTATGTTATGTCGAACGTAAGGGCTAAAGAGCCATCCCAATTTTTTCTGGGTGGTGCCTTTCAATATTCAGAAGCATGTGTAAGTAAGAGTTAACTCTTCTCATTGATAAATAAGAATCTGGAAGGTTAGTTCATAGCAAGGTCACACTTTTGCAGTGGCTCCTTAGCACGGGGGCTGTTCTAGGGGATTGGGGGTGGGGGCTCAGCCAGAAGCCTTCTGGTGAATCTCTAAACTGGTTGCTGCCAATATAGGAGACTGCGGTCTCAGCAGATCCTCCCTCCACGCAAACACACACCTCAGTGGCTCTCACAGAAGCAAGCAATGGCTCCTAGTCACCATACCATATGAGTGGGCAAGTGAACACCACCGGAGCAGCTGCTTCCCAGCCCTCTCTGCAATGGTGGTAGCTCCTTCAGCAAAGTATTTTAAGTAGTTCTTCACCTGCTGGAGAAGTTGAACCAGTGGCAGACAGTAGTACAGTCAACACTGCCTGAATGCCCTGGCAGCAGCCCTGCTCCTTGGTAATGTAGAGGGGTGGGTGAGAAATGCGCATGAACCGGAGGACAGAAGCTGTGCCAGACTGCGCTGCAATGCTGCAATTAATTTAAAAATTCAACTCACTGGGGAGGAATGGCATGCAGGACAAAGCAGGACTCCTGGCACAGCCAAGGCATAGAATTCCTACTGAAGGAAGGACTAAAATGCAGAAAAATTGACCACACGATTTGGTCCATTTCCAGGCCATATCCGTTTTGCACATGTTCATCTGTCAGTCTATTCTGTCCTGTTTCCAAATCAATTCAAAATATCTTTTTAAAAACCTGGGTGAAAAATCCCAAAAATATGCGTTTTCGGATGCCACTTAATTGAAAATATGTATTTTTAGAATGTCCTTTGAAATGCTGTTTCGTTTTGTTTTTGAGTCAGAAACTATATTCCAACATTTGTAGAAGCATGTAAGCCTAGGAATAACTGTTCCAACCCATGTATTAGTATGAAAAATACAAATCAGGTCAGTATGCTTCAAAATGTGGGTTGAAGAAAATCCTCCAGCACAAGGATGGTTAGGTATCTGCTTTGATTGAAGACAGTCCTTTCTTTGGGGGGGTGTTGTGTTTGAAGGGCTGCCATGTCCAAGTATAACGAACTCTTGAAAAGGAAAGCAGAAGCTCTGAGGTTATTTCCAAATTAGCATATCTCTATCTAAATTAGAATATGCATGTGTCATGCAAATATACATTCCTTTTGCCCTCTTTTTCAGTGATTAATTTTCTCTCTTTTTTGGCAATGTATAAGATGCCACCCTAATTAATATCTGCCTCAACTTCATCAGCAAACAGGGACAGCCATTTCTTTTCGGAATCCTAGAAGGGATGGGATCAAGATACTGCAGTGAGGCCGTATGGGTTAGGTGAACTGCAGCACTTCCATACTCTAAAACACCTTTCATGACCTTTAATAAAAACAATGGGGAAAGATCAGCCTCCACAAAAGGTCCACTAATTTGCAACCTAGTAGATTGTGATTGTGCAGGATTTTCTCAAAAGGGATCACAACAGTTTGCACTGGGGTGGGAAGAGTGACAGGGGAGTGCTACATAATATTTTCTGAAAAGGCCATTAGTTTCTTTTTGGTTTGCAGCTGCTTTATCATTCCTTGCACGCATTCACAACAAATAGCAGCCATCTGTATTCCAGATGGCACAACAGAAATGATCTCATCAAAGACATCAACCTTTAGTGCAATGCCAGTAATTTGGCACTCTAAAAAAGACCTACCCAGCGCCTTGACTATGCCGCTTTATGCATCTTTTCACGTTAACGCAAATCAGTGTGTTTCATTCAAGGAGCAAACGGCTGCACAACCAGCCTGAAATACAGAGTAGTCTTTAAACAGGTTACAGAGACAGCCTTTGCTTTCCCATCCTTTTTATTCTACCAGTTTTAGTCCTGAAAAAGCTTCAGTCACATGTTTATGCCCCATTGGCAAATGTTGCCTACCACACGTAATGCTCCTTGTGGCAGGAACCTATCCAGAGAATTAACCATTTTTTCTTTGTTAGAAGAATTGATAGGAAAATCTAGGAAAATTGAGGCACACCTGGAAATTTCAATACACCCAAACATGTTGGATCTCTACCAAGAGCCTCTATGAAAAACATATGTTCCAAAACAGCCTAAAGGACCAAACTAGGAATCCAGATACTGCCTTTTGAATTGGTGGTCACTGGGGATACTCACCAATGAAGCTGCTATGCTGCCATTGCCCTGTCTCATCCATGGACTTTCAAGGGGGGGTTCAGATGGTATTTCTGACTTGTACCCCGCCCCCGGTATTCCCAGCACCTTTCATGTCTTTTCAGAATCGAGTCATCAAGAAAAGATGGAATAGTGGCACACCACTCTCTTATTTGTAATGGTAGGAGGAGCCCTCAATCTGGAAGCGCCCAGAACGGAAATGCCAATTCATCCAGGAATTACCCAGCAGCTTGAAGCATAGGAATGAAACAAACTGAACTGGCTCTAGATTTCATCATACTTAGAGCAGATCTGTAGAATTCAATGGGACCAAAGTTAGCCATGGATGACCTAAGTCCCACTGATTTCAGAGGGTCTCCTCCAAGCATGACAATCTGGATCCTGCCACTATGTGGTGGTATGGACTTGCTTTTCAGTGCTAAAAAGCACAATCCAGTGCCTGCCACTGCAGAGATATGTAAGCCTCTGAACTCAGTCATCTGGATGAAGGACCGGGGAGGAGAGAAGGAAGCTGCAAGGCTGATAGGAAGCAACGCAAGCCATCTGCCCCAGCCCATCTCCCCCCCCCTTCCAGTATGCCCCCTTTGCTCCTCTCAACACCCAGTTGCTTCTTTGGAGAAGATGCCAGCATAGTCTTTCTGTGATGGCTATGGGATGGGGAGGGGACAGGGGCTTGGCCTTCAGAGTCCCAGCTCCACAGCCACAGGGACTCAGAGCGGGATAATCCCATGCCCTTCTGGCAACACGGGGAGATCATGGGGGCCATGGCCTCAGTGCTTGTTTCTGCATTGCATACATTACCTGTGAAGTCCTCTGTTGCCTGTGAAGTTGCCTGCCTCTTCCTCTGAAATACCACTTTTACATACCAAGCAGCAGCGCCTCTCTTATTTACATGTGATGTAAAAAGGGCAACACCTGCAAGGATTGCGTTTTATTTTACAAACTCCTTGGAAGTTCTGACAGGCTTTCAATTCCAAAGCTTGTTCTCTCACACAGATGTGGACACAGAGGGGGGTTGCAGTATGCCTCCTTTGCAGGGCTGGCTCCAGCGCTGAAGGGGTTTGGGGCAAAGTGGCCTCCTGACATTCAGGGGTCCCTCTCAGAGTCATGCAGCAATGGTGGCAGTTCCATTGTAATTGAATTAAGGCACCCACACTTCAGCATTTAGACCTCTACCACTTTTACTGTCCTTCTGTCAGCAGATCAAGACATTTATATTAAAGCAAGCCTTTGGCATATCTGTTGGGTCAGGTGCATTTTTACCCTTTTATTGTTGCATTTTAAAATTGCTTTTTATGTTTTTGCTTGATGGTTATTTTAACTAATCTTTCATTTGAAACAATTGGTGGTTATTATTGGTGGGTATCTTGAGCACCCATTTTGCTGGTGGAAAGGGAGAGTATAGATCAAATCAGTTAATGAGTCTGCCTGCCTGCCTGTCTGTCAATAGAATAGTGAGACTGGAAATTTAAAAAGGACTGAGCTGGGATCTGAACCTAGCACTCCATAGCTCAGTAGTTTTCCTGCTGGACTATGCCAGCTCTCAGCTGTTCATTTTTAAACTGTTCATGACTCTCACTTCAGTCAGCTCTCTCTCTCTCTCTCTCTCTCACACACACACACACACAGAGCAAGTTGCCTCAAGCACTAGTTCTGTTCAGAGACAAGAGTTAAAATGATGAACAATTTAGTGCAGGGTCCAAACTTTTGGGCCTAGCTCTGCGCAGAAAATTTTGGGTGGTGGTGATGGTAGAAAAAGATGCAGATGAAGATTTGGAGGAGTGGGAGAACTTCTCTGTAATTAGGCAGGATTGGGGGTGGGGGGCTAAGGTGGCCAAGTATTGTTGTTCACCTGTCTGAAACTTTTTAAAAGCCTGCTTTCCGCTTTCTCATTGCCCACCCCACCAACAGCTCAGCCCATGTAGCTGGGACTCGTAACCCTCTGTGTAGCATTTCAGGAGGCTGAAGGGACTGTTGCGAGGAAGTCCCCTTGCATCAGTGCAGTTGAACTACAGTAAATCTGGATTCAGTCACTTACCTAAAGGAAGGTATGATGGCACCTCTCTATGTCCATAAAGTTTACCCAGTCTCTGAAAGCAGCTGTAGATTGTCACTTACATCAGTGAAGAGGGGACAAGTGGTCCCACAAAAGGAGAAGTAAGCTTGGTCCTGTTCTAAAAGAAGTGACATCCAAATCTCCATTTGTTGAAGCAGAGGCACCTGAATTCATAAGGAAAACCTTGGGAAAAAAATCCAAACCTCTATTTTTTATTTAGCACTTTGATCTTTTCTGGGACCTTTCCTGGTTTGATTGCATTCTTTTCCTTGACAGAAGCATTTCCAAAATTACCCTCAGTCAGGTGCTTGATACTCAGAGGAGATCTGCTCTTTTCCTCTATACAAAACACACCTTTTGTTTTTTCTTTGGGTGGCTGCAGCATATTAAGCTGACATTTCCAACGCGCTAACTAAAGTAACTCCAGGATCTTTCTCGCATGGTAATAGTTAAAGACAGGCTAAACCCATGAGGCAAAATCTCACTGATGGTTTCTGACTGATTCCAGACCACCATTTGATTCACCTATTTACTTGTACAAACTAGGCTGGGATCTCAGTTGAAGTAAATAGCATGGGGAAGGCAACATCCTGCATCTTCGAAGCTGCTTGAAAATTTAAGATGGAAAAAGGCCAGCCTCCCCTTCCTGGTGCCCTCCAGCTCTTCCAGATGGCAATTCCCATCTGCCCCAGCCAGCATGAGCTGTATCCAGTAACTATGGGGGTTGTCATCCAGAACATTTGGAGGGCACCAGGTTGGGGAAAACTGGAATAGACAGACCATAGTCATCATGTGGAAAGGCTCTCGGATCCAGCCATGTCTCTAGAGGCTTTGGGGGCTTGGTATTTCATAGGCTGATATCCCAACTAGGACCCTATCTGGACAGATAGTCCTGCCTCAGCCATTATGCTCTGGTGACCTTCACTGAAATTATTTCATAGAAACATAGAAACAGAGCGAGTCAGAAGGGGCCTCCCAGGCCATCTAGTCTGACCTCCGGCACCAGCCGGCTCTGCTCACGACATGCCCATCATGTGCCCGTCCGAACACCCGCACCTATGGGGCCTCAATGACCTCTCGTGGAAGCCCATTCCACACCCTTGGGATCCTGTCAGGAAGAGCTTCCTGGCATCCAAAGGGAACCTTGGCTCCCTGAGCTTTGCTCCGTTGGAGCACGTCCTGCCTTCCTCTGCAGGGGGGAACAGGTCTCTACCCATTTCCATGTGACATCGCCTCACATACCTGCATGTCGCCAACATATCCCCTCTGAGTCTCCTCTTCTCCAGGCTGAAGAAACCCAGTTCCCTCAGTCTTGCCTCATACCCCATCCCCTGCAAACCGGCCACCAACCTTGTGGCCCTATGCTGCACTGACTCTAACCTGGCTATATCTTTTCTGTAATGAGGGGCCCAAAACTGAGCACAATACTCCAGTTGTGGGTGCACCAGAGTCGTATAGAGTGGTAGTAATACCTCTCTTGATCTAGAAGCCACACTTCTGGCTATGCAACCAAGGGTGGCATTCGCCCTCTTGACCACCGCATCACACTGCTGACTCATGTTTAGCCTGTAGTCAACCAGTACCCCGAGGTCCCTTTCACAAGTGCTGCTCTTCAGCCACTTGTCACCTAACCTGTACTTATGACAGCTATTCCTATGCCCCAAGTGCAAGACCTTGCACTTATCCACATTGAATGCCATCCTGTTGTCTCCTGCCCACTTCCATAGTCTGTCCAGATTTCAAAGCATTATATGCGGGCCTACCTTGCAGAACAGTTGGGAAACCTCAGTTAGTCTAGGATATGGTGGCAAGAGTGGTAACTGGGATTATATTATACCAATACTTCAGCATCTGCCTTGGCTGCCAGTCCTTTTCGGAAACCAATCTAAAGTGCTAGAGTTAACCCTTGAAGCTCTAACGCTTTGGGGCCAGGTTACCTGAAGGAATGCCTCTGTGCATATTTGCATACCCAGACCTTAGGATCATCATCTGAGTTCTCCTCCAGGTGCCCTGCCAAATGGGGCAAGGTAGGTGGCTGCAAGACAGAGCACCTTTCCTGTAGCCGCATCCTGCTTTGGGGTACCCTCCCGGAGAGCTTCACCTGGCACCTCCATTACTGCTGCTATGAGGTGAAGACCTTTTTATTCCGCAGGCATTTCAAGAGCCGCTTTTAGTGTGCTATTCTGCTCCTGGTTTTAAATTGATTTTTTGATAATGTAAAGGCTTCCTTCTTTGCTGCTGGTCTTAGCTTTCTTTATTTCAAAGTTTCTTTTCAGTACTCACCGCTACCCCCTAAGGCTGCCAGAGTAGACTAAAATTAATCAGTAAAATAAGAGAGACCTTGCCCGTAGGCTTTTAATCTAAAAAGACATGGTGCACAAGGAAATGGGGGTGGGGGGGGGAGGCTTCATGGAATGACCCTACCTTGCTTTCTATCTCCTGGCGTGAGGGGACTGTCAAATGGGGACACGTTTGAAGCCCCTTCCCCTGCTCCTGTCTCCCACACATCTCCTTTCCCACCGGGGAGTTGATGTTACTTAGCCCCCCGGGCAGGGGAAACAGGCCCTTCATTTTTTTCTCTGTTCTTATTTGTCATTTTAATGTTTGTACTTTATTTTTAGTGTACTGTACACTGCCCAGGGAATGTCAGTTATTGGATGGTTTAAACGTACAGCAAAGAAAGACAAAAAGATCCAAGCTGTGCATACACCTACAAAGTACTGAAGGACAAAAGAGGGAGATCTCATTAGATTTTATCCCAAAGTTCTTCTTCAACACTTCTTCCCACCATTTGGCATATTATCAAAGTAAAGCCAAGAAAAGATATTTCAGTGCTTGTGCTCATTTAGGTGATGTTCCTAACAGTATGTTTACTAATTGCAAAGGTGTTAAAATAAGGCTGAAGAGCAGATTTAAGTTTTATTTCCTTTGCAAAGAAGAACTCTGTTGCAAGGTGCTAATTATAGCTGATTTGCATGCTTGATTTTTTCTGGGGTGGGGGGAGGGCAGTGTCCTGAAAGTGTATTTCACATCCTTAACACATTCAGAACTGGCAATCCAGCAAGTCTTTCAGGATGGAAGCATATGCTTCATTGAAGCATGAGCAGCAGCCCTGATGCAGAGGGATTTCTTCTGAAAGATGCATTTGTTTAAATGAAAAAAAAAAAAAAAGATTAAAACACACACACCAGAAGATAATACATTATTGATTTATTTTGTTTTTTTATTTTTAAACCAACAAGCAAGAAGAAAAAGAAAAGCCAGTTATGCAGGGAATAATATAGAGCTGCCGCTTGGCTAAATTAACTGTTCCAACAGTTCTATACATCTATCTCTAAACAGTGGCTGTGTTCACACAACATGGGGAGCAATCCTGCATGGTTACCATGGTTCAAAGGTTTGTGCCATGATTTACTTGACAGACATTCAAGTAATGTCTACTTTATTATGATTTCCATCTTCCCCACTCCCACCGGCATGCATCCCATCAACCACTGAGTCTAATTTGAATCCCAAGGTGGATCATTCCTTGCTCATGTCACTTGCCTCTTCTTCATTGGCCCACACATAGAGTCTCGATGGCTGGAGCAGCTCCTACAGTTGCCACTCTTTCTAGGGGACTCTGTGGTAGTGTATACCAGGACCATAGGAACCACTGATCAGACAACAAGACAGATTATTAATTGTTGTGAACCACTCAGAGAGCTTTGGCAATTGGGCAGTATGCAAATGAAATAAATAAATGACAAGCCATGGCAGCACAGAACACCCACAGAACAAGCCATTGTTTCTTATCATAGTTTCTAAAACTCAGACATACCATGGTGAAATGCCATGACTGGGTTCAGACAGCACAACAGGCCAACACTGGTTTAAAAAAAAAACCCCCACCATGGCTTGTTGTATTGTCTGACCCCAGCCACTCTCTACATCTGGAAATACCCTGGGCAGGTTTGAATGACATAACAAGCCTCATGGTGTAAATAGCTAGACCACATGGCTTGTGGTCCCCAGGGCCCACATCTTGGCTGTGGAGCCACCCTGCCCCACCACCAACCACCCGTCTTCTACCAGTCTGCCTCAGTCCTCTGTAGCACACCCTCTTCTCACTGGGGCTGCAATGGGTGGGAAAGAAGGAGCTGTGCTGGCGAAAGGAAGACTTGCTCAGTCACACGTAACATTGTCACTGCCAGTGTCTTCTGGGTTGTTGTTGGTGGTGTTGAGTCATCTGGAATCCCTTTAATGCCAGGATGCAGAACCACTTTTGCATGGTGCGGACAAATTGTCCATGGAGCGCCTGTAATTTCAGGGGCCATAGCCACACACGTAGGTGTCATAGCCTCCACCCCTTTTGCTTGTCTATGGTCTGGGAGAGGCATAGAGCTCTGCCCTTCTCTCCACATGAAGGAAAGGACTTGGATGGCTCGGGAGGTGCAGCTGTTCCTCCAAGGACTCAGCCCAAGTCCCTGGCTTGGTGTAGGATGGACCATCTGCATGGGGCAGTGCATTCTGCACAAACAGGCATACTTTATTGATTGATTGATTTATATCCTGCCTTTTTCTTACAAAAGGCTCAAGGCAGCTTACATCATTCTCCTCCTCCATCTTATCCCCAAAACAACAACCCTGTGAGGTAGGTTGGGCTGAGTCTGTGACTGGCCCAAAGTCACCCAGTTGGTTCCATGGCTGCGGGGACTAGAACCCAGATCATCTGAGTCCCAGTCCCATGCTCTTAACCATTACACCACAAAAATGTAATATATGTGAGACTATATCCGTTGCTTTCAAAGAAGCTGAGTGCTCTTGAAGCAAGTAACTGGTCATTGGAAAAATGCTTCATCTGTTCAGGAAGAGTGGCTGAAATCAGAGAAGGACACGTGTTCTGGTGCAGGAGGCATTGTATGTGTGCTTACATGACCTCACAAAAGAGTGGCAAATATTGAAAAACATGAACTTTGAAAGTTAACTGCTCTGCCTCCATTATCCTCCAATGCATTCAGGATGAAGAGGGGCAGCTGCTCTCCAGAAGCAGAAGCTCAGTCAGCTCATGCTTTGGGGGGACACATGTCTTTCTCCCGTTCCACTTTCTCTTGTGTTTGCATAGCTTTTGAAAGATGCGTTTGGCGAGGGAGGGTCATCTTCAACAGCTTTTTAGCAGCTTTTCAAGTTTGTCACAAAATTCCCCATGTCCGCAAGTAATAAGTTGTTTCCCAAGCAGTGCTACTTGGTTTTTCTTTTGGAAGAGACAGAAAAAGAGCACTGGAGGATAATGGTGCCATCAGGGTTATATTTGTAAATCAGCTGATGACAGGAACAGAGGGTGAGGCAAGGAGGCCTCCTGCAAGACTATTGATCCTCCAGAGGGCAATTTAGGCCATGTTGCCACAGAGTTGCACCCCAGTTTTAGCATACATGATTTAGAAGAGCAGTAGGTTTCATTTACTTATTAATTTATATCTAGTCTTTTTCTTTTTTTTAAAGAACTCAAAGCAGCTTACATCATTCTCTTCCTCCTGCGCTCAGTCTTATCCCTACAACAACCCTGTGAGGTAGGTTGGACTGAGAGTCTGTGTGCTGAGCTCTCGGCAGTGATGTCCTCGTGTGTGGTGGAACGCTTGCAGAAGACCATTGTAACTGTGAGGAGACACACAATGGTGATGGAGCCACAGTTCCTCCATCCCATGCCCACCATCAGGAAAAAGCTGAACTCGTGTTACTTCAGGAGTGTTGCTTTAAGTCAGGCACCAGCACAAGAGGAGAGATCGGGGAGGGCGACAAGTGTCAGATATTCATATTGTACCTGACCTTGTGCAGGCATCAGCCATCTGACCTTATACGAGCACCAGTTATCTGACCTTGTGCAAGCACCTGGTGATTCATCCCACTGTCACCCCACAATTAACACCAGGTGTAACCTCGGTGTCATACCCTTGTAAGTTGTGGGGATGCCATTGTTGAGGGAGAAACTCGGCTCAGGCTAGATGTCAGAGGAACCCTGAGTGAACTGACCAACAGTCTGTCCATGACTGGTTGGGGTGCCCAGGAGCAAAAGGGGCAAGTGGTATAGGCTACTGTAGCACATTCTCTGTTTTTTGTTGTTGTATTTAAAAAATCCCCTTTTCTTTCTGCACTATTGTGTTCACTGCTTCTGAAATTCAAAAGAATCGCTTGCCCCCTGGCAACACACAGTGGTGTATGAGGCTGAAGGCAAAGGGGGAAGGCCCCAAATACCAGCATGTTTCACCTTAAGCCTCTTACTACCTCTTAAGTCTTAGTAAAGCATCTTAACCTTTAAAATGGAGAAAAACTGCACAAAACCCAGTATATCACCAAGTGATCTACGTCAGGGTTATATATATATGTCTGGAGGAAGAGGGCTGGGCTCAGGCAAGCTCCAGAAGGCTATTTTGGGACTGGGTTTGACCTGTAGGCTTCAGGTCCTGCAATCTTGTTGTAGAGGCTGCCTGCATGAATTAGAATCCTGGAATATTTAAATGGTGGGGGTGAACTTTAACCCAGTCTTAAAGCAGGCACAACTAAGAAAGCTATTGTGAGAGCCAAGACAGATCTTGTTTTGAATGCATATCTAATAGCTACATCTGTTTTGCATTTTTAATCTAGCATAAGTGTCTGTTCTAGAGTTTTAAAAAAGATAGAGTTGCTAGATACAAATTTAATGTAAGGCCTGCTTTGGCCCTCATATGTAATTCTGAGTGTTTCTTGTAGTCCTCGAAGTCGTCACTTTCATGGGTATGCCAAGTGGGCTAAGGGGAGGCAATTCAGCACTCTGGGGGGCCTGCAGGGGCCATCACACCTGCTTCCAAGGCCATGCCTGTGACCCCGAAAGGGCTCTGTCCTGAGACAAAGAGCAGTGCATGACCTTATGGACATTTTGTGAAGCAGTAGGGCATTGCCCAAATGGGAACAGTCCAGCAGGGTCAGCAAGATGAACTGACCAAGTGCTGATGAGCTACTCAGGAGCTGTCCAGCATCACCAGACAACGTCAGAGGGTTAGTGTACAGTACCACCCTTACAAGCGCCACCGCTGTTTAGAAGGCAGCTGCAACCAGAAGCTGGTCAATGGAGCTCTCACACCAGCAACTTCCATATAGGGTGAAGTCATCAGCCCTCCTGGTGAACTAGTGAGATCCTGACCCTGATCATAAGGTAAGGCCTGTGTTGGACTCTGAGGTGGGATGCCTTGTGCTGCCAGGTGAGTATTGTGCTGCTGGGTCTGAGCTTTGATTTGGGCTCATTTCTATCGCTCCTCTTCAAGTCTCAGTGGCGATTGCCGGGAGGGGGGGAGGAGGAATCAGTCATGAGTCCAGTTGGGACACGTCAGGCTCTTGAATTCAGCAGGTGGGGCTGTTATCTTGGAGCACGGATCACAGTTTGCTCTAGGGTGATCTTTCTCTCCCACTCAGCCCCAATTTATGCTGGAGCCAATGGTGAAGTCAGTCTCTAAGGAGGAGGTGTACCATTCTCTCTCTGGGGGCTGGCAGGTGCTGAGAAAAAGGTCAAAGAGGAAGCTAACAGACATGCATTGAAAAAGTGGGAAGAACCGCCTCTTTAGAAACTCCACTTCCTTTCACTCTGAAAAATACTTTTCTGCCACCAGAGAGACAAATTTACTTCTCACCTTTCCTACATTCCAGCCTTTGGAAACCCTAAAACATCATGCAGAGCCTGGAAGCAAGATTATTAAGGACACAAGAGTAGGCACATTTGGGCACAAAGAAGTCCTATAGTCCCAACAATTCCCAGTCAGCCATATAGCCTAAGTTTTTAAAGCCAAATCTATGGAAAGAAACCTTGAACAGTGGAGGGTGTTGCCAAGCTTTCTGTAGGACAGCCTGGGGACCCCAAGGCAGTGCCTTTTGCATTGGTTATTTTTAAAAAGAGATTATTAAAAAAATTAATCTAGGACACACTTCCTTCAGGGCATAATTATTGTTGCCTTTCTCATGTGTTTCAAGATATACCAGGCCTTTGCCGATGTCTTGGCCACCCTCTCCTGTAGAAAGAGAAAGAGGTAAGACTGTAAAAACAAGCTGGAAAAGAGGGTGGTGGTGGTTTAAATTTTGGAATTTTTGGAAAAAAAGTGGGGGTGAGAGCTTTGTAGGAAAAAATATATCTCCATTGCTTCTGGTTCTATGCCTGCAATTTCATGTGTTCCTTTGGAAACTTTGAAAAAAATGTTTAAAATCCAAAACATTGAGGAGCACAACTGTAACTCCTGTGAGGGAAACAGTTCTTGGTATCTCAGTTTGGGATGTGATTCTCTTGACAACAGCTGAAGCCTCTCCTTCTACCTCTCTTTCCTTTTCACCCACTAATCCAAATTTCTCATTCCCCATTTCTCCTCAGGAACAGCATGGTAGGGGTGTTTACCTGAAAGGTGTTTGGCCCATTTGCTAATGAGCCTTCATCCTGGCAATGCCTGGAGGAAGCCATCTTGGCTAGCTGGAACTGAGCTATGACATTTTTCAGAGATGTTTCTGCTTTATTCATGTTTCATTTAGATTAGTATCCAAAGTGAGTCTATGTGGTCAGTCATGGTGGGTCCTTCCTCACATCCTCCAGAGGTTTCTAGATGAAAATTGGGGTATGTTTCTAAGACTGCTATTATAATCTCAAGCAGGGACAGCTCTACCATGAAGCAGGGAGAGGTAGCTGCCTCAGGCAGGAGATGTGGGGGAGGGCAGCAACAGCAGGCATGCCTCCTAGGACCCTGACTGTTCAGTTTTAGTATGCCACACAGCCTGTCCTGCACCTCCTGGAGTGTTGCGTGAGGGTTCAGGCAACTACCTTGAAGGGTCTTTCAATGGCCAGTCCAGCTGGCCGAATGGTGTGGTGTAGGCTGGCTGTGGTGTGGCAGGAAGTGTTGGGCTGGGACCTGGGAGATCTGGGTTCTGGTCCTTGTTCAACCCTGAAGTTCACTGAGTGACTTTGGGCCAGTCACTCACTCTTGGCCAAACCCACTTCACAGGGTTGTGGTTGTTGTTGTGAGGATCAAACGGAGTGGAACCCACCTTATGCAGTTATATAAGCCATCACAAGAGAAGCAAAGGTGGGATATAAATGCAATGTCGTCATCGTCATCATCATGGTAATAGTCAGCACCATTTAGGGAGGTATTGTGGCTCAGTGGCAGAGCCCCTGCCTTGCATGCAGATGTTCCCAGGCTCAATCCTCAGCATCTCCAGGGAGGTCTCAGAAGGAATCCGGCCCAAAAGCCCAGAGAGCTGCTGCCAGGCACTTTTAGCAACTCTAGGCTGCATGATCCAAGGGGCCCACTCAAGTCTAAGGTGGCCTCCTGCGGGGCCTCCTGCCTCTGATTCTCTTAGCTTCTCTTTAGGGACCAAAGATGATGAAAGATGGTGATTCCAATAATGATTTATTTCACTTCTGTCCTACGCAGTAACGGAAGCTCTCTGGGTGATTCACAACAATTTATAAAAGTAGAGGCTACAAAAAAATTAAACACAGAATAATTTTGCAATGTACAAAATGTAAAAACAAGGGGAAAAGCTGAATCAATTTCAGTACACACCAGACATGTTCAGCACAGCAGGCTGAAATGCCCTGCTGAGCCATTAAATATTTGGAAGAAGAGAGCAGTCTTAACCACCAGAGCATGATACCAATGGGCAGCTCTGAAACAAGTGTAATAAGCACAAGCACAGCCACGGTCACAACCACAACCAGGCATCAGAGGGAAATCATTCTATAATAAGTCAGAGCTACCACTGAGAAGGCCCTCTCTCTTGTTGCCACCTTCCAAGCTTCCCTTGCTGGTGGCTCTGGAGAAAGGCCTTCTCAAAGCTATGCACTTTTGTGGATTAACTGGTGATCTGCATTTCTTGGAATCCTTTTGCTCATTGTCCATTAATGTAACATAACATGGAAGCAACTAGATTTGTTTTTCTAGTAACACACATTAGCTTCAGTTTTATACCACCCATGTTACTGGCACTGCTTGCAGTGGGTTCCAAAATGCATTGATGCTAAAAGTTTGGTGATTTAACATCATTTTAAAAGCAGATGATTAGTCAGCTCAACAAAACTCAGCAGGTGGATGACAGCTATAATAGCTTCTTCTTGTAAAAGATGTCTGTCCTCAAAGGAGCTCACGTGGCTCTTCCACCTCATTTTGTCCTCACAATAAGCCCTGTGAGGTAGTCCAGGCTGAAAGGGTGTGTGTGGTCAGTCCAAGGCTATCCATGCATAGCTGAATGCAAATTTGAACCCAGGCATCCTCAATCCTAGTTTGACTCTCTGACCGCTAGACCTCCGTGGGTTTCTGTAGGTAACATAGATCTAGCAAAGGGTTCACCGATTACATTGTAAAAGGACACAACAGAACCATTGGCCCATTTTCCCCAGTGGGATACTTGCCACCCTGCAACTACAGCCTTTCCCAACTTGGTGCCCTTCAGAAGAATTGGTCTACAGCTGCCACCATGTTTAGCCAAGATGGCCATGCCTGAGCGCATGGCTCAGTCAAATCCTGTAGCATGTGTGGAAAGTGACTCCAGAACTCCATTAGTAAAGGAGTGGGATTTTTGTTTTTCTCTTACTAGATGTCATCTTCATCCTACCATGCTTCTGTTCTTAATATTCAGGGAGAGCCATCAAAGCTAAGTGGGAGGGGAACATGATCAGTTCATTTCTACATCTGAAATCCACACATGGTAATTAGGCCTGTTCCTGTACCTTCAACTGTCCCAGCTCAGAAGGCCCGAGGAAACACAGAAACTCATCATCTTTAGAGTTCAGAATTGAAAGAAGCGAGTTGCTAAGACAGAATCATGCCCTTGTTCATAAAAGAGCCTCAGAAAAACATGGGGAAAGAAAGGCTTTTAAAAATAAATGTGAAAGATATAAAGGCTTGTAATAAATAATGGAAGTCAGTTTTATTACTTTTTATCTGATGTAGGGACGATTTTATGAAACTGTGGCTGTAGCAGAATGTTAATCGGTGAGATTTAAGAAAATTACCTTATCTTTCATGATCCACAAAAGAGTTGGCATGCAACACAGGGAAGGATGTTTTCATCAACATACACCTTATATGCATGCTAGGGCTCATTTTCACAAAATGTTTCCCCAGGTCATAAAATCGCCTGCTCTTTTAGGATTCCCAGAATGGAATTCCACTTGCATTTATGCCAAGATAATCAATAGCACTAGGGATAAGTATCTGTGTCACATGACCTTCATTTTACAGGAGGCCCAGCTGGGACCAGCAGGGTTGGTGGGGTAATGTGCATGGAGGGTGGGTCTGTCCCTCATTCAACCTTTGCATGTCTTAACATCAGACTTTAAGCTTACTGATTAAAACATGATGGCAAAACAAGACTCACTTCTCCCCCAAATTAAGCTGACAGATTTTACGTGTGATCTACTGCAATCACTCCTAGTTTGGCTTTCCGAGGCATTTCCAGCAGCTTCGTAAGAACGTAAGAGCCATGCTGGATCAGAGCAAGGTCCAGCTGGTCTTGCATTCTGTTCACACAGCTGCCTCCAGGAGCTGTAAAAGCAAGACCCCACCTGCCCAAGATCCCAGGCAACAGGTCTACACATGCCTCTGACTCTGAAGGCAGGATGTAGTCACAGGACTTGAAGCCATTGGCAGCTTTCCCCTCCATTAATCTGTTTTTTCAAACCCCAAAACAGTGGCTGCCCATCACTGTATCTTGTGGAAGTGTCTTCCACATTATGTGCCATGTGAAGAAGCACTTCCTTTGATCAGTCCTGAATCTCTCACCAGTCTCCCTCACCAGTCCAACCCTCCCCTTCCATCCTCCCATGCCGCCTTAAGATCTGATCCATAGCACTGGGTCTCCCACAGAAAGATGACCGAGGGGTCTATAGGGGATGACTGAGGAAACTGAAGGAAATCCCATCTTCCACTTTCCATCAGGGAGAGCAACTGGAGCAAATCATTCCTTGGTGGTGCTGCCACTCCTGAAAAGGGAATTGGATGTGTTTGGGGCGGATGGGAGTGGTAGGCTAGAACTGAGATCTATCAGCATTTGAAACTGACATTTTTGTAATGAATTTGGATGTCAGATTTATTGGCCCTTATTTATTTGGAACACTTATATGCCACCCCATTTGCAAAAGCCTCGGGGTGGCTTCCAATACAAATAAATAGCTATACAAATACATAAAAATCTGGAGACATCCCAGCATAACATAAAATCAATAAATAAATTCAACAATTGAAATGTTTAAATAAAAAGGTCTTGGCCTGGTGCCAAAAAACAAATAACAGCGCCAGGCGGACCTCTCTGGGGAGCACATTCAATAAGTGGGACCCTTGTGTTTCTCTTTCAACTACATCTCACTCAGTTCAATGGGACTTAGTTGTAAGTATGCATGTTCAGCAGGGAAATGTACTTTCTGGGCCCTCCTAGGGTCTCAGTCTGTCCCTCCAGTTTTTCACAGAGGACTACATCCCTTTGCCTTGCCTTACCACCTTTTCCCCAGTCACCGATCAGCTGGTGTTTCCCAGATTGTGTGCAGCTTTCTTGATTTCCAAGAGCTGTAAATCCTTCTTCTAAGACCTAATTACAGGCAGTAAGAGCTTTAAGCTAAAGGATGCTGGCATTTTGTCCCCACTCCTTTTTCCTTTGCTCCCCCCCACCCAGAAGCCCCCCTCCCAAGCTTATTCAAAATAGAATTTGGCCCTCTGCATTAGTTTTGCTTGGATTTCCTGTTCTACAGCATTACTGACAGAGATGAATATTTCTCCTGTCTGACCTTTACCACTCAGTGTGTGAATGGATCTAACTCAAAACTAATGGCTCACATCTCAATGGACAGCACTGATCCATGAAAACAGGACAAATTGGGAAGGAGGACATGAGTGTCAACTGTAGCATGTGCTCCATGGTTATCTAAGAAACGGAGAAGACATTCAATAAGCTGTTCTCTCACTGTTCCATTTTCAGGCACAACAATGACAACAAACAGATGCACTTGGGTAGGGTATTCATGAGAAGGCACATGCGTGACTACCTCCCCACAGAGTCCCTGCATGGATTGAGCTCCCATGCCTGCTGTTTACATTGATTGCTAGTTGTGTGAATGACATCTCATCTAGTTCGCCCAAGACACAAGAGCCTTGGATGGGGTGGTTGTTGTTGTTTAGTGAAGTTGTGCCCGACCCATCAAGACCCAATGGACAACATTCCTCCAGGCTCTCCTGTCCTCCACCATCCCCCAGAGTCCACCTAAGCTCACACCAAATGCTTCAGTGACTCCATCTAGCCACCTCATCCTCTGCTGTCCCCTTCTTCTTTTGCTGTCAATTGTTCCCAGCATTAGGCTCTTTTCCAGGGAGTCCTTCCTTCTCATTAGGTGGCCAAAGTATTTGAGTTTCATCTTCAGTATCTGGCCTTCTAAAGAGCAGTCAGGGTTGATCTCCTCTAGGACTGACTGGTTTGATTGCCTTGCGGTCCAAGGGACTCGCGGTCCAAGGAGTCTCCTCCAGCACCAAGGAGTCTCCTCCAGCACCACAATTCAAAGGCCTCAATTCATTGGCGCTCAGCCTTCCTTATGGTCCAGCTTTCACAGCCATACATTGCAACTGGGAAAACCATCGCCTTGACTATATGCACTTTTGCTGGCAGAGTGATGTCTCTGCTTTTTAGTATGCTGTCTAGATTTGCCATAGCTTTCCTCCCCAGGAGCAAGCGTCTTTTAATTTCTTGGCTGCAGTCCCTGTCTGCGGTGATCTTGGAGCCCAGGAAAATAAAATCTGTCACTACCTCCATTTCTTCCCCATCTATTTGCCAGGAAGTGAGAGGACCGGATGCCATGATCTTAGTTTTCTTAATGTTGAGCTTCAAGCTAAATTTTGCGCTCTCCTCCTTCACCCACATCAAGAGGCTCTTTAGTTCCTCTTCACTTTCTGCCATGAGAGTGGTATCATCTGCATATCTGAGGTTGTTGATATTTCTCCCAGCAATCTTAATTCCAACTGGTGATTCATCTAGCCCCTCCTTTATCATGATGTGCTCTGCATATAAGTTAAATAGGCAGGGCGACAGTATACAGCCTTGCCGAACTCCTTTCTCAATTTTGAACCAACCAGTGGTTCCGTGTCCAGTTCTCACTGTTGCTTCTTGACCTGCATACGGGTTTCTCAAGAGACAAATAAGATGGTCTGTTACTCCCATCTCTTTAAGAACTTGCCACAGTTTGTTGTGATCCACACAATCAAAGGCTTTAGTGTAGTCAATGAAGCAGAAATAGATGTTTTTCTGGAACTCCCTAGCTTTCTCCATGATCCAGTGTATGTTGGCATTTTGATCTCTAGTTCCTCTCCCTCTTTGAAATCCTGCCTGTACTTCTGGTAGTTCTCGGTCCACATACTACTGGAGCCTCACTTTTGGATTTTGAGCATAACTTTGCTAGCATGTGAAATGAGTGCAATGGTGTGGTAGTTTGAACATTCTTTAGCATTGACCTTCTTTGGGATCAGAATGTAAACTGACCTTTTCCAATCCTGCAGCCACTGTTGAATTTTCCAAATTTGCTGGCATATTGAGTGTAGCATTTTAACTGCATCATCTTTTAGGATTTTTAATAGCTCAGCTGAATACTGTCTCCTCCACTAGCTTTGATGTTGCTAAGACTTCCTAAGTCCTACTTGACTTTACATTCCAGGATGTCTGGCTCAAGGTCAGTGACTGTCCCATGGTGGTTATCAGGGATGTTAAGATCTTTCTTGTATACTTCTGTGTAATCTTGCCACCTCTTCTTAAGCTCTTGCCTCTGTTAGATCCCTACCATTTTTGTCCTTTATCATATCCATCTTTGCATGAAACGTACCCTTCATATCTCCAATTTTCTTGCAGAGATCTCTGGTCCTCCCTATTCTATTGTTTTCTTCTATTTCTTTGCACTGTTCATTTAAGAAGGCATTCTTATCTCTTCTACACATTCTCTGGAATTCCGCATTCTATCTGTCACCTCCACTGTACATTCATCAGGGATATGATTTAGGTCATACCTGAGTGGCCTAGTGCTTTTCCCTACTTTCTTCAAGTTAAGCCTAAATTTTGCAACCAGAAGCTCATGATTGGAGCCACAGTCAGCTCCTGGTCTAGTTTTTACTGACTGTATAGAGCTTCTCCAACTTTGGCTGCAGAGCACATAGTCAATCTGATTTCTGTGTTGACCGTCTGGTGATGTCCATGTGAAGTCGTCTCTGGGGTTGTTGGAAAAGAGTGTTTGCTATGACCATCGTATTCTCTTGACAAAATTCTACCAGCCTGTGCCCTGCTTCATTTTGTACTCCAAGGCCAAACTTGCCTGTTATTCCGGTTATCTTTTGGCTTCCTACTTTAGCATTTCAATCTCCCATGATGATAAGGACATCATTTTTTGGTGTTATTTCTAGAAGGTGTTGTAGGCCTTCATAGAACTGGTCAACTTCAGCACCAGTGGTTGGAGCACAGACTTGGACTACTGTGATGTTGAATGGTTTGCCTTGAATTCGAACTGAGATCATTCTGTCATTTTGGAGATTGTATCCCAGTACTGCTTTTTCCTACTCTTTCATTGACTATGAAGGCCACTCCATTTCTTCTGAGGGATTCTTGCCCGCAGTAGTATACCTGATGGTCATCTGAATTAAATTCACCCATTCCTGTCCATTTTAGTTCACTGATTCCCAAGTTGTCGATGTTCAGTTTTCTCATCTCATGTTGGAGTACTTCCAGCTTACCTGGATTCATAGTTCTTACATTCCAGGTTCCTATAGAGTATATATCTTTACAGCATCAGACTTCACCACCAGATACATCCACAACTGAGTGTCCTTTTGGCTTTGACCCAGTTGTTATAAACACTTTCCTTTCCGTCAGAAGAGAAAAATATTCCAGGCATGCAGAGAGTTCTTTTTAAAGCTTTATTGCAGTGAAGGGAACAGAAAGGAATGGTTTCCTTCCCATTTTTCTGTTCACCTGAGCACATGTTCACCCCCCCCCCCTTTTGAACCCTGCTCCTGGCCGCTTCTTCCCTCCTCCTTTCCCCTTATTGGTTAGGGTACTGAGAGTTTACACTCTTTCCGCCCGTCTACTCTGCGCTGCCCCGACACCAGCCCTTCTTCCCAATCCAGCCCTGTCCCTGGTGGGCTACAATAGGCTCATTTTGTTCTGCCCAGCTTGTCAATAAACAATCAGGAATTATTTGGCCCTCCTGCATACGTGCCTGTTTCCCATGCCTTGTGCTATCTGATTTTGGCCCCTCCCCTCCTTTGGGCTAAGTAATTTTCTTTGTTACCCTTTTAAATCTCTTTACTCCCTGAATCTTCCTTCACCCTGATTTGAAACAATTCCCAATTCTTAAACTCTGATACCATCATCCTAATCATTTCCTCCTTGCCTGTGCATTTTCCCCAAACGCTTCCCTTTATTACACGGGTGCAGACCAGTATACATTGTAGGCTAATGCAGCAGATTATGCTTATGGCTATCATCCCCAATATGAAAACAGGTGTTCCAACCACATAAAGTTGGGGAGCCGTTATTGTCAGCCATTCTCCTATTCCTGATTCCTGCCTTTTTTTGACCCCTGGTATTACCTGTTGGATTGCTCTTAAGTCTTCATTGACATCTGTTCATCTAAATCCATCTTGCAGGTGTGTCCAATCACCCCACAGGCCCCTCCTTTGGTACTAAAACATGATTCAGAGCCACCTTATTTTGTGGTGTATATACCTCCAGCCAGCTTCCCTAGTGCGCGCATAGTAGCATTTCCAAGAGCCACTATTGCACAGGCCATTTGCTCCTGAAGATGTGCTAAATATACGTGGGTAGACACTGCAAAGGAGGCTATTCCAATCCCTATCACCTCTCCTCTTGTTGGAATTGTCAGCTCCTTTCCTGCACAGTACTCCTCCGTTACTGGTATGTCTCTACCATGTCTTTGAGAATAATGATCCTGGCAGGGTACATCCCCTAACTTTATTATTCCTACTCCCACTCCTGTACCTTCCTTACGATAACTGGAGAATCTCTCCACACCCCCATTTTCAAGAAAAAATATCCAGGAAGGGTTACACACCCATCCTCACATACATAGGTGCCAACCCAGTGTAGCATGACTGCTTTCCAGTATCCACTGGGCCCCCTCTTGTGATCTCAGATATATCACACTCCCATCCAGTCATGTTGACCAGTAAAAGACTCCATTCTCCCCAAACTGGAGCCCTGAGCACACACTCATTCACCTTTATGGTCCACCTGTCACAGTGCCTGGTGCATCCCCATTTTACACATTTAGCTTCCAAAACGCTCCCCTCTCACCATAGATCCTCTAACCTTTGAAAAGAGGTTCTCTATCCAAGCCACTTTTGACTGCCTGGAGCAGTCCTCATCTCCTGGTTCATTCCCCAATTTCTTGCTCACTCATCCAAAATGCCCCTAAATTATCTTAATTATCTTTGATGTCCAAAAGTGAATTCCCCCCTATCTTCCTTTGCCAACAAGCATCAGTGGGCATCCTTGATGTCTTGCTGCACGGCTCTCCACCCTGGATTAGCCGCCCACACTTGCTCTATCCCTGCTTCCACTGTAACCCAGCTGTAAAATTGCCACTGAGGCACAGGGATCACAACCTGTTTTGGCACGCAAATGAGGGCGATTGCAATACTGTCTATCTGGCAGTGTTATCTGCCCTACCTGATCAGCAAAATAATGGCCCCAGCAGCCCCTATACAAGCCACCAGTTCCCATCCTCTTGAACCAACTGTCAATACCAACAGAGATCTGACCTTAGCAGAGGGTGCATATAAGCAACTCCCCTCTGCTAGGATTTTCATATTTCTCCAACAGTTCCCCCCTTTTGTGAGCAACCAAATCAGCCAGTTCAGATAACTCCTGGTGCTTCCTCTTTCTTGGGAAGCAGCTTCTATCCATGCAGCTCAGATAGGGATTGTCTTAGTCAAACCCCTTGATCTTTGTCCCCTCCTTTGGCTGCAAGGAACTCAGTGCCAGCCAGCTCCCACATTTCACCTGCTCCCCTGCACTTTTGCAGCGCTGTTACCCAATCTATTTTGAGGCCTGGTTCCTTTGCTCCCTAGGCCCCTCCTTTTGACCCACTGACCTAAAGATATCCTCATTGGGACTGAGACCCCCACAATGATGAATACCCTGTCTAAGGCCACCATCCCTTTTTTGGTCAACAGATTTGGGTTAGCCTGCTTTGCAAGGTGGGAGCAGTGTGAGATTAGGCCAGTGTGAGATGAGGCAATGGCCTAATGTCCAGTTCAATTATCTGCTTTGCCCTTTGAGGCGATTCTTCGAGATTTTGTTCACTCAATTTCTAGACTCAGCTGTACACTTGGCTGTAGGACTTGCCTCTCACAGTTTGCCTGGTTAGTCCTTTGCTTCCTCGTGGATGATACAAAGAGCAAGGCAGAACACAGGAATCACAGCCTTTGCAGTTCCGGTTCCTCTGGTGTCTGGAAAGTACAGCTCACAAAACTGGTGGATTAGAAAAAAACTTTTACATTTCTTCAGACACTGGTTAACCATGTTAGCTTGGAGAGAAAGTTGGGAAATCTTTGTCCCTTTTCAAGCCTGGTCCCCCACAAGTCTGTTCAGCACAGTCTCAAGAAAAATGTCTTGAGATGTTGAAATCAAATCCAACCCATGCCAAAAGCGCACACAAGAGAAACCCCTTGTTGAACTTGCGTGCTTCATAAACCCATTGCTTGCCTTGGTTAAAGCAAAATGTGCCTTCTGATGGCATTTGTCCAGTGAGAACATGGTATCGCACAAATTCTTTCAGAGATGGTACTCCCTCCCCCACATATAAAAATACAAAAATGTTCTAAATCCATTACGTATACATGCAATTTGAACTAGCACCCTTCACAATCAAACAATCAATGCTTGTTCATCAATGATCAATGCTTATGCTCACAGCAAGAAAAATTTTAAAAAAACTTGCCATTTCCTGAGGCTAGCAAATAGGCTTAGCCCCCCCTCCCCCACAAACATTAGGTTACTGTAAGGAAAACTCTCCTTAGCAGCATCAATATTCCTTTCTTGTACAAAACACCCTCCATAGCTATCTTTCCTTGTAAAATTTGCAGCCTGATCAAACTATTTGGCAACATTGCAAAAAGGAAAAGGGAACAACCCTCTTGTTGAAACCACAGGGAAAAGTAGTCTCCTTGGGGTTTTTGAAAAAAACCCCTCCCACTGTGCACCCATGTGCACATGCACACATGCAACCAAACAGCCCCAGTTCCACCCATTACCCCCCTTCCTCCACTCTGTGTTGTGGCACAGCCACAAGATGGTATACCTAGAATTCAGAACATATCCCCTCCCACTTCCACACAAAACTCCTGGTAGTCAACACAAACAATTAACGCATTCCCACAATACCACTTCTAGAAGGTTTCCTTCCCTTAAAAAAATTCCCCTCAGCCTCCCCACTGAGAGTGCTCAAGGATCCTTTGTTTCAACCCAATCCCTTCCCATGCAGAATTTTTCCTGAGGCAATACAGGCTTTGAACACTCAAAGAACCTCCAATGTCTCACCTCAGTTGCAACACCTTATTGTCCCCCTCCCTTCAAGATTTAAACACCCCAACATTTTCTTTTAGAGTTTTCTAGACACTCCAGATTCCATCCAGAAAACCAGTGCAAGCCTGCCCCCAACTCGTGGCTGGAAGCGGCACTGCCCCAACTTCCCAAAGCACTTTGAATTCTGCACATGCTCAGAGGCTCTTGTGTGTGTGCTCCCTCTGCAGCACTCACAAAATGGTTGTACCTTCTGCCAGAGCATTCCCCTTTCTTGGCTGTGTGGATCCCACAGCCAAGAAGTCCATTGTTTCCAGCACACATTTCCCTGAATTCAGTTGGCCAGACCAAATCCAGAAAAAGCTGCAGTTGCTGTCCCTTAAATAATGGAGGGCTCTTCAGCAAATGAGGTACACCAACCCTCTTCTTCTTTTTTTCCCTTTTCTTTACCCAAATGAAAAGTGTGTACCATGGTGCCCTGCAACAGCAGGGGTTTGAACTCGATGGCCTTTGTGACCCCTCCCAACTCCTCCATTTTGTGCTTCCATGAAAAACTTCAGCAGTTTCATTCTTTACACGTTTTTCCCATTTTGTACGAAAACACTCAACCACCATTTATCCAAAACTCTTAAAAAGCCCACTCACACACCACATTCCATGCCCTCCCTTAAAGCAAGGAATTCCTGCAAAATACATCACCTCACATACTTGCATCTTCACATGGCCTCCAGTACAATTTTCCATCACCCCACATACCAAACAATTGCATGTTCAACAGGTAGAGAAACCAAATCGGCCCAGAGAAAACCAAGAACATTTTTACTACCTGCCTGACAAGGTGGACTTCCAAGAGCAGTCCTTATGTGAGAGGGAAACTGCAAGGCCTAAGCCCACAGGGCCTGCATCCCCCCCGCCTTTCGCTGCCTCCATGTGCAAAATCTTCACTTGTTGAACTCCAGCCTGCCACTGTTCAAGCTACTTGGTAAACACAACCATCCAATTTCCACCATTTCCTCCCTCTCTCTCTCTCCCTCTCCCTCAATGAAGCTTCAAATACACATACAAATACACAGTAGTTTTCATTTTTTCCTTTTCCAGCCACCCCAACCCAAAAGCTATCCCAGAACCTTAAAAAGGAAAACATTTTTCCTTGGCCCCTTTACCCCTATAGAAACAGAATGGGTCAGGAAAGCCCTACTGGGCCCTCCAGCCTGACCCCCCCCCCCTTGAATACTTTACTCCCCATTCCCTTTCCCTTGGGTGAGAAATAAAGATTCCTTACCTAAACTTAGATGCATCTTATCAGGTTTACGCTACCTGAGTAAACCCCCTTTTGAACCCCTCCTGAGGTTCTAGAAGTCTCTGCTACCGAATTTTCAATCAGTCTCGGGTCTCCGATCGGCCTCGTTTTGGCCTGAGAGTTACTTGCAGGACTGCCATAGCCTCTGCAGGGTACCCTCCTACAGACTCACCAAATCAAGCGGACGACAGATTTAGGAGATATCCCAGACAGAGCCCCCATATTATTATGAACACTCTTGCCTTTCCGTCGGAAGAGAAAAATATTCCAGGCATGCAGAGAGTTCTTTTTAAAACTTTATTGCAACGAAGAGAACAGAGAGGGACCATTTCCTTCCCATCCTTCTGTTCACCTGAGCACATGCTCACATACCCCTTTTGAACCCTGCTTCCAGCTGCTTGTTCCCTCCTCCTTTCCCCTAATTGGCTAATAGGGTACTGAGAGTTACATTCTTTCCACCCGCCTACTCTGCCCTGCCCCAACACCAGCCCTTCTTCCCAGTCTAGCCCTGCCCCTTGTGGGCTACAATAGGTTCATTTTGTTCTGCCCAGCTTGTCAATAAACAATCAGGAAGTATTTGGCCCTCCTGCCTACCTGCCTGTTTCCCCATGCCTTGTGCTATCTGATTTTGGCCCCTCCCCTCCTTTGGGTTAAGTAATTTTCTTTGTTACCCTTTTAAATCTCTTTACTCCCTTGTTTCAAATCATCCTTTCACACCTATCACAGTCGTTTCATTCGTTCTGGTGCTACTAGTACTAGTCCTCTGCTCTTCCCCAGTAGCACATTGGACACCTTCCAACCTGAGGGGCTCATCTTTTTGCCTTTTGGTACTGTCCATGGGGTTTTCATGGCAAAGATACTGGAGTGGGTGGCCATTTCCTTCTCCAGTGGATCATGTTTTGTCAGAGCTCTCTGCTATGACCTGCCCATCTTGGGTGGTCCTGCACGGCATAGCTCATAGCTTCATTGCACTACACAAGCCCCTTTGCCATGGGAAGGCAGTGGTAGGCAGGATTTTAAGGCTGTGGGCATATTTTGAGAAATTGTACTGGGCCCTACCACAAAATGGCTGCCATGGGAGGTGTGGCAAAGAATATATATATATATTTATTTATTAAAAGCTTTTCTATCCTGTCCTCTACAGAATGTCTCGGGATGGCTTACAATAAATAAGTAGAATAAAACAAACCACATAGCATCTGACCATTAACATACTAAAAACCCAGTTAAAATCAATTAAACATTAAAATAACAAGAAAATGAAAAGGGTTTTGCCTGATGCCAAAAAGAATATAACATAGGCACCAGGGGAACCTCTCTGGGGAGCATAGTTTGGGCACCACCACAGAGAAGGCCCTCCTCTGGCTACTCTCCCTCCTAATCTCCTTCAAGGAGGGCTCCCAGAGCAGGGCCTCTGCCTCAGATCTCAGGGGGTGGGAGGGCACATAGGGAAGAAGGCGCTCCTTCAGGTATCCCAGACCCAAGCCGTTTAGGGCTTTATAGGTCATAACCAGCACCTTAAACTGGACTTGGACTTCAATTGGTAGAGGACTGGTGTTATTATATGAAAACTGGCCTGTCCCCATTAACATCCTGGCAGCTTTATTCTGAACCAATTGAAATATCTGGACCATCTTCAAGGGCAGCCCCACATAGAGCACATTACAGTAATCCAACCAGCAAGTTACCAGAGCGTGGGTCACTGTTGCCAGGCAGTGCTCACCCAGGTAAGGATACAGTTGGTGGATCAGGTGAAGCTAAAGGAAAGCGCTCCTCGCCACTGCTCCTACCTTGTCTTCAAAGGCAAGGCAGAAGTGGGCTTTGACCCCAAACACACTAAAACAACTTATCTGAAACAATGTTTGTCATCACTGGCACAAACCGTTTCTCACAGCCTTCCCAGGTGCCAGGAAGAAAATATGCTTTTTAAAAACTAAGCAATGCCAACAGGTGGGACGAGTCAGGCACCTGGATAAGAAGAGCAAGGATGCCTTGTAGGAGCACTGGTGCCTGTGCACATTTGATGGCTTCCTGCTGGAATACTTTCTTGAGCAAAGTATTATCCCACAGGCCAAGCCACCCCCACAAGCCGATTTGGAGACAAAGTGCAACAGGATTTTTTTTTTAAGTGCAACAACTAAGTTGTTTGGAGGGGGACAGGATGCTTAACAGCCCTGGAGAGGAAGGGAAGAATTTAATTGTGATCCACAAACCAAAAGAGGTTGTATAGTGTGTGCAGTTCAAGATAAGAGATGAATACAAGGAAGTATGCAGACTTGTGCGGCTGCATGACTGGCCCCTTCACTGCTCTTGGGCAGTGCCAGGGTGACTCCAGCAATGATGGGGAGCTCATCTGCACTTAATCCTTCCTTATCTGACCTCCTTATCTCATCTCACAGTGCTTTTCTTCCATCAGGCTGCTGATCTTGCCAGGTGCAGATTGCTTATTCCAAGGTCATATTTGCAAATGATGCTAGTACTGAGCTTTTCATCCTCCAAAGACTGACAAAGCTACACTTACTAGAACATGCAATCAATTTGGAGATATATCTGGCCTATTTTCATTCTTGCATGAGCATTCATACAAGTGACACATTCTAGAACAAGAAGTGTTTTTAACATGACTTATGAAAACAACATCCAGAGAAGACATGACAGAAATAATTCCAAGAACAGCATTTGCGGTTGAACAGATGCATGCTAAAGGGAGGTGAGCTGCAGCAGAAAATGTTTCCCAAGTGGTTTTTATTATGAAACATTAAACACCTCTTGATAAAAAGTTTTCTTGAAATGCACCAAGGACTATATCTACTTGCACACGTTTTTGTTTTGTTTGTACCCCCTGCCCTCAGGATGCTTCCAGATGGAGGAACTGTAGAATTACCAGTTGGAAGCAGCCATGCAGCTATTTCATCTTTTCCTCCTTAAAGGAGCTTCTTATTTAGGAAAAATATGGAAGATATGGTGAGAAAACAGGGGAGGTTTATGGATGTAAGCAGCTCTCACCTGGATCTCCGAAAGATTATGTGGCTGAAGTAGAACAATTGATTGCACAATAAAAACCTTGCATAAAGGGAGAGTTAGAATTCATGACCAGCTGATAGCCCTGCGAAGTTCTTGCTTAATTTTCAAACACTGATTGAAGATCATGATGTTGAAGAAATTTACAATGGACTCAGGTGTGTATGAATTTCTAAGAATCTGCCCAACAGATTCCTCACTGGAGCAGCTTTTCCCAAATCATGCAGATTCTGTGGACTTGTAGTCCATTTTTAAAAATCACACACATTTAGTCATAGGAAAAAATGTACATTTTCCCCCAAAGCATGAAGCCTAGAAAAGGGATCTGTGCATTTTGGGAGGATTCACATATCTTCAGGAGTGCAATTTATGCAACAGTGTATTTGCACAAATGCATTACAAATGCCTTTCATAAAATCCAGTTCTGTCAATGAGTGATGACAGAATGAAAACTGTCTGACAATCTGTGAAATGTAAACTAAATGGATTTTAGGACATCTGTATGTACCTAATTGTAGGTCTATGAGGAATTAAATGACTGACTCAATTGATGGAAACACTGATGAACGAAAACAATTTGACTATTCTATCCCATGATCTTCCAACCAACCAACCAACACAAGGGATACAACAGGAATGGCTAGCAGATTGGCTGTATGTATTCCAAGAGCTATGAAAAACCTTGAAAGTAGAGATGAATCAATGGGACTATTTTCCATGCCAGTTTTATATGTGTAAGTCCATTCTATCCAGATTTTGCATCTGTGCAAGTTAAGCTCACACATAAAAATTAGCATTTGTTTTCATATACAGTTTTCTGTAATGCACACATTCTGTTCACAATTTCTCTCAGGACAGGAATGTTTGCATGCAACCTTCACTGATATACACATCTTTATGTGCAACGTTTTCCAGCTTACACATTTTTGTAAACATTCTGTAAGCCAAGAATGAACTACAAAATTGGATGTCTGTGTTCCAATCTGCAAATTAGTCTGGAAATCCAAATTAGGTTAGACCAAACAAGAAAACAAAACAAAACAAAAACCCAAAAGGTGGACTACAAGAAATTCCTCCAGGTCCCTACATGAAAGTATGAATGAATATTAACAGCAAGGTGAAACAGCTCAGTATGGTTACTCTGTAAAAAAGAAAGACAGTCGATCCTATTAAAAATCCATACCCCTTCTTAAGGCCATTATTCAGTCTATGAGGAAGATGGTTCATTGCTATTGTACTTGTCATTAGGGTTCAGAATGAAGAATGTGTGTGTAATAAGAAATAATTGAGTGGAGGAATCAACTTAACCTTAAAAACCATCTGTATCCAAGGGAATTCTGTCGAAAGTGCCCCAGTCCAGGATACAAGCTGCTTCAGCCAATGGGGTGCATTTTCAGGATTTTGCTTGTGGTTTTTCTAGCTGGCCTGGAACTATTTGATTCATTGAAACAGGGATGAAACACTCAGTTTGAACAGGTGAATTGCTTGCATAGATTGATTTGTGATGGAAAGGACTCCTCACAGCAAGGCTGCCCGGGATGCCAAAAGAAAAATTGCATCTGAATGTTAAAATGGTGCACCTTAATTGAAACTGTGCTGCATCCAAGCTGGATTGACAAACAAATTCAGCAGGAGTCAGTCCAGCTGGCCCAACCTGGAAGAAAAAATAAGTCAGTGTAAACAAATTAATCAGTAGCAATAAAAGATGAAAACAATGGGAATCCCCAGAAGGCCCTACCCTCATCTGCTGGCCTCACCTCATTTTCTCAACCACAATCACAAAGTGTTTTTTTGGTTTGGAACCATTTCTCCCCATTCTAGGAGGCTGAATTGCCTCTCCTAAGGCTTAGTTGACTGGCAGTAGGAGCTTTAAGCTATAATATGTTGGTCTTGCAAGGGCAATTGGCCTCAAGTGTGGCTCCTACCACTACTGCAGTGTGACCCCCCAGAGCAGAGATTGTTGCTTACCACAATTCCCTGCCTTCACATTTCCATTGCTTTCCTCTTGAAGACGTAATCTGTACATGTAGAATGCCTTTGTATGGAATGGTCAGAGCAATGTCAGGTGGGCACAGAACAATGCCATTGGGTGAAAGATTTTTTTAAATTGTATAGCCCTTTATGGAAAATCGCTTAACATATTTTGAAAGAATTAAACAGCAAACTATGCATAGTTATCAGTACAGAAGACATGGATAGAATGCCGGATTCGTCAAATATGAAACTATAGAGTGCAAGGAAGTTTCCAGGACAGTGATAGGACAAATATCTTAAAATGCACACATGCAGTGACACAATGATATAGCTCTGTCATACCAAAAAGGTGACAAATGCCATATCTTTTTTGGGGGGGGGGATTTTAAAAATATGCATTTTATTATTCGTATTGCATATTACCTCACATGAACATTGGGAAAAGGAGGAATCCAAAAATAATCCAGAAAAATTTATTTCAATCTGCTGGTGGAAATCTGCCCATCAAAACCCATCTTTGTAAAGTTATCAGCATTTTAATAAATGGATTAAAATGGATTTAATAAATGGATAAGCCTTTGAAGTGAGAATGCTTTTTGTGCAGCAGCATTAGGCCTGAAGAGAATTCCAGCTGAAGGAGATATTTGACTTGGTGAGACAAATTTCCTCTTCTCTTGGAGATCATAGGCTGTGCAGTGAGGGTATGGAAGATGCTGTGCCCTCACAGTGAGGCTGCAATTTATTTATTTATTTAAAACATTGTTATGCCGCCCCCATCGCAACAAAGCCTCGGGGCGGCTCACAACAAGAACAAAATATACAAATATAATAAATTATACAATAAAAATATTAAAACCCAGTGTATCTCGGCTTAAAAGATTTAAAATCCTATAAATAACCAATAAATTAACAATTAAAGTAAGTTTTAAATAAAAAGGTCTTAGCCTGATGCCGAAAAACAAATAACGATGGCGCCAGGCGGACCTCTCTGGGGAGCGCATTCCATAGATGGGGCGCCACCACAGAGAAAGCCCTCTGGACGGTAGCCCTTCCTGGCTTGCTGTAACTGAGATGAACAGGGGCTGTGCTGGCTGAAGTGGCCCTCCCACTCGTGGTCTCCTAGACCAGGGGCAGGCAACAGGTGCCCTCTGAATACTTTGGAACACAGCTCCCATCATCTCTGACAATTGGCATGCAGGCTGGGGCAGATAGGAGCTCTGGTCCAAAGATCTGGTGGGCCTTGGAAAAGCTGGGTGTATTTTTGGGGCAGGGGAACTTATTGTCCACTACGTCCTCAAATAGCTTTCCATGCAATGAGAAGAGGAGCCCAGCTGGAGGAGACCAGGCATCCTTCTAAGCCAGTGCCCAATTTCTAAAAGGAGCCAGCCAGATTCATCTTGGAAGACCACAAGCAAAGCATGCAAAGCATGACGGCAACATCTGCTTTTCAAGAGGCCAAACCAGATACAATGTGCAAAGCATATTTGCATTTAGCATGCATGTTCTTAAAAAAAATCCAGGAAGGAGCTAGCGCACAGTAGTGGTGATTGTTACTGAGATCACAGTAGCTGGAGGGAGGATTTTAATTCCTTCCTTCCTTGCGGCACTCCTGAGAAATAGTTGCACCTTCAAAGCTGCTCTTTTCTCTGGGAAATAACAGGAGCTTTCCTCCCAGTGGAAATTTACATTTTTAAAACATCCACATAAAATGCAACTGCACATTTAACATCACACCTCATTTGGCCTTGCAAGATATACTGCTTCTGAACCTGAAGTTCCATGCTGTGCCACAGCTATCCACATGCCTGACAGACCTCTCTGCAAGCCGCATTTTCCCAACACTCTTTTAAAGTCATCCCAGACTCCCAGACCATCCAAGTCACAGAGCTGTGCACAAGACCAAGAGGTGCTCTAATGATGTGGAGGTTGTTCCTTGCTTGCTTGCTATTCAATCTGGACAAAGTGGTTACTTGCACCAGGACACCATGAGCTATCGCTACTGATTAAAAGAAATGAAAGACAGAAGAATGTCCAATCACTGTTCCTCTCCATGGAGATCATGTTGCATATGGTGACGTGTTCCTTCCCCTCTTGAAAAGTTTTGCCTCTATTTGGCAACCTAATGATAATGAATCCTCAGCCCTACAATTATGGTAAAAATGACAACTATCCTCAGTCAGTTACTCCCATGCAATTTTCTCTTTTTGCCCTCTAAGCATGGAGCTTTATTTGACTGTGTAACGATCTCTGGTTATACATAAAGATGCCTGGGCAACCAAATAGTCCGTATAGATGAGAATAAAGTCTCTCCAAGGTCATAGGCGGGATCAATGACAATAATACTCCTAGCATGTATATACTACTTGGAAGTATTTTTGTAAATACTTTGTACAGCTTGTTGTAATAAGGAGCTCTGTGTGGTTATGGCTGGGACGGGGCATATACAGAGTCTAAGGCAAAGAGTGCTACCTAGTCCTGCCCTCCAGATGTGTTGGACTACAACTCTCATCATCCCCTGGGGGAATGATGCAATCTAATGTATCTGGAGGGCACCTGGTTGTGGAAGGCTGACCTACAGAATGTAGAACAGTGGTGAGATTCAAATTCAGGCTCTTGGGAGAATGGCAGCAGTCTGCAGGATTCAAAACTATGAGGTAAAAAGCTTGGATAAATTTATTCCCATTCCCATGGTTCCCATCCACATGTATCATGACCTTTCAGGATGAACTTCAGTTCCCCCTCTCTCCAATTAATTTAAGGAGCTCAGGCTGACCCGCCAAAGGCGGCGTATTCAGCAGCAGTGGTGAATCTTCAGCAGCAGCCCCGGCGCCAAATGAAGGCATGGCTGGGGCTGCCAAGGCCCCACACCCTTGCGGGGCCATTGGAACTGGTCCTCCTCATTGCTTGTGTGGCTGGCTTGTTCACTGGCCTCAGCCTCTCATCCAGCAATGGTGCAGACAAGAAGGAAGAGCAGTGGATGCTGCAGCCTCCTTGCTCCTGACCTGCCTGTTGAGCAAGGGATCGCAGCAACAAGAAGCAGGATCAGGGGCAAGCAGAGCTGGTGATGATGACTCGCTGAGGAAGGAGGCCTCCTGAGAACCTCAGAGCCAGGCGCTGGCCCCAATCATCAGCTCTGTTCATAATCACGGTATGCCAATCACGTTCATCCCATCTTCCCAGAAGCAGCAACATCCCATTTGTCTCGTAGGCTGATTTATATAATGTGCTGAGGACCAAACAAATTGGCCTACAATAAAAAAAAAAAAAGAAAGAAAATCAAAACACCGCTGCAACAGGGAAAAGGAGCGAAAAGTTTCAATCATCTCTGGGAAAGTGAGAGGGCTGGTAGCGAGCGCCATTTGCTGCCGAGTCCCTCCTGCCCTGTTCACTTGTGAACAGCCTCACCCCGTTAAAGGAATGTTTAATTAGCCTGGTCTACAGAAGGCAGGAAGACCAGCGCAGGACCCCAAGAAGCATTCCCAAGTACTCCCCCCGCCCCCTGCCGCCGGCCTGATGGCAGAATATGCCATCCATCTTAGCCCTGCTGTCAGGAGTAGGCGAGGAGGGCTGTGCTCATTCCACGGCCTCGTTTTGGCTCCTGTGTGACATTCCCGTCCTTGACATATCCCGTTCTACAAATCAGTTACGACTGCCATTGCTTCCTCCTCCTTTTCTCCTCTGTTTTCTTTGTCATCCTCTTCTTGCTTCAGCCCTTTCAGGTATCAGTTCTGCGAACATCCAAGTCTTTGCTTTTGCACTTGAGGTTTGCTCTCTCCAGTCTGCTTGTTTCACCTGCCTCCGAAGAATATCTATGGGCTTTGAATGCCATGCATTCTCCTGTCTCCCAGTCACTTTTATTCTTACCGTCTCTCTCTTGCTCTGCCTGCCTCCCCCTTTATTTATTTAGTAAATGTATTTCAAAGCTGCCCATTAGCAACATGCTCTCTGGGTGGTCATTACAATATAAAATCAACAAATAGCATTAAGAAAGTAATGCAATTAGAATGTCATAATCAAAACAAAATAATTAGTGCACAAATAAACCACAATAGAAATTAAATAAAGAAAAATGTATATTAATATAATTTTAAAAACCTTTCACTGATATAAATAGGCTAGATGGTGCCAGCAGCTCCTTGGAAAAGGAACATTTTTGCCTGGTGCCAGAAACTCAATAAGGTAGGTGCCTGGCAAATCTCCAGCAGTAGAGTGATCCATAATTGGGGTGCCACCCCAGAAAAGTCCCTCTTCCTTGCACCCTCCTCCTTAACCTCCTTGGGAAGAGGAACTCATAGGAGGACCCCAGTTGAAGATCTGAGACAATGGGCAGGAATATGTGGAGAAAGGCATTCTCTAAGTTACCATAGGCCAAGCTGTTCAGGGCTTTGTATGTCATATAAATTCAGCCTGGACTGGAACAGGGAGCCAGTCCAGCTGACAGAGGGCAGGTGTAATATGTTCATAAGAAGAGATCCTCATCAACAGCTGTGCTGCCCTGTTCCGAATCATTTGCAGGATCTGGACCATCTTCAAGGGAAGCCCCAAGTATAGTGCCTTGCAGTAGTCCAGCCTGGAGGTTGCCAGTGCATGAATGACCGTGGCAAGGCTACCCTCATCCAAGTAGAAGCATAGTTGGTAAATCAGCCAGTTGATAAAAGGCACTCCTGGCAACTGGGTCCAGCTGGGCGACCAGGGAGAGCTCCAGGTGCAGGAGTATCCCCAAACTTTGAACCTTGTCCTTTAGGGGGAGTGCAACCCCATCCAGGACAGGCCTACAGTCTCCCACTTGGAATGGGGGTTTACTCACCAACAGTGGATGGAGCTTGAACTTATTGGCCCTCATCTAACCCATTACCAAGTCCAGACACCAGTTGAGATTTAGAGACCACCACAACTTTAATATATAAAGTTTCAACTCTCAAGATGCACAGATGGTGCCTTGTATGAAGCCAGGATCAAAAAGAACATTCTGTAACACACATTTCTTTTAAATTGGACCAAGGCCCAGATTCCTATTTTTCTGGAAACTGAGAACATTCTAGACCAGAGTGGGCAATTTGTGGTCCTGCAGATGTTTCAGCCTGCGAGTCCTATCAGCCCCCACCCAGCATAGGCAATGATGAGGGATGTTGGGCATTGTGACACACACACACCCTGATGTATTGATCCACAAGTGGCCTCTCCTTGTTCTAGAAAAACATTAAGGCAGCCTTCCCCAACCTGTTGGTGACCTCCAGACATTTTGGATTGCAACTCCTATCATCCCCAACCAGAAAATCTAATGGTCAGGAATGTTGGGGGTTGTACGCAATAAATCTGGTGGGCACTAGGTCAGGAAAGCTGCCATAAGGCAGGCAAAGTTGGTGCACAGTTGGACAATAATGTAGTACTCAGATTGTAAGTGCAAATACTCATTGTGACAACACCCACAGGTGCATGGCTCAGAGGCAGTCCAAACATGCAAGCAGCTGTGTTAATCCAGGCCAACAAACCAGTTCCTGCAGTTTTTATCTCCATCAGGAGCATTTTTTTTAAAGAAAGTGTTTTAATTGCTCAGTAAAGAGCAAACCACGCCAAAATACTTTGCTTTGCAATGGAGACCAGTGTCCCGTTACTACAAACATTCCCCCACCCCACCCCAGCTATTGTGAGAATTGCAGTTATGCTTAGAGGGAACAGGGCCATTTGCAGGTGGCAGATCAGTAAGTCTTGGGGTTTCCACCATGCGAGCCCACACTTTGGCTCCAGTACAGCTGCCCAGCCAGAAGGGCCAAGCAAAGTCAGAATGGAGCCTGAGCAAGAAGAGGCCCTCTCAAGAGATGCAGGAGGTGAGCTTCTCTTCCTATGTACCTCCTCTGGAGTTGAGGAAGATGACCCTGGAGGGCCACATCCTGGTTCCATTGATCTCTCCATTTCATTCTGCCAGGTATCTCTTATATTCCAAGGTTGGTCCAGGGGCTTTGACTCCAGCCAACTGGCCAGGGAGATGGGCATGTTGGATGGAGCCTTAAGTATAATCTTGACTCTCAGCACAGATCTAGAAGAGGCATAATGGCAAGACATCCAGATATCTCAGTCCAGGCAGACCCTGACCTCTTTTATGAAAGTGGTGTGTGATGTAAGCCATCAGTGGGCAGACACAATGTGCTTTGACAGCAAACCAGGCATTTTGCATGAATGAGCCCAACAAGTGCCAATTCTTTAAGTAATCTACCAGTTTCATTAAAAAGACAGCCCAAAGACAGCATCTGCACAGAATCCCATCCCCCTTTGCGATACGCTAGAGGATAGGTTACAAATAATGGAGAACTGATGGTAGGTTGTTCATTTAAAATTAATTAGAACCATAATTAAAGATGTGCAAGGAAAGACTGTGGTGATGGTGGGGGGGGGTGCTATAGAAGGACATCTTCTATAGCTGCATATGAATTGGAAGCCCAAATTAAATGCAGCTGTTGCACTAATGTAAATGATCTGGTTATTGCTTTCCATTCCATATTTTATGAGGCTGTTTGGACCGGGGGATACACTGACAAAAAGGAAAATGAAGCGGAATTGATACCGCTTGAGAAGAAATGAGGTTCTTTTTCATCTTTCCTCTGGATAATATTATGGCCATTAATGTAATCTTTAATTAATAAGGAAAGCATAGAGGCTAACTGTTCCCCATAATGCAATCTGAGTGGAGGCAGGGGGGTGGACATCCCTCCAAACCCAGTTACTAGTGCCATTAGGCATAATAAAAGTATTTCCATTTATAAACGATTTAACATATTTTCCCCTGCATCTGGAAAACATTCACTCAGGGCTGCTGCTGATACCTAGCACTTTATTATATGGCACTTACAGAGTGATCAAAGTGCATAGTTTATTTCCTCTTGTTGGGATTCATACAAGGACCCTGTCATGAAGGCAGTTGTCCCTTTATTTTGTTTCATAGATTTATATACAGTTGCCATATCCAAAGATATAACTAAGGGGTTTGATACGATTCTTCTACATCCTGAGAACACTCACCCAGCATTGGGAAGAGCCATTACTATTTGACAAATAAGACAAGTAAGAATGGTCCCACTTATTTTCCTACTATATGTTTCAGATGGGGAGGCCCCCAAAGGTCAACCCTATGCACAGCAGCTTGTGTGCTAGGCTAGGACATCTGGGAGCTTCTGATTCTAGTCCCCACTCAGCCATGGAGCTCACTGGGTGATTTTGGATCAGTCACATACTCTCAATCCAACCTACTCATAAGGTTGTTGTTGGGAAGAGGAGGAAGAGGAGGAGGTTTATGCAAGCTGCCTCGAGTTCCTTGAAAGGAAAAAAAAGGCAGGATGTAAACAAATGTTTAGAGAGAGAAAAAGCCTTTCTTTTTGCCTGAACTTGCATAGAATTGCATCCCTGGTGAGTTAATGACAGCCCTGAGAGTTCAGCTCAGACACTGCAGTCCTCCAGCTCCCTGGGAAGCAAGCTTCACTGAAATCCATGGGCCTTACCTTCAAGGAAAAGGTGACAGAGTTAATCCCTGCACAGGCAGCCAGTGCTCTTTTCTTCTTCCTTTAAGCATGACAAGCATTGCCTAAGGGAGCATACTGATGTGTCGGTTTGTCTTTTTCCTACATTTGGATGTTTAAAATTGCAAGTTCTTCTCTCCCACATATGAAGAATTCTTTGCAAGTGTTGGCAAGTTCTTCTCCCTGGGCTTCTCAACATGAGTTTAACCCACAGCTATGTGGAGACTTCTTCCATTTTTGGTGCGAGGGAAAAATGCATCCTTCACAAAGGGCTTTTTCCCAGGGTTTGCATTTCTTGGCCTTTCTATCTATTCTATAAACCAAGCACAGTGCCACTGTGGGATGGCTGCAGTAAAGTGGGTTTTTGTCTTTTGACAAGGTTTTGGTTCTGTATAGTGGTGATTTAAACTTCAATAAGAGATTTTCTTTAGCCTAAAACTCACAAAAACAGACCCAAAGGCTGGAAAATTCAGGGTAGGCCTGGTGGACAGTAAGGTTGCGAAAAGGTCCTTGACTTCTCTGAGTGAGGGATAATGCGCAAGCAATAAATGCCTTGTGTGAAGAAGCACCAAAACAAAAAGGAATGAAACTTTCAGCCTTTCCCATCAAACAAATACAGGGGGTTCCGCTCTTCCCAGCATGGGAAAGGAATGGAGCCGTTGCAGAAGACCACCCTTCCAGAAAAAGAGATGGGACCCCAGCTAAGCAGTAGCATGCAGGAACACAGAGAAATTCAAAGCAAGGCTTTTCAGAGCTGAGTACTCAGAGTCCTAGACCAGGATGGACAATTTTACCCCCATTTGAATTTCATTTGAAATTCCTTTTGTTCTGAACTGTCCCAAATGACTCTGCAGAGCTGCAGATTCCTCTCAGAAGCAAAGTGAAATGAAACTCGCACCCATTCCTAGGGGAGCATGTGGTGGCCTGCAACCAGTCCCATCCCCAATGCAAAGATGGTCCTGTCAGGTAAATCATCTCTGTATTTCTCTTGCAGTTCCCAAAATCCTCTAACTGTGTTCAGGTCTTTCTGGGAATGTCCTGTTTTCCAGTTCCCTTTGCAATCTCATACTTTAGAGCTCACTCCAGACCCTTTCACGCACATGATCCATTCTGTGTGATTTTCTAATCCAGAGATCTCATTTCCAATTTGAAGTGTTAAACCATGGAAATGGAGATGAAATCGAGCTGTCTTCTAAAGGCACTTGTCGAGTTGGCATTGAGATTTACTGGCAAGGGTCAGAATGGTCTTATTATTTATGAGTGCAGGCTTGCTGCCCTTCTGGCGTAGTTGCACAGCGGACGTTTACACTGAAGGCTCATGCTCCAATTCGACAGGCACCACTGGGTGGCATTTTAAGCAAAGTATGACCAACTCCTGTACACCACTGTTTGGTGACGGTTTTCCCCTTTTGATAATACAGCTCCTTATGTGGCAACAGAATAAATTATCTACCACTCATCCCCCCCCGCCCCTCTTTGTAGGAGTGCCTTGCATTTCTGATCAATACCTTTCTAAAATCGGCAGGCCTCCCTGAAGCATTTGCTTTGTTTCTCTACAGGCCGACTACAAACTAATTTCCTGCATTTGATTACATTTTTAAAAAATAACCCCAGGTTGCTGCCTTTCAAAAAATAAAAGCTAGATCCGTTCTTTCAGGGTTGTGGTGGAGCCTGGTTATATGGGGCTGTATATCAAAAGGAGAAGTTCAGCTCTTGCCTCCCATATTCCATTACGACTCTACTGGGACATTCCAGCAGCGATATGGTGGTGGAGCCAGGCCGTGTGTGGTCAGCGCACCAAGACTTGTTGAAGAACAGAAACGCTGCTGTCATCTATCATAACTCAGCTTCCTGCTGAGCTTTGCTCACATTTACTGGGGGAGGAATACATTTTCCCAGCAACAATATCATGTTTGGGAAGCTATCCCTCTTGCAGTCCCGAGCATTTTGAGGAGGCTCGCTCGTGCATGGCGGGAAGGGAAACTATCAGAGTGGCTTTGCTGATGCAGCTGCTTGCAGTTGAGGGCTCTCTGGGGCAGGGCGTGAAAGGACGCATCCTGATGAGCTTCAAACTTGGCCACCACTCCATTGCTCCCCACACATGTAAAGGACTCACCAGACATTCTTGGCTTGGCTCTCTCCCTGATCAGACATGTGGGGGTCATGGGGCTGTACCTGCTGGCCATATTCCCAACATCCCCAGCCCTGCTCTTGCTGCACCAAGTGACCAAGGTCTGGGTCAGGCTTCTACTTGCGTTTTCTTGGATACCTATAGACTGCCTCACAGGAGAGGTAAATGCTGGTGGGGCAGAGGGTTCAGAGTTCTTGTCAGGCTATGATGCTTGTACCTGGCTTGTGTGCTTCTGCCATCAGACACGAGGCAGATCCCAGTGTGCCCCAGGTGTGCCCTATATCACAAATAATATGGGTGTGTGCATCCAGTTTTAAGAATGTGTGTGATCTGGCCCAAGATCTCTGCTGCACAAGCAGAAATACCAGGTGGCATCCCAACCTCAGTTCCATATGCAGAAGCCAACAGGACTGGCAACTGAATCTTACTTCATGGCCAGTGGTAGGACAACATCCTCGACACTTAGGAAAGCACAGGACTCATTGCAAGCTCTGCCCACCAAATAACTTGCCCACTTTTCCTGTCCACCTCCATCTTCTGAGATGAGACAAAGAACTGGGCATGTTCAGCCCTGAGAAGAGAAGACTGAGCGGGGACATGATATCCCTCTATAACTACCTCAAGGGCTGCCACAAAAAGGAAGGTCAAGATCTCTTCTTGCTGATGCCAGAGTGTAGGACACGGAATAATCAGTTCAGGTTGTGACCACCCAGATTCAGGCTGGACATCAGGAAAAGCTTCCTCACTGTCAGAGCAATAGGACAGTGGAACCAGCTGCCTAGAGAGGTGGTGGGCTCTCCCACACCGGAGACATTCAAAAAGAAACTGCACAGCCATCTGAGTGGGATGGTGTAATGTCCTGCACCAGCAGGGGGTTGGACTTAATGGCCTTCATGGCCCCTTCCAACTCTGCTATTCTATGATTCGATGATTCTGCCAGAGGCTCCCGTCTCACTCACAGTCAGACCATCCCTGTGCAAAGGTTGCAGAACTGCCACTCCGCCCATGCATTCCTTCTGCTCTCAGAACCGGGCAGCCTCCATTTGATATGTACCTGGGAACAGGCCTGATCTGAACATGCAGGCTCAGTGAAGACAAGGAATGCATATTCAAGAGCCTTGAACATACTGCAGGGTCAGTTTCAAAAAGAAGCATCAACTAACTTATGCTCAAGCCCATGGCATTTGGCCTGTGGGGTCTCACAAGGTCCACTCACAACATGGTGGGCTGGTGCTGGAGGTCAGACTAGATGTCCTGGGAGACCCCTTCTGACTTGCTTTGTTTCTATATTTCTAACAGCTACATGAAGCCACTGGGGGAGGTCATCTGGGAATCTGAAGTAAGACTCCTTCATGTCCTGCCACGGCTGGGTTGGGGCTCAATCCATTTGGTAATGTCAAAAAGCAAAGGGTTGCAGCACAGCTGAATCAGTTGAGCAAAGGGGCAGTTCTAAACAGGATAAATCAGGAGGCAGCAAAAGGTCAAGAACACAGAACTGCCACTTCTGGAAGAGGGTAGTCCAAGAGCCCGGCTTCATCACGCATCAGCAGTCCAAGGAAGACCAGGGCTGCAATGTGTTGTTCCAGCAGGTGGTCCATCTGAACTGAAAGCTCATCAGCTGGAGCTTCCATAGTGGCACAGGGGACTCTCACGGGAGGCTTCTGGAAGAAGCCCTCTTCCTGGATACTGCTGTTCTCACAAGGTGTACATGGCTGCCCTGGGACTGGACAGATCTTTGACCTCTTCCAATTCCACAGGTGAGGAAACATCCTCAGGAGACCTGTCTGAGGGCTCCACCATTGTCGAAGGGCCTCCTGTACAGCTGCCAGCAGTACATCATCCTGCGGGTTCCACAAGGTCTTTAGGCACTGCAGTGTCTGCGTCCAAAGAAACGTCCTGGGTGGGGCCTTGGTCAGGGAAAACACATCAGTATATAGATGACACCCAGCTCTGCTTCCCGTTGTCATCAGAGACTAATAGGCTATGGAGGTGCAGAAATCCCTGAAGGAGCCCTCCTGCCTTACCAACCAGCCTGTGCATTGGAGGCATCGGGTTCCAGCTGTAGGAGATGTGTGTTCTGCTTGGAAAAAAAGAAAGGGCTTTCTTTGTGGAAGCTCCCTAACTTTGGCAAGCCCTCCTGAAGTCGGTCCCCCTGGGGCCTGCACCGTGTCCCTTGCAGCGGCACAAGGTCACAGCATTTTGGTTTGCCCAGGCTTTTTGAATTATTGTATTATCAGATGACTAAACAGTTTTTCTCCAATTCCACTATGCTTCTGTTCCATAATTTATGTTGTTTTTATCACTGCACTGTGGACAACGAAACTGGAAATCTGCTTTGGGATGGAGATACGGTTTGTAAATTATTTAAAGAAACAAGCAGGAATGCATTCTGTTCAGGGCACGTGTTATATACATGTTATATGCAAACAATATATATTCACTCATATAGCTGCTTTTAGAAACATGAAGGCTGTCCCTGCTGCCCAGGAAAAAAAAATCAGAAAAAGACTTTCCCCAAAAATTTTCCAAAAATTCCTTGATTTTTTCCTAGGCCTTCACTTTTCCAGTTTTTTTTTTTTTAATGTGATAATGGCTAGGCAGATTTATTGCATTTTGTATAGTAGAAGAACAATCCTGTGCACACACACAAGCAAGAGATAAAGATAAGAAGGGTTGTGTACCAAAAATGTGGGAGAAAAAGGAGAATTGGGTTGACTGGCAGTGAAGGGGGAAAAGAAAGAGGGCTGGCTCTATGGAATAGGTTTCTTCTGGCACAGGAAACTGGGGGTTCAAAGGGGGTGTTTAGTATGTCAGGGCTCAGCACCCACTTTTGCCTTGTACGCAGTCTTCGGGTCAGGTGACTTGTCCTTTGCAACTAGCCACACCTCCTAAGGCAGCCATTTTGTGATGGTGCCTGGAACACTTTGTCAAATTGCCTAATGTGCTCATGTCCCAAAATGATTCCCTATCACTGGCATATTCATTTCATTTTTAGTTTCTATAGCACCCACTAGCCGCAACACTCGATAGAAGGTCTCAGGTTCAGTCTTTGGCATCTCTAGATAGAATGGTTCAGGCAGCAGGTGTTGGAAAAGGCTTCCTGCCTAAGACTCCAGAAGGCTGCTGCCAGTCAGAGCAGAAAATACTGGTCCAGACGAACAAACAGTAAGAGACAGATCTTATTTTTCCACCTTGATACATAATTCCAAATTGCCTCTTGACCCAAATCAGAGTTCATAGCTGGAGAATGTCAGCACAGGACTGAATCGTTCTTTCCTGGCTTCACCACGCAAGACTGGGCATTTAGCTTGCATTTACTGTCTGTTCAGCTGCCTGTGTGGAACCCCCAAAGCACCAGGATCTAAATTTCTGCTTTCATCCAAAACGTTCCTGGGTAACTCTCGCTTACACCATGTAAAATCAGAATCCTTTCTGTCTCTTTTCTGCATCAAGAAATGGAGCAGAAAAATCAAATCCATCCTATAAATACCCCAGATGGTACTATATGCGTCTGTGAGAGGAGAGGACAGCAAGCTCAGCCCAGTAACTAACCACAGGAGGGGAGCAGGAAAGGAAGATGTAGCTTCCTTTCTTTCCACTTCCTTGTAATATCTCTCACTCATATTTGGCCAAAGGAATCCCTGTTCAGTTATCATGGGCAAGTTATTGGGAGGTGCTAATTTGGCAGTGTTCTCAAATTATCTGCTTGATGATTATTGCTGTGGAATGGCAGCTGAGGGAATTCTGCCACAGACCGCATGCTGAGAGTCACCTGGCACCAAACAGGAAGGACAACTTTGCTAACGAATTAAGGAAGGGTTGGGGAAGCGACGGACGTGGAGGAGCAGCCATGAGCGTCTTGTCTCAGCCAGCCACAGAGTGGGCATGGCTTGAATAAGCAATCACCATCCATCTCTCGGCAGGTCTGCAAAATGGAAATTGCTACATATCAGTATTCCAGACAAAATAAGATCAATTATAAAGCCGCTGGTATGAGCGATTGCTGTAATTCATTTCGATAGCCTGGCTGCAAGAAGAGCTGAGCAGAAGCACCATGATCCAGGGATGTGCTGCAGGCACAGAGGTTCTGTAGTGCATAGGGGACTCCTGCACATCTGGCCAGTGTCCCCTCACTTTATTTTGTGCAAGTTTTTCACAGGTGAGGGGCTGTCCTCTCTACTGAAGTCTATGAGGAAGTCCAAGCAGATAGGAACTCCATATGATCCTTGGAGCATGTCTAGAGCTCTGGGCCAGTGATTAAGGCTGGCTGCATCCTGCCCTTACTTGGCAGAGTAGTGAGCTCATCTGAATTTGCATGCAAGAAATAACAGCGACCCTTTCCATCTGGACCGCCATCCGGTGCAGCAAAACCTTGTTGCACCCTGATCTGGAAGGAGGTCACCTGAAGCAGAACAGACTGCCTTTGTAGCTGCAGGCATCTGGAGGATGTATTAGTGGACAACCCAGCGGGTTGGATCCAGCTTCTTTGCCACAAGTGGGATAATAAGGTGAGCTACACTCAGAACAAACCTGCCAGTGGAAGCAAGGTGGGAGTGAGGAGATTTTCCCCATCTTTGCAGCCCCCGGTGCTTGTGATACCAGCTCTCTTGAGCTGATTTGCAGAGGGCAGTGCCTGGGAATGCATCCTGCCTCCTTTCCAAGGCCAAGGTGCCTCCACTGAGCAGAAGCCTCCCGCGATGGGGAGCATTTTCACTTTATTATCTCCACTAAGTATTATTTTTATTGGTGTATTATGGAGAATTCTGACTGCTATGATTCTGTTGGACTTTGCATTACAGCCTCTTACTGCCTGTGCTACATCTTGCCTCTGCCTCGGAGCCACTCTGTTTCCTGTCATTTCTAGCGTCAATTACGTTGTGTTTGTGCTCCATTCTAGTCCCCTTTCCTTCATTTACACCAAGTCCTGAGATCTGTAATCATTCTTTCTTGCTTTGCAGTTCCTTGATTCATACTCCCCCATTCCTTGTTTCAATTCTATGTGTTGTGCAGCATCGGACTTTGCTTTCACTCCTTTGCATGTCAGTGTCATGAAGCGCAGCCTGGTATGTAAACATTCCACACATTCTAGAGCAATAAAACTACAGTCCTTTAATGCTAATTGTCTACAAGATTTACAATTCTATAGATAAGTTCCCTAATAGCGGTCCTTGCTAAGCAGATGTTAGTCCTGTAATGGCTTCTCTTCCTGAGCCCACGTGGGATCATTCTCCCAAGTCATGCCTTTCCTCCCTCTTACGCAGTCTACTTTGTAGCTGTTCAAATCGGGGTAAAATACGTCTGTTCTGGGCTCTTGAAAAATCCACGACACCTATTGTGTCTTCTGTTTCTGGCTCAGGGAGATCAGCATCATGGGGGGAAGAGGCAGTTTGCTTTGCCTCCTTCTGAGTAGAACTTGCAGCTTCCTCTTTCTCATGACTCTCTGTCTCTGCTCAACGTGCTGGGGCTTAGAGGAAGACGCAGCAGCTGGCTCAGCTGTCCCTGCATTGGGTTGTGGGGTTGACTCTTGAGCACTGGGTGCCAAGTGTAAGGTCTCCTCGTGAGTCACTGTTTCTGTCAAAGCTTCATGCATGACAGTCAGCTACTAGATTTTCTCTTGGTTTTGATCTAGTTGAGTCATTAGCAACAGTGCTATTTGCACGTGTCCTTTGTTATTCCCTGGCACCTTCTTGAGTGCCTTCCAATCTGGCGGTCTCATCTTCTGGCATGATCTCTTGTTTCATTTTGGACTGCTTCACCTTAGGGGTTTCAAGGTAAGAAAACTCAGGAGCTGCTTTCTTCTATGCAGTACTAAGCAGAGTTAGCTTGAGCGTCACTGCTGTTGTCTGTGAAAGATTCTCTGCCAGTGTGGCCTTCAACCTCTGCTGCTGCCCCATAGCTGCCTTCGGGAGCCTCTCTGCCCCATCACCATTAGTGACATCCCTTCTCTTCTAGTGATGTGACTGTTACTCCTGAAGAGGGTGGCTGCACCTCCGCCTGGTGTCTTCGCCTTGATCACTCCACCCTGGGGGGCCCTGCTAGGAGACCAGCGAGTGAGCGAGCCTGGCCTCCTAGATGCATTGCTTTCAGCTCCTCTGACACTCTCAGACCAACTCACCATGCCCTGGTGCACGTGCAAGGGGAGGGGGTGAACATATTGAGGCTTCGGCAAGGGGCGGCATAGAAATGTTTTAATAAATAAATAAATAAGTAAACTTTTATACAGCTGCTCAAGAGGAAATGGAAAACGCACCAAAGCATGGCATGCTGAGCATTATAGGTGACTAGAATGCAAAACTGGGAAACAAAGCGGCAGTGAGTGTTGTGGGAGAGTTTGTCCTAAGGGTAAGAAACAAAGAAGGAGACTGTCTCATAGAATTCAGTAGGTCCAGCAATCTGTTTTTTGCAAATACATACTCCAGGCAACCAATCAGACAACTATATCCATGGATAGCAACAAAAGGCCAATACAAAAAAAAATCAGTTTGGCTATGTAACAAGAAGAGATAAAGAACCTGTATTCTCATGGTCGAAAAAAAGACTAGGAGCTGATTGAAGTAGTGATCATGCACTCTTAACTTGAAAAATCAGAATAAAACTGAAAAAAATCACTAACTGAGACATAGTGCCAAAATACAACTTCAGAAACATTCCTGAGGAATTTCAAGTCTTTATTTGCATTACTGAAATCAGTTGACTGCGAACCAGAAGGACTGAGGACTAAAACTGGAAACATTATTAGGAAAGAATGACAAAGGACAATTCCTGTAGCAACAGGAAAGAAAAAGCCAAGATGGATAACAGAAGAAGCACTCACAATTGCTAAGGACATGTAAGAGGCAAAAGCAAAAAGTGACAGATATAGGCTGAGAATCCTGAATGCAACATTTCAGAGTCTATCGAGCAGAGACAAAAAGAACTGTTACAATGACCAGTGCAAAGAAATGGAGGAGAACAGCAAAAGAGGAAGAACCAGAAACTTCTTCCAGAAGATCCAAGAAATCAAAGAGAAATTCAAACTTAAATTGGGAACTCTGGAAGACAAACAGGAAAGTAGGGTATCTGACCAGGATGAAATAAAGAGAAAGTGGAAAGAATATATGGAAGAAATATACAGAAGAGATAAAAAGATGACAGACTCCTTCAAAGAGGAATCCTGTGAGTGAAGAAGGGCCTGTTACAGTAAAAGGCAAAGTGAGAGCTGCTGTGAAAACCTTTGACAGGAAGAAAGCACCCAGAGTCGGTACAATACTAATAGGGCCATTCCAAGCTGCAAGGACTGAATCAGTCCAAATCCTAAGAAGAATATGCCATCAAATATGGAAAACAACACAATGGCCCGTGGACTGGAAAGTTCCGTTCCGATCCCCAAGAAAGGAGACGCAAAAGAGTACAACAGCAGCTGATTTCCCATGCAAGCAAAGTGATGTTCAGAGTGTCGCAACAAAGGATTTTACTGTATATGGAGCAGCAAATGCCTGGCATTCAAGCTAGAGTCTGAAGAAGAGGCACTTGAGATCATACTGCAAGTATATGTTGGCTACTGCAGCACCCCAAAAAAATCCAGAAGGTCAGTCTATGCTTTATAGAAAGGACAATTTGTAGGCATTTATTTGTGGGACTGCTATAAATTGGAGACAATTTGACACCATGGAGAAAACTTTGTGGAGCAATTAATCTTTCTCTCTTCTCCCGCATCTCTCTTTTTAAAGGCCACCTAAAACTACAGAATTCCTTCATCAAACGTAGCTTGTTCCTGAACCTCTGAATGGGATTTCCCAGGAGGGTAACTAGCAAGGGAAGAAGCAGCATGCCCCAGCCTACGGAGGCTTTCTGGCCATGCTGAACTATGGATGAGCCAACACACCCCTCCTATTTTCAGTAAAGTTGTGGCCTTAAAATCTCAATGCACTCTGTGGCACTTGCCTTCCAGAACGTGCAGGGGATGCTGACCCCATTACTGTCATTATTCCTGTCATCAAATACACCCTTGCATAGCAGTTCTTAAAACCAATCTGAGATAATCCGGCAGCAAAAGCCCTAGATCATGGGATCAGACCATTAATCTGATTATATAACTACTTTTACACAAGTGGAAATGCCATTGGCATCAAGAGACCTACTTCGTAATGCAATATCCCCCTGGAGCGTTAAGTTATTGCAGTCAAATATGGTATGTTCTTGTATGACATAATTCTTTGTTTGATCACCGGCTCAGACCCTGGACATGTTTTCCTAGGGTTGGCAGAAGAATACCAAATCCCTTATAATGCAACATCCAGGGGGAAAACCCTTGAAGTTTATGATTTATAGAAGGATAATGAGGTCAAATATCCCAGCCAATGCTAGCCCTTCCTTATCAGGCCAATTTTGGAGAGTAGAAAATAGCTGGAAATATCGGCAGCCTTGCATCCTGTGATCAAAAAATGCGTGTTTTGCTTATGCCAGCCATGCAAGGCAGGTCAAGCAGCCAGTCTGCTGGTTACAGGCATGTTATGCTTGCCACTTGAAGGGTTCAAATCCAAACGGCATGATGGGACTTTCTCCCTTTCTCCTGCTCCTTTCTGCAGCCCTGTGTACCGCCAAAGTCTACTCTGGAAGGTCTCCTAGCCCTCTAGAGGAGATTTTGAGGGTGCCCAGGAAACTGTGAGGAAGGCATTCCCTTCCTACTATCATAGATGCAGCTCCTTCCATCAGCGACCGAACGGCTTTGGATGCAACACATCATCGGGAACGTTTGATGGATGTAACCCATCAGCCAGCAGGGGAGCAGGCATCATCTTCCAGAGCCGGTGGAAAGACTGAGTATGAAACTTCCACATACCTAAAAGCAGGTTGAGGAATGGCACAAAGAACTGAAGGAGTCATTAATTTGCATGCCTGTGAAGCTACAACACATTTGTGATGGTGCTGCAGGATATTAGCAGGAAAGTGGATTATAAACAGGAGCTTATTACTGACTCATCCCACTGCAGGCCTGTTCACCATGAGGTCTGTTAGGAGCCAGGAGGCTCCTTAGGATTAAAAGTAATCCAGAGTAGTTATACCAACAAAAGGGTTTTATTGTACTCCCCAAACATCTGGTACTTTGGCATGCTGGCCAGTTCCTGCAGGTACCACCTGGAGTCCATTGAAGTTGTGTGGCTGGAAGAGAGCCAGCCATGCACAGCTTTCTCCATCGAGGGTAAAGGAAGAAGCAGAGGTTTTCCTGACACTTGATGAATTACCGGATTGGGGAGAAAGCTGGTGCAGCTGCCGAAGCATGCAGGGAAGGCAGGGAGTTTGGGGGCTTTGTACAGGTTTTCCCCATCCAAAAGCCTAAATGCTTCTCCTGAGGCTAAGCTGCTTGCTAGAAGAGGCCTAAGTGATGGCAGCTGGGAGTATTTCTGGCCTCACCTCTTTTTCCCTTTGGCCTCACCTCTTTGCCTTCAGCCCAGTTCCAACATGCCACTGGACTGCAGCCGCTGAGAGTTTCTCCCAAACAGAACCTGGTGCTTGGCCTGAAAGAAGTTTCCCAACCCAGACTTAATTGGATACCATGCACTAAGTACGATTTTTGTTTGTTTCTGAACAGTTAAAGCAGGAAGTGATTATTGCAGCTGCAGCAGATGCCTCCCGCCCACCCCCTGCAGCAAGCTAGTCCAGAAGAGAGTTCTCTAAAGAGCAGTGCCAAAGGGTCTGGGGGAGGCGGCTCTCAGTCACAGATGCTGCAGGGGAGGCAGTCATGAGCAGAGGCTGTGGGCAGAGTCTCCAAGGCCAGTGGCTCTTCCGCAGCCTGCTTGGAGAACAGGCTTCGCTGCACCCTTCCCAAGGAGGGAGACAGTGCCTGGGGGGTCCCCTGAGCCTAGAGGCAGGGACTCCTTGCAGGCTTGGTGGAGTTCAGTCATTAGGTTGCACTGGGAGACTCCGTAGCCACACTCCTCTATCCTGCTCAGAGCATAATATGAAAGGTCAGCCTTCCCCCTCCTGCTGCTGAACTTTAAAATGGGTTACACGCAGGCACTGCTTTGCCATTTACAAAGCAAGATGTCACACAGCTCTCTCATTTCACTCTCTTCTGGGACTTGGTTTCTCCCAGAAAGGCGGGGGAGAAGCACCATGGGAAGTGCCCCAGGGCAGGGAAGCCCCATATTTTTCACTAGGGTGGCCACTTCTGGATCCTTAAAAGAGAGGACATGCATTGTGACAAAAGAGAAGACAGGGGGCGTGCTATGGCGTGCAGTTGGCTTGCAAATTTATAGGCAGGTGCAAATTGAAGAACCCATAGGGTCATTTAAATAGAAATACAGTCCATTTCACCGTAGTGCTGAAGGCTGCATTTGTGGGCTTACCTGTTCAGTCGGCTGCTGGGGGCTTTTTACAGGTGGGGTTCTTACTTTTATTTGGGGTTCTTCACCTTGGAACTGGAATTGGGCAGGAAGGCCCTTCAAGCAGAGCACTGCTCTCTCTGACAGAGGACACCTGGCCTCTAGGAAAGCCATGCTCTCGATCCAGTGTATCATATGCCAGGCAATGAGATTGCTCTTTCTTGCCCTCTTTTAAACTCAGGGCACTCCTGAAAACAGTGTGACTGGGCAGTGGCGGGCACAGGGCTGTAACTCTTCAGCTGGTGGTATGAGGGTGGCAGCAAAAGCTCAGGGTGGGGTGGCCCAAGGCAGCAGGATCCCCACTTCCTCCAAGGATGACTGCGCTTCAGCTGAACAGACTGACACATGCCGGTGGGTGAAAAACAACTCCTGTGGGACAGTGTGCTTCTGCACTGCTCTTGGAGAGCAGGAAAGGAGGATGTCTCTCAGGACTTGGCAGCAGTTTTGCCATTGCTGTGCCTTAGCTAACCCTCCCCAAGGTGCCACCTTTCCTGCAAAGAACTCCCAGTCGCCTGGGCACTACAGTGTGGAGACTTGCTTTGCAGTTGCCACTGCTACCTCCTCCCTCTGACTGCCTCGGCTTCCATCCTCAGCCCTTCCTTCTTTTCAACCCTCCCCCTCCTCATCGTCTTCATTTATCTACCTTCCTTTAGCCTCACGGATTCTCCGGGAGGTGTTGCAAAGTGCCAGGCCGTCCTCATCCTCTCCCTCTTCCCAGTTTTGCACACTCCATTAGTGGAGCCTGGAGTCAGTGGAGCAACTCGGTCACAGTGGCTTACGTACCACCGGTTCTAACAGGACCTCCGTGCCTTTAACAGAGTCTGGTTCCAACCCAATGTAAGTGCCAATATTTGCATCCCGTTCCACACCAGCACCAGCATGCAGGCACACACTTTATTCACAGAGCCTTGAAATATTGATGGGAAGAATAATGATCCAATGAAGAGGTGGGGCCGTATTCACAGTTCAGCAAATACAAGATTCACCATCCAGACTATAAATTAATGAAGCAAGAAACATAATATTTCCCTGAGTTGTGTTGCCTAGCAACCTCTGTTGTTGAGGTATCTGCTCTTGGGAAAGTCAGATGACTATAACATTCTTCAGGTTGGCATAAAAACTCCCCAGGATCAGGCATGAAGTTGTCTCTGCAACTGCTCAAAGACTATCCTGCCAGCCCCCTCCAACCTTGCTCTTCATCAGTTTCCTCAACTGTCCCTCCCTACAGGCTCTGGCCCAATGTTCTGCATGGTACCATCTTGTTCCTGATGTTTTTTAACATCGGGACTGTCACTCATGGATTTGGGGCACAAGGCCACTGGTATGCTCATGACACAAGCTCCATCTTCCTGAGCAAGTCCTGGATCTGTGCCTGGGCTCAGTGATGGGCTGGATGCAAGCCACTGAACTGAGATGGAAGCAAGATGGAGTGCTTGCAAGTGACTGGTTCCTGGGTCCAGGAGAGAGGCCTACTGTCTGTACTGGCTGGGACTGTGCTCCCACTGAAAGATTTGTTTCCTATTCACTGGGTATTCCTGGATCCATCTTTGCTCCTGGAAGCTCACATGGCCACTGCAACTTAGAGTGCCTTCACATTGGGAGCTGTCCCTTTTCTGTTTGGTGCGCCTTGACTGAGAGAACTGCCCTGCATTCTGATGCACTCCTGGGCCAGGCCTAAGCTTAAGGCTTTGAGTATACATTCCTTAACCACTTGGCCCCAGGGTCTCCGAGAGAGCACCTTCTCCCTTAGCATCTGGCTCAATCACTGACAGCATCGGATGAGCCACTCCTGGGGGTCCCACCTGCTGGACTCCCCTTGAGATCAAGCTTTGACTGGATCCATTTTGATGGAGCTACTCACTTGCTGATGGCAGCTCAGCACCCACAGCTATTACGTTTGGTGCCTGCTGGAGGCACTGCTACTTAAACCAGCTTTCCCTGACGAAGCCGTCACAGAATTATTGGCACAATTTGATTTTAATGTTTTTAAGTTCCAGTTTCAGTTTTGCTCATTTATTTATCTGTTTATTTCATTTTTATACTGCTCAATAGCCAAGGCCAGTGATGCTTAAGATTATCTTCCCACTTTTCCCTTTCTATTGTTCACCACCCAGATATTTTTTTAAATGTAGAACAGTCTGTCAATCTGGAAAATAAAGTTTTGCTGCCTTTTGGCTCCTCCCTTCCAATGAAATTACAGGTTGATTAGTGGCAATGCAATGCCATTCCGATAGCCTCTGGTCAGGAACTGGCAAAAGCCACCTCTCTTGGTTCACAACAGTTCTGCTGAGCCCAGTTCTGCTTGCCATTGGCTCCTACTCTTCCCTTAAATTTGGAGTAGTGCAGATCTGATTCAGTCAAATGCTGCCTTTGAGCGGACATATCCTGCAAAGGCAGAGGAGTGATGTGGATGCTGGCAACTTTACCACCAGGCTAGGAGGAGGAAGAGAAGGGCACACGGCTTCCAGGTTAACCAAAATTCAGGGAGGGTGGGCTGGCCGAGTGGCAGCAGCAGGCCCCCAGAGGTACAATTTCCTGCCCCCCTCCCCAAAGCTAGTGGGGCCTCCACACAGCCTCCACATAGCTTTCTTAGCACAACAGGTTGGCATCTATGTATGCATGCTGGTAGTTACTTCGAACCTTAGCCAAACACCTTCCAACCTTTCCCATGATCTGCCTATCTCAGCTAGCAATATGTGTTGTTGTTAAACAGGAGGAGGGAAAGCTTTGGTCAAGCCAGACAAGAGCAGGAGCACTCATGTGTCTGTGGCTCCAGAAGGCACGGGCCACCCCAATGCCAGAGAAGCCAGCCAGCTCCCAGCAGCCCCGGGCAATTCTCTGGGCAAAGGTACGATGCTCTGGAATGGGCCGTCCGTTCTGCTGGAGTCCTCTGGGCGCTCAGGAGTTTCATCAGTGCCATCCAGGGAGAAGCAGGGCTAGAAGCATTTTCAAGCAAGGAGCCGTTTTGTGTGCCCTGCTCGAGCAGTTCCCATACATCCATTAACAGATCTTCCCAGGGGTGGGTCACACTGTATTTTATTTGTAGAGTTATGTCTTGGCATCGGGGGCAGGGGTTTGGGAGCGGTTGTGTGAACAAATTACACTAGCTCCTCCATTCAAGATGCATTTCTGAAAAAGGAACCCCCATGATCTGTTGCCCTCCAATGTTAATTTGCAGCAGGGAGAGCAGCAACAAATGCGGAGAGAGGCAAGATAGAGATTGATGAAATTATGCATGATGTGGACAGGAATATTTTTCTCCCATTCTCATTATACTAGAAGTTGGAGTTCCCCAATGAAATGGAAGGCCAGTAAATTCAGGAAAATCCTCCCCAGAAAAGGGGTGTGGAAGGAGGAGGGAATGAAGACAAGCACAAAACTGGTGGCAAATCCAACCCACCACATAAATACACACTGAAGAGTAAAGCTAATTACAAATAAGCGTAATAACAAAAACCTTCATGTTTTATTCATATGTTCTAATTGGAAAACCAAACTACAACAATAATGATCAGTAACACAATTAACACACTACTAAAGATGGAGATAAAATAATAAAGATATGATGATTGAATGTACAATTATATTACTTTATGGTCATAATGAAACCATCAGTTGCATGCATATGGATAAGAGACTATGCTTGTACCAAACTGATAACCATTTTTCAACATTTTCACAGACTTTGACCTTGGCTGTTTCATTTCAGCTTATTTTGAATATGAGACAAAATTCTTTGTGGAAGGAAACTGGAGTAGCCACCATTTTGCTTTTTTTCACAAAAAGTTGTGTTTTGAGGGTGGGGTTTGGATTTTAGAAAATACAAAATGGCTGTCACCCTAATTTTTTTTTTGGCCTCTTTTGCCGCTCACTGGAGGTCATCATTTTGATGGATGGAAAGTCACATGAGTCACATAGGATGTTCCCTTGACAGGCTTACATGAAATAATGAATTAATATTCAAAGAATGCTGAAATAATCTGTATTAGGGATATGAATACTCTATGCTTAGCTCCCATTTGAAAGAATACAGTGCAAATAAGATTCCTTAGCCTAACCTCTCCCAAAGTCCCAGAATTTTGCACTTCAGCTCTACTGAATACACCAATGCAAGATTTATATATAATAAATGGATAAAATGTCTCTTGAGATAAGAGCATTACTATTTGTAGTAGAAAGATATGGTTGATATTACACCAGAGGGATAAAATGAATCATACTGGCCCAGATGAAAGATCAGGTTCTTAAACTGAACATTCTTAGTTACATCATTTTGAAAGGTGTCACTTTATATTGAAGCTTACCTGCATCTTTACAAGCAAAAGCCCCTCACAACGGTCTGCAACAAAAATAAATCTAAAAAGGACCCACGTGGCATAGTGGTCAAGTGCACAGGACTGGGCCTCAGGAGGTCTGGATTCTGTTCCCACTCGGCTATGGGGCTCACTGGGCAACTTGGGGCCAGTGGTGGACTCCCTGGCTAACCTGCCTTAAGGGGTTGTCGTTGTTGTTGTGAGGATAAAATGTAGAAGAGAACTTTGTGAGCCATTCTGGGTTCCTTTCTAGAGGGAACAGGTGGGGTATAAATGTAATACACGCAAAGCACAATAAAAAAGAATGGGAAAACGTGAAATGCACAGAAGTGCTTCCTGGGCGGAGGGCAGAACAGAAAATTGAGGGAGCTAATTTGTATAAAATTTTGCATATTTTAATGCAGATATGCACATTTAAAAATAGATAATCATTTAAAAAGAGCTACAATATGTCTTGTCATGGTGTGGGCAACTGTGAACAGACAGCCTGCGTGGCCAGCTCTTCCATCTGCTGCCCAGGTGCTGCTCGAAGCCCCTCTCTTGAACTGTACTTTAAAAAACCCTCGTTGTTCCTTTTATGAATTCCTCACTCAATTAATTTGCATGCAATACCTTTTATTGGTCCCTCCAGCTTCTTCTTAGGAGGCTTGGTCATCATTTTATGAAATATGCCAGACAATTCCATTCTTCGGCTGTTCTCCACGATTGTCCCTTCACATTAATGTATGTGCCTCTTACACAGAGGGAATCCATCATGGTGCGCACTTGCTGTAGGTCGACCGCTCCTGCCACTGCCCAGTCATTGTTCTTCTGCTGAAGGCTACAGGTAGAAAGGCAACACAGATGGGAAGATGACCCTCATTCTGTGGGTGCATCCCATGATGTTCTGCCCATACCAGGGGGCATGATGTACCTGCAGTGGGTGAACCCTTTGAAACTTGGCAAGCATAAGAAGAGGTGAGCTGGATCAGACCGCCTAGGTCAGGGCCCTGTTCATGCAGGGTCCAAGCATGCAGACAGATCACCAGGAAGCACGCAGACGGATCCTTGCTGCCCACGTGGCCAACATTTAATGACCCTGCTTAGTTCTTGAATCAGTCTTTTAACTGGCACCGGAACACTTTTCCAGCTCTGCCACTATAACACCGTAATAAACAGAGCTAATTTTTAAAATATGATGCTAAAAACATTTCTCATCACATCATTTCAGCAACATGGGTATGGGCAGTGGTTTTTTTTAAAAAAAAACTTTTAAATCATTAACTGGATAGCATTATGGTGCTAGTTTGTTTATTTATTTACTTATTTATATCCAAGCTCCATGAGTTGCCATATAGTTCACACTCTGACGGAAAGATACAATAAAACATAAATGAAATCCAAAATCCATATACATCAAATCAACAGCACCATAATAAAATGAAATTAAAAGGAGCAGTGGTTGGCATAAACAACGCATACGGATCTAAATTTAGAATGACAATAACATTACTTTAAAAACACAACATGGCAACAGAAATTTATGGAGGTTTAAAAACTTTGAGACAATAGTAAGGTCTTAGCCTGGTACCAAAAATATAACACAGTGGATGCCAGGTGAGCCACTCTGGGAAGGGTAGTATGTAACTGGATTGTCACTACAGAAAATACCTGCTCCAAGTAATCAGACATTACTGAGTGGAAGTACTCAGAGTAGGCCTGTCATGTGAGTTTTAGAACTTGCACGGAAATATACAGGATGCCTCTAATTAAAAGAATGATTTTTAAATTAAAAAATTAAAAAATGACACCAACCTCAATGACTATAATCTGACACAGAGTGTATTTTATGAATGTGTCACAGCTGAAGGCAAAGCCCTGCTCTTTAAAAAGATGGCAGAATCAAGCTAAAGACATCTTCTCTGGTGAATGCGGCACTCCTGTTCTCCAGAAGAAATAGTCTGACTTTCAACAGTCCAAGGGTGCTTCCAGATGGACAGCTCCTTCCCCATAAGTCATTTGACAGTGGATTCTCCACAGTAAGACAAAAAGATGTGAAAAAGTGATCAGAAAATGTAGGTGGATTATGAGCGAAAGCCAGTGATTTCTGGAATCTAGATTCTACTCCCACACCCCAAAATTCCTTGAGTGAGACAGGGACAATGGTGGAAAAAAAGCATGGTTTGAAAGCACCCTGAACAACCACAAAGAAAATACTGGATGATGCTTGGATAGCAGCATCATGTGGATGCCCCATAAAAATGAGTGAACGAAGCATGGCAATTCCATACTGCAGGCCTTGTGTGAAAGCAACCCTGGCTCTCAATCAGCATCTGGGGCAAAATCCTAAGCCTGTTCAAAGAAACGAGCAACAAAGTCCGACAACTCCCAGCATTCCCCAGCCAGCTGTGGTTAGGGTTGTAGTCTGTTTGCTGTCTTAACAGGCATAGGACTATACCCCTAAATCCAATTCTCAGGCTGTGTGAAACTGGGCCATGGTAATTCAGTGCTGGCAATTTTCAGGGGCATCCCAGTCCTGCAAGGGATCCATTGAGATGACTGGGGCTTGGTGGTCAGTGCTGGGGACAGAAGCAGGCTTGCTGCCAGGAAAGGGTTTCAGCGTACCCAATGGGGCACTGCTCTTGAAGCGAAGCAGCCGTGGGTATGGCCAGTGCCTAGGTGGCAGACTGCCCGGGAACCCTATCTAAGCCTCCCTGGCCAGTTCCAGGATGGAAAAAGGCAGGATATAAATGTAAGAAATAAGAGCAAAGAGAAGGCTACCTAGTTCCCCATTCTGATTCCCACAGTGTTCAGCCAGATGGCCTGAGTGAAAGTCATGAGCAGGACATAAAAGCAGCACCCTCCTCCTGCTCATTTTCCCCAGCAGCCAGTGCTTGTGGGCACCTGCCTTGAATACTGGGCATTGGATGCATCCTCCTGGACCAGCAGCCACTGTAGCCCTCTGCCCACTCCCCTTTACAGCCATCCAAACTGGGGTCCGTGATTGCATCTCGTGGCAGAGAATGACACAATATAGCATGGCTCCATGGTCCCTTTCATCTGTCCTGAGTCTCCGATTCTGCTTGGGTCTGGTATGACCCTGTGGTCCCCCTAGGAATATTAGCCTATAACATGCACCATCCTTCTCTGCTGCCTATGCCAGTTAGGGCTGATGGGACTTGTAGGCCAGATCTTTTTAGAGCTCTAAGTTGCCCTAACTTACTCTGTACCTTGCCTAGTTGTATGGAGCTGTGTTGTACACTCCGCCTGCCTCCATACTCTGCCACAGTTCTTAGGCTGTGACTAAGAAACATTTAAAAAGGTTTTGGGAGGGTGGGCCGGGGGGGGGGGGAGGAAGTGGAGGATAAATGTTGGGCAAGCAAAACGTTAAACACTCCCTTCCTACCTGTTTATTCTTCCCTGCAGGTGCCCAGCTTCTGAGTTCATTTTACACGGAAAATGCTGGGATCCCTCCAGTGCTGGTGTTTTCCTTGTAGCAAGTATTTGCACCCTATATATTGACCTCTGTAGAATCTAAAGCAATTAGTCAAGCTTCCTCTTCAAGTTCGGTTTTTCTGGTGTTGTGTCTGACCTTTCATGAGATTTCTCTTAGACATTTGCAAGGCGTCTTGCTTTGAGCGATGCGGCCTCCCCTGGGAACTGAAATGCCTGGCATTAGCATTTCTCCCACCCTTTATTACTGTAGCCTGCACAGCACAAAGCATATTTGAGCATTTTTGGAGAGCACCTTTATAGCTATACATCACCAATAAGGCAAAGGGGTGCTATGCTCTGAACATCAGTTGTGTGAGGTCTTCCTTAGGTGACAGAAGCATAATATTATGCAGTAGATTTTCTTTTACAGGCAAAAACCCCAAACCAAGCAAGAGCTCTGGATGCATATATGAATTTCTCACTAAATTATGGAGGCAGCTTCTCAGATATTTCAAATGAGCCTCATTCCTGTTTATGCCTTCAAAAATCTCTGGATTTTTCCACCCTAACAAATGAAGTGAAGTTTATGGCACTGGATTTTGACATGGGAAGCACTCAAAGCAAATAACGGGGTATAAAAATTCAGCTAGAAAGCAGATTAAAAGGGATGTGTAACTTATTGATTGAATGGCAGGAACCTGCCTGGTTGCAGCACAGAAGATGCTGTCAAGGAGTCCAGTGGCCTGCTTTGGAAGATCCATCTTACTCGGTGTCTCCCTATGTGTGGAGGGATACACTAGACCATCTTCCTGTCCTTCCCACCCTTGGTTCCCCAGAACAGCTGAGCAAGAATGCAACCTTTCAGCAGGAAGTGCATACCCAAGTGGTTGGATGTTCTCTTCCACAGAGAACAGTCCTCTGTTTGAAGGACTACCAGAGGACTGCCCTCCGTTGGAAGGACTGTCCATCCACATCTAATATAAGGAGAAAGAAACATCAGAAAGAAGAACCGGCCCTCGAAGTTGCCCATTAAAAGCATCACTCATCAGAATGAGCAAGGCATGTGGGTCACCAGGTCATGCTATCTTGAGATGCACCTTATTTCTGTTTAAGTAGACTTATGTCTAATTGCACAACTATATATAAAATCAACACACACTCATTTTATGCAAAAAGATCTCCCGTTCTATTCTCTTGTTTGGTGAAGCATGTTGCTTGGGGGTTGGACCCAATGGCCCTCTGGTCTCTTCCAGCTCTACTAATCTACGATTCTATTTTTCTTTTCTTTTTGGTGAGTCACAAATAGCTTCCTTATGCATTGCAGATTTCTATGACCATCATCCCAAATCCAGGAAACAACTGTACAGTTGGAGCCCTAAGTATATGGTATTTAATACAGGAGCACTGCATTAAGATGTCAAGCCCATGGATGCATATAGGGGGAGGCATTGGAGGCAGAACAGGTGTGGCAGAAAGGTGTGATCTCACTCCTTACATAAGTAGAAGTTTAAAGAGACTGATTCAAAGCAGGCCACTGTCATAACAAAAGTGCAGTGATTACACGGAAAATGTAGAGTGTTGACAAGGTGTGTAATAACAACTAGTGAAGTCCAAATCTTACCTAGCTTTGGAAGAACATGGCGGGGGGGGGGGGTGGCGGCAGGGGAGAGGAGAAATGTATTTTAGCGTTCACTCAAAGTGTTCAGGTAAGGCCAGCATCCTGTATATAAAGATAGAAAAAGAGATCAACTTAAACCATTTAAAATTCTATATTTAAAAATGCATATGTGAAAGAAAATGGTGCGTGTGTTGAGGAGAGAGTGGATGGTAGATGCTACAGACTGAGCATCACTCCAGATCCAAAACCCATCGATCTTCTTCAAAATCCCAAATTAAGATAGTCCATCTTTATGTACAAATTTTACAAGATTTTAAAAATGCAAAATCCCAACTACCAACTAACATTTGCAAAGCACAGAAAATATGGTTAGAGAAATGTGGGACTCTAGTTGCTCTGTAATTGCAAATCTAGTGGAAGAGTCATAGCCAGTGGTAGAGCCCTTGCTTTGGATGCACGTCTTCCCAGGCTCAATCCCCAACCCTTCCAAGTAGGGGTGGGAAAGGATCCTATTTGGCACTCTGAAGGAACTGGTGCCAGATAGACAAGGCTGCATCAATGATCTCGCTTGACAGAAGGCAACTGGCCATGTTCACTGGCACAGGAAAATGTTCCAAGTATCTCTCTAGTGTCATGTCAGGTCAAGAGTTACACAGCTTAACCCATTTTGTCTCTACCTGCCCAAGGGGGGTTGCATTACAGCGGGGACTAATATGGTTGCTTCCTGCCCGCAACCCCCAGCTATTGCGAAGGTTGCAGCTAAGCTCCAAGGATGCAGGGAATCCTGGTGGGAGGTGGCATAGGCATTCCAGCTAATGAAAAGCTGCCAGCATCACATCCCTTTGAGCCCTGGTGGCACTACACCACTGGGAGGGATGGGAGCCCAGAATAGGAATGGCAACTCTGCGTTCAGAGAGACATGCATCCGACCTCTCACCCACCCTTGCTCCATGGAATCCCCATGAATGAATGGTGGGCAGGCTGCCCAGCACCTGGGGAGTGGGCTAGGTTGCAGACTGCTGGGGACCTCAGCAATATTCCCAGCAGTCAGAATGCAACCGCTTAGGAGTCGGACAATGGAAAGGTCCCAGAATTATTAAATAAAGGGATTTTGTTGCTTTGTGACTATTGATTATTACTAATATCTATTGTTCTCTATCACTATGTGTAGGTTCTAATTTTTAACATCGATGAATGAATTTTGACAGCTATATTTATGTCTGTCCATTAATCTGTATTGGGGTTTTATCATTGTATTAAGAAAATTAAGATGAGTAATTGAAGAAAGGGCAGGATATAAGTTGTAATAACTGCATTTGAAAGTACAAATGTATATTAAGTAACTGCATAGCTCTCCTGTGAATATGTGAATCAGATGTGAAATTTATATATGCAATGTATGCAGGAATTTATTGTTAGTTGGTGATATGCTTAAGACAGAGGGAGGGAGGGAGGGAGAGACTTAGAGTTAAATCTGGTGTTATACTAGCTGAATGGAACTTTCTGTCTCTCCTTTTCCGATGAAGCTAGTCCTCTGCACCATCCAAAAATTGACTTTGGGGAGTTGCAAGCCTTCTGGAGCAAGTTCTGAGTGTTCACAGGCAGTTGGGGTGGGAAGATGGCCGGTGGTGGGCAGCATGACATTGGATCTGGTCCAGTGGTGGGCAGCATGACATTCCCCGACATCACAACTGTTTCAGAGGACTCCAGGCATTTTGTAACTAGTTGGGGGTTAAGGATGTGTCAAGAGCTAAAGGCAAGTGGGAGCCTGACGTTCTTCTCCAAAGCCTGTCCTCTGGTATGGAATCCATGATCCAGTCCTGACATGGACCTGGCTTAGCTAATTTTCCTAGACACGCTCTCATTCACTTTGGGCACCATGTCCCCCCTTGACAGGCCAGACACCTCCAGCCAGTATGGTAAATGGGTGCAGCAGGGCTCAGGACATCCCAGCTTGCCTTGGGCCCATGTCCCATGCAATTCTAGAATGGTCCTGGGGCCTGTGAGAAAGCCAAGTGTTGGGAACACTTCTCTCTAGCCCAGGGGAGTCATCTCTCAGGCTTGTAGGTCACACCTGGCCCACTTGGGGTCCTAATCCTGCCTCCTTTCCCTGCTCCGCTGACAGCCACCTTTTGGTGGTGCCCTGCCTTTTGTACCAATTATTTCCCTTTCTAAAAGTTCGAAATGTCTTCCCTAAGGTGTAGGCACTCTCAGGAAGAGTTCAAGCTAAAAGGTCTTTTTGGCCTTGCCCCTTTGCTTTCAGCTCTGCCCATCCCTGGAATGTAGCCCTTGAGAATGTCTCCAAATTAAACTCAGCTGTCAGGTTGGAAGAGATTCAGCACTCCTGCCCCAAACAGGGGCTGCTGCCCTTCTGGACTCAGTTCTGAATGCAGCATGAAAGTCACAAAGGCAGCAAGAACCTGCTTTGAGGACTCACTTCTGCTTAGCTGATCTATTGCTCAGCCTCTTTGAAGTCATCCCAGGCTTTAGTGAGAGAAGCTTGGTGGCAGCAGCTGCTCCCTGGATCTGTGACAGGCACTTCAAGCATCCTGCAGTGGCTCAGGTTTTCCTGGCTTGTGGGTAAGGACATTCGTGTCAGGAGGAGAAGAGGAAAGGTATTTCGGGAGGCTAGGAAACAATGACCTATGACTGGCCATTTCCTTTCTCTTCCAGACGACAGAGCATCCTGGAATAGAGACCTGCATTTTATGGGCAAGGGCTGCTGCTGCTGGAAATTCACAGTGTGCCCAAGTAGAGGCATGCCACCTGATGAATATTGATGGGAGAAAAGTTTGATGCTTGCTGCTGGCAGATCTGCTCTAAGAGACTTGTCTGGGAGTTGCTTGCTTGCAAAAGTGAGCAAAAGCAAGACTCTCAGTTGGTGTGCGGAATGGAATTCCTGTTCTGAGCAAGTGAGAAATATCTCCAAAGATGCATGGCAAGATGGCTCATTAACAAAACCTGGAGGGCTCCCAGGGCTGAGGTGTTGCCAGGAACCATGAAGATGACATTCCTACTCAGAACAGAACACAGTGGCCATCAACGTCTTTGGAGAGCCAGCAAAGATGCTCACGGTGCGTGCACATTTGCAATGAGAGCTCAATTGCCTTGGCAGGCAGCACAGCTTGAAGCACGCAGCCTCCTTGCTGTTGCCAATCATTCCTAGTGACAGGAGGGATCAAGCTGATGCTCAAAGGCAGAAAGAAGCAGGTTCCAAGCCCACCCCCCACATCTGCATTCGTTCCCTTTCTGAATTCCACTTGGAATGGCAGGCAGTGAAAGTTACTGCTGCTTGATTTATGGGCTACTGCACAATCCTCTCTCTGTGTGTGCATGGCTGGTGAGAAGGGATCTAAATGCCTAATGCAGGGAAGGCTTTGCATTAAAGGTAATTTGGGACCCTAGACTGAGTAACCTTTCCCTCCCCTCTTTTAGATGGACAGGTGCTTAATTTAGTGGTGAAACACCCAGTCCACATATCCTTTTTTCTCTCCCACCAACTGCCTTTCCAAGTTTACAACTGCTTCTGTACACCTGATAAGTAACAGCAAAAAGCAAATCCAGACCCTTGTTTGCTGACCCAGACTGAAATCAGAAACGCTGAGCATGAGCCATTTTCCATTTTGAATCCTCACAGTGTCATGACTGCAGAAATAAAACAGAGTTTGCTTCTGCTGCATGTTGTTGCTCATCACATTTATATCAGACTAAGTGCCAATTTAGTGTTGAAACAGAGAACACACTTTAAAAGTAAAAATAGTGAAATGGGCATCTAGAGTTAGATATATGCCTGACCAGCCACCTGCTGAGTAAAGGGGAGGAGTATAAGCAGCATTCTGAGCTTTACAGGAGCTGAGTCCCATCCTCAAAAGAGGTTCACCAGCACAGAGCACCATAAACTCAGACTAAAAGCTGCAATGGATAAGCAGCCCCACTTAGATAGGAGTCATCAGCCTTTCCAACCTTCCCTTGTCCATCTATTCAGAGTGAACGCTACAGCAGACCTCATTCACCTTTACTGATGTCATCACATACCCAGAGCTGATTGGCTACATGACACTGACATCATCACACGAACCACATAATCCCTGATAGGCTCGGATTGCTCCATGAAGCAGAAAGGGCTGGGAGTGGAACTGATGCCGCACCACCTCCGGGTGCTGTACACACTCGCACAAAACACGGCATGAAAGAGGCAGTGAGGTGGAGGGTTCCCGGGGCTTCTCACATCCCTTCCATTTTTCCTGTCAAGAATCAAACGTCAGAAAACCCAGACGGGGCTCTCATAAGCCTTTCAGAAAGGAAGAATAGATTAGAGCCGAGAGCAGCAGTAGGCGCATGCAGGGAAAAGGGGCCTCAGTGAAGAGCCTCTTCTGTGTGCCTGATTGCCGCATGAATGCCTGTGCGAGAGATATAAAACAGCCCCCAGTTTCCACAGCTAATTAGCGGCCTTAAGGGAAGCTGAGCGGGGGTGTGCTCTAATTTTTATACTTGGCACAGCAGCCCAAACCAGAGGAAAATCTTTACAACTCCTACTAACAAGTGAAATTCTACTGATACATCCTACTGAGTTTTCCTGAGAGAATCAGACACTGAACTCTTCACTTGGTGTTGCCCCATTGCCTTCCCTAAAGATCAGGGCTGAGTTGCAGGCAGCAGTCAGAAGGAAACTAGGAGCCAGGAGGCAAGACTTGGGTGAGCAAGCTGGGGCTGTGAAATGAAGCCAGGAGTCAGTGCCGAGGGGCACAGCTGAACGTCCCAGAGTCGTGAAAACTGACATTGCTTCAGCAAAGTCCCAGCCTAAAAGGGAAGCCTGTTTAGGAGGGTTCAGTGGCCAGCCTGTGCTGGGAAGTGCTTTTCCTGAGCCTGAGAACAGCTCGCTGTCCCACAAGATGCATCAGATTGCAGCTGGGAAGACCGCCATGAGAGGCAGCTGCTGTCAGAATCCCGGAATCTCAATTTGAGAAGAGGGAAAAAAACTCGGGTTCGTGGGAAAGACCAAGCGTCCAGACCATCTGAGGCTTTATTGTATTTACCCCAAGGTTCCTGTGGTACTCTCATGATAATGCATGCATTACCGGGCAGGCAGAGATGAATTCTGCTGCCAAACTTCAACACAACTAGAGTTTTTATACACTCCCAGTCACATACAGGTACAGGGCAATTGATGACAGAATGCAGATTACAATAAGATTCTGAGGTCATCACATACAGAACAGATAAAGGAATGTCAGTCAATCACACTGTAACAATGAGATTACAATATTTCTAATTGCCTGTATTGACACTTTAGTTCAGTAGCTTGAACTCATCTCCAGGTCTGCTTAGACATGTAAATTCAAGCTACTGAGAAACTATGCATGATAAGCTCAAGACTCTTATCTAGACTCTAGACATTCTGAATTGGCCAGGGCACATGGAGCCTCTGGGCTATCAAAAGATACTTCCTTGTAAACTGAATTCAAATAATGACTATTTACAATGTATATTTGGACTGAATGGCCTGTCTACTGTAGCCCACAGCTAATGGTGAGAGAAAGGAGCAGGGGAATGCCATTTTAAACAGTGACTGCTTGGTTTTGAGAAGGAGTACAGGATTTGATCCCACAATTCAAAAGCACACACAAAAGTAATGCTTTTCAGACAGGATTTACCCAGATTTTCCCAACACTACCCACAGAGGTAAGGGCTCCCAGGAATAGCGCTGTAGGCCCCAACATTGTGTTCCTGGCCCCTCTTCCGGCCTTAACTCCAGGAGTACCTCTTGTGTAATAAACAAAGTGGGTCCAGAATAAAAGAAAAGTTGCACAATGTGTAGTTTGAGTCTTGTGGCATGAAAACTGGTGGGACAAAACTTTAACTGAGAATAGAGTGAGATGATTGACTGTGCCTCTATTTCACTGTTCGTGAAATGGTGATGGTTTCATACAAGGGCTATGTCACAGTAGGGACTTTTCATTCTGGAAATGTGAGCTTCATGAGGTTCTCCAATGCCTTTTTCGAACAATGTATGGACATCATTGTAACTTACATCCACATCAGATTGCAAATTTTATTCTCCTTCCCCTCAGCCCTCATGTGCGTTTTTCCAAATGTGCACATCCATTATACAGTCTCAGAATTGGATACATTTTTCTCCCATTGATTAATGCACAGTTATGCACTTTCCTAAAAGGATGCATTTTTTCATGCCCATCTTTCAAATGTACACATTTCAAGCACATTTTTGTTTGTGAATGGACTTCAGCTACAGATTCTGCTTGCACTCACGTTTAGGTTGAGATGGTGCAAACTGGGTAAATTCTAGTCAGAACTGGACAAAAGCAATGTTCACATACCTCTTTATTTAACCATGGCTTAAAATCCCAACTTTAGAAAACAGCCAATTAAAGCTACAGTCAGATCAATGGCTAATCCTGTGAGGTTCAGAATAGCCAGAAGCAGCCTTTCCTGACCTGGTGCTCTCAAGATATTTTGGACATCAGTTCCCATCAGCCCCAGTCAGTATAATCTTTGGTCAAGAATCCTGGGAGTGTGAGTCAAAACACTGGAAATGACAACTCTGTGATTATATTATACTATTCAGCCTCAAGGTATTTATATATTGCATTTCCACAATAAATCTGTATTCAGTTCTATGAATAAAATAGCAAAATAAAATAAAAACAAAGATCTGTAACAGACACAGTGAACTTATTCAAACAAACACAATCATAATTCATTTCACAGTGACAAACCATTAGGGATGCTTGAGCAATTATGAATTTTGCTTGGAAAATCAGAATGAGCAGAACTTAGTTATCCACTGACTTTTGCACTTCCCAAATGTTCCAACCATTCTTGGCTAAAAGAAAAGAAAGAAAGAATAAAAATTCATGTTGGATACATATTTTGGATGAAAATACTTTCAAATTAAGCATAAAAATTAAATGACATACATATTTAATGTGAATTTTTGTGCAGCTTAAAAATAACAGATACAGAAGCAGGGTGGAACGGATATATGAATAAACACATACAAAAGTGATATCGACTGAAAGTAGATTGATTCATCCATTTCTGCTCTGAGTACAACAACAATACTATTTTATTGAATAATGCAAATGTATTTTGAATTTGAATGAATAATTATAATAATTATGAATGAAAAATAATGCATGGATTTGAATGACAAATTCGTTCAGTAAAGGTTTCTGAAACAAACAAGAGTGACAATAAATCAATACCTAATATAACTTCTATCTCAATTGTTCTTTTCATAAAGCTAATAGAGTAATTCAACATTCTGATGTGATTTGTAAGTGCTCTCTCTTTCTCTCTGTCACACACACACACATGCACTCACAGACATGGGGATAACCTACAGCAACAGCTCCGCAAAAGACCCTGATCCCAGCTGATCATGAACACGACACGGGGTGGGGTTGCTTAGTACTTGGCAGACTGCCAGGGATGCCAGGATCTGTAAGCTACTTTTAAGGAAAGGAGCCATAGCTCAGTGGCAGAGCACCTGCCTTGCACGCAGAAGTTCTCAGGTTCAATTCATGCCATCTCCAGGTGGAGCTGGAAAAACTCCAGCCTGACAACCTAGAGAGACATGGCCAATCAGTGGGCTGATTTGTAGGAGATGAGCAAGCTTAATAAGCCACAGTGGCATGTGAACTGCCCCGAATGGGGCAGCTGCATGCCAGCCCAATTTACATAATGACCCTCTCCAGACCTGGCTTTTCATGCTGTCTGAACCCAGAAAGACTGGCTTGTTGGGGTGATTAACAAACCACTCAGAATCCCTGGCTTGTTGTAGGGTTGTGGATGGTTTGTTAACCATGGTAACAACCACCAACCCGTATCAGGTTTGGATGACACAAGCAGTCCCAGGGGGCCCTGAATCAACACCCAGGTACCCTGAGCACCAGTTCCCACTGTGGCTGAGATAAGGGGCAGTAGGCTGATTGTACAGGGCAGATCATAGTCGACATAGTCCAATAAAGTATAAGAGCTGAGTTTTCCTCCCTTCGCACATTCAAGGCCACAGACTGTCCCTTTGTAAAAGTTCTTTATTCACCAAAGTACATCCATTAAACTCAGTGGCCACAGGATGAATCTCTGCGCATGGAGAGAATGGTTTGTTGAACTCTATCTAGCAACTACTTCTGGGAACCTTCCCTCTGATTATGCCTGAGCACCATTCCTCTTGGAGGGTCCTTTTAGAAGTGGCATGTCTTTTCTCTGTACGCCACCACCCTAGTTGGCTAGCCCTCCTCTCCCAGCACCACGTCATGGGATCAAGAGTTGTAGCAGCTCTGAGAACTCTCCAGGCCTACATCTTGCTTCTTCCCAGAGCCAATCTCGGCACCTGGCAAGAGTGCCTTCTGCTTCTCCCATCTCCAACTCCAAAGCCCCAAATTCCCAGGCCCCCTCTGGCTCCTCTGACAAGTTCAAATTGGCATGAGTTCAGAGTGCATGGCAAGAAAACAGGGTCA
>NW_025336010.1:6268996-6341194 GCF_004798865.1 Varanus komodoensis
TGACCCTGTTTCACCCTAAATTAGGATAAAACTGGCATAGCAATTTTAATTACTGCCTGATGGGTTTGGTGCAGGTTTGCTTTCCCTGCAGCTGAAAGAAGAGTGAATAAGATTTGCTACTGATTCACATGCTGAGCCTGCTCCCTCAATCTCACCTTGCCATAGCAACACACTGCAGAGCTTGCTCAGGGAGAGCAGAGCCCTCTTCCTCCCCCTTCTTTAACAGATGACCTGCTGCGCTGATAAGTCCGTTTCTCATTTTGCTTTTCTAACAGGATATTGCTTTTCCTATTCACAAACTGATTCCCTCGTGGCCTGCAAAATGTATCAATATTTTAAGCAGGGGAGTTGTTTATGTCTGATAATATGATTGTGACTATTTACCATCAGACAATGCTTTTGAGAAGGAGAAAGAATAGGCATGGGCAGCATCTCACCCATCCACTTCACAGCCCACACTTTTGGCATTACATTAATTTCAAGGTGCACATGGCAGGAATGTTCAAAAATTTGGAGTATCTCGGCCATAATTTAAAACCACTAAATAAAACAACAAATGCACAATTAAAATATCATTTAAATAAAAAGGTCTTGGCCTGGTGCCAAAAAACAAATAACGACGGCACCAGGCGGACCTCTCTGGGGAGCGCATTCCATAGGTGGGGTGCCACCACAGAGAAGGCCCTCCTCCGGGTACTCACCCTCCTAATATCCTTCACAGAGGGCTCCCAGAGAAGGGCCTCCCCTGCCGAACTTAGGGGGCGGGAGGGCATATATGGACACAAGCGCTCCTTTAGATAACCAGGTGCCAAGCTGTTGAGGGCTTTATAGATGATAACCAACACCTTGAATTGGGTCCAGACTTCTGTGGGGAGCCAGTGAAGCTGACGGAGAACTGGGGTTATATGAGAACAACGCCCAGTCCCCGTCAGCAACCTGGAAGCTCTATTTTGCACCAATTGAAGTATCCGGACCATCTTCAAGGGCAGCCCCACATAGAGCAGCCCCTTAAAAATGAAGCGGTCTTCACACCTTTGTGGTGCAGTTCGATAAACTTTTATACCCCTGCTATGGGCTCCAGTTACCACCCTCTAATTGTGAACCTATTCAAAGCAGTCAATAGGTCCAGTTTCCTTATAGGGTCAGCAAGTAGCCTGACTCAGCCTACCTGGTCATTTTATGTGATGTGTTGCTTAGCATATGGCTTGTGCTCATTTTATCCCGATAAAATGCTAGGCCGCATCTCTCTAACAAGCCCATTTGGCACAATTACAGTGCGCAGTTCGAGAAGGGCCTCATGGTGAAGTATGTTTGAACAACAGCATGGCAGGCCATGGAGCATGGGTGTGTTGAATCTGTGAGTGTACCTGCACATAGAAAGCTGGCAATCAGACAGAGGCCTTGCTAGACTTCTCTCTGATAGGTAAGGAATGTGTGATTCTGTGCACAGCATTCAGATGTAACCCTCCCCTCCCAACACATGTCGACTTCTGCTGCCTGAAATGGTTCAGTTTGCCACATGATTTTGCAATGCATGAGGTCTGGCTCTCATTTGGAACTGTCAAGTGATGTGTGATCATGACAGGAAAAGGCAGAAGGGTTCAAATGGATAATTGCCTCCCCATTCCACATATATCACACACTCACACGTTTTACCCCACGAGAGAGGCATTTCATAGAAAAGGCAGCCAGGCTTCAGGCTGTGTGAATAAAACCGATGATGGATACGAAGCGGTGACTTTCCACATCCACAGCCTGCCATCCAGCCTCCCCCTGGATGAAAATCCTGGCAGTCACTTGTGTTCTGGTAGCAGCTGCTTCTTTGCGGTCTGCCAAGGAAGGCCAGTCCTGAAAGAAGCAAGAAGGGAGAAAGGGCTTCGCCTTCCTCTTGCGTTCCTGACGCATTCTCCTTCTGGGCACTGCTGTTCTCAAGCATCTGCTCAAGTCGTTGCGTGGGAATACTGGCACCTCTGATGGTGCACGTGACCCAAACGCACAGCATACTAGAAGCAGAAATGCATCACAGACCAAGAGCAAGTGATCTTCATTATTCATTCATTGGGGCTGTGAAGAGAAGCCCCCTCCCCACCACAAATTCACCAGCCCATTTGCAGAGAATGAAAATGTGCTGGTTTGATAAACTTGCTGCAGCAGTGAAGGTTTCACTCTTCTAGGTCCATTACCCACACTAACCCTGCAGTGATGTTATGCCAGGATAGTCAAGAAGCATTCATGCTGTGGGGCTCTCACTGACTTGTGAGAGCCAGTGTGGGCTAGTGGTTTGTAATGCTGGGATGGGACTCAGGAGACCAGGGTTCTAGTCCCCATGAAGTTCCCCGGCTGACTTTGGGCCAGTCACTGCCCAATTTCGCAGAATTGTTATGAGGCAAGGGAAAGGATTGGAGGAGGCCCTGGTATGTGGCCATGGGCTACCTGGAGGAAAAAAGGTGGGCTATAACTGTAATTTAAAAATATATATGGCTCACATTTATTGAAGAAAGCTCTGCTACCAGGACAAGCAGCAGCAAAACCCAGAGCAATAAATAAATAAGCCCCACTGAAACAGACATATATAGGACTGCACTGTTTGAAACCTCCAGCACTGCCACCAGCAAGCCCCGGTCTACTTTTTGTGCTCTTTCAATCCTAACTTAAAGCTCAGCCTTAAATTACCAAATAATAATCTGACAGAGGCATGGTTGAATCAATCAGTTTCATTCTCACACATTTGAATGTTTAAAATCTCAAGTTATTTATCTCCCAGATATGAATCACATTGCCAATGTTATCAAATCTTTATGCAAAATGAACTGAGACAAAATTCTCAGCCATTGCCAATAGATCCAGCTTTTCCCAACCAGAGAAGGACCATGCCATACCTGCCTGCCCTTTGTGCAGCTGTTAATGGTGAGGAGCCTCCCAGAAAATGGAGGTGGCAACCCTGATGAACTACTAACATAGCTGGATGCACAGGAATGCAAACCCAGACTTTTAAGAGCAAAAAGTTCAGTGCCTAGGCCTGGTGGGCAAATCTCAGTTGCCATTTCTCCTGCATTCAGTTCTTTAAACCCTGAAGATTTTCTTTTTGTTCCTGATATGGAAAAAGCTTGTACATTTGGGGTCATTCTGATCCAAACTGAATGGAAATGAACATTTCACCCATTCCTGTAACGGACAGGCACTTGTCTTGATTCAAGTTTGATCAGGAAAGTTTGCCGATCCCTTTGCAGACACCAGGGGGAGATCATTTTCTGTCTCCATGTAGTGCATGGCAGCCAGACAGGCTAGCATGGAATTGGGTTTGTCCCCTTACCTGACGTTTTATTACACTCCTATCAGACACACAAGCGCATTGTGACCTTCTAAAAGGTTTGCCATGTGCTTAAGTTGCAAGCAACATTTAGTTAAATAACAGAGGGAGAAAGAGCTTCCTGAACCTGGGTAAGTCTGACGTGTACAGATGTGCAGAATGACTCACAAGACAAGAAAGCAGCACACTTAAATATATACTTATATATAAAATATTGACAGCAGAAGCTCATGCTCCACTGCAAATGTACCTCAATGTGAACATTTCGCTTCCCAGCTATGAAGTCTGGCTGCAGATGGATCAAAGTTCTTTCCATTTGGTTTTTCACAGCAGGACTTCCATCTTTGCCAAATTGAAGAGCAAAACCCAGTCACTTATATAGTGTAAATTCATTTTAGATGTGAAATAAAAAAATAAATGAATAGGGTTGGATACAGGTTGAATCATACTTGGGGCAGTAAACTGAAATCAATGGGACTTAGCTTAGTCATGGCTCATTTAAATCCCATTGATTTCAATGAATTCTCTCTAGGCATCAAGAAATCTGCATTCAACCTGAATCAGAAGAAACCCCAGGCAGGTGACAGAATGTGTGAATTTCCAAGTTTGCCAGTTCTGGGATGGTGTGGTGTTGTAAGAGAAAGAAACTGTCCTGTTTACTGTTTTGTCTCAGACATCCTTGGCCTCAGTGCTCCCCTGGGCATTGATGGGACCGAGGAGGAGTCAGGCCGAGCCCTTATGTGTCCTACAGCATTGAACCAAGACTCAGAAGATCTAGGTTCTAGTCCCTGTTTCACTGAGCCACTGACTTTCAGGCTAATCTCTCCTACAGGGTTTTTGTGATGGTAAAAGGAGAGAAGCAGAGGGACCATGTTCTCCTCCTTGGGTACCTTGGAGGAAAAAACGGCAGGCTATAAATGTAAGAATAAAATAAGACATTGTCACATGATTCCAGGAAAGCAGATTGTGTGATTATCTACCCTCCAGAACCCTCCTCAGTCCTGCAACTGAATGGCACAGTGAAAAGTGGCCAGAAGTTTTCCAGGGATGCTGCAGCCACCTGCCAGGTTTCATTGAAAGGGGGGTGTTGTGCTTACCCCACTGTGCCCCTGTGGTGCTGCGGCCCAGGCTGAAGGGTGGGTGCTCATCATGACAGCCCCCCCAGCCATACCCCCAGGAGAGTCCAGCCCTGGAAGCAGGTGCACTGGCATGGAATGGTCTTTGTTAAGGCAAATGGGCTCTAAGTGCCCACCAAAGCACCCAACACATTTTGCATTGCAACATGGGCTGCTCACATAATACTGTTGCGTGGGGGAAGCACTCCTGCATGGCTGCTGTGAAGGGGACAGCCAGGGCCATCTTAATGCATGGGCCTGATGGGCACTAGCCCGTGGGCCCCATACTAATCTGTGTATGTTAACCCTTCATTTTTACATTTTTATTCCTGTGAGTAGTTGTCGTAGGGGCCTCAGTATACTGCTTTGCCTGGAGCCCATAATGCTGTTAAGACGGCCCTGGGGACAGCTAAGCTGGGAGGGAAGAGTGGCAGTGGGGAGCAGGCGGTTCCATCCCTGCTCATCACAGGCTGCTCGCATTTCAGCCCTGTGAGCTGCACCATGTGGCTCCTACCTGCCTCTGAGCCTGCAGCTTCTCTGGGGGCAGGCGGCTTATTGGCAGAGGAGTGCACCAAGGCTTGTCCAGGCTGCCCAGGGCTGGGTCGAGGGATGTGCCTGGATATGCAGCATCTCTGCAGAGGAGAATATGATGGCTGCCAAGAGCAGGCATGGCGGTGATACACATCCCTCTCCTCATCTCGGCAGGTGTCACTTTGCCACAGAGGCGATTGTGGACGGACTGCAGAAAGGATGGAGACCCAGTGCCCTCCAAACTGTTTGCCTGTATCTCCCATAAACCCCAGCCAATGTGGCCAGTAGTTAGGGGTTATGGGCGTTGTGGTCCAGAACATCTGGAGGGCACCAGGTTTCATGCTAGGCTGCTACCTGTACCAAATCAGCAAGAGCCATTTCTCAGCTGGGTCACACACCTCAGATCAGCTGTTGTGTTTGGGAATTTCTTTCTGTCCTTATTTAGAGGGTAGAGAATCAGAATAGCCATCTTTTTATCTGAGATGCTATTTGAGTTTCAGGAAATGCAAAATGGCTGCTATCATAAAAATGGCTGCCCCTTTGGCCACTCACTGGGAGCCTCCATTACTGGGGACAGCAGATGTATACTGGCAAGGGGGAGGGGGAGCCTTTTCAGAGGGGACAGTTCCTTATTCTGGGAGCCCATTTTCTTCAAGATCTGGGGGGCAATTAAATACCCCTCCATAGAAATTGCAGTAAATGAAGAAGACTTGTTAAAGTCACAGTCTGCTGATGCAGGCAACCCTAGTTTTAAACTGAACTACTAGAGAAATGGTGACTTACATCTGAATTTCTCTCTCCCTTTTTAAAAAAACAAGATGGTTTTGCAAACTGTACAAGATACTTTATTCCAAAGGTGAACCAAAGGTTTAAAAGGCAATTTTTGGCAATCCTATACAATTTTGTGCAATTGCACTAGGCAGGGGAGGGGACAAGGGCGTGACAGTGAAACGCATCGCAAGTTTAATCAGAAATAAAGCCCATTGACTTCAATGGAAGCTATTACCAAGGAAGTGTGCTGAACCATCAGACCAATGATTTGGAGAAACAAGTTAGAAGAGGGGGCATTTTGTGAATCACTTTCTCCCTGAATTAATGGCTCAATTTCAGGTATTTTTCATCCAATCACTTTTTTTCCCTACCCTTGCTAGGTACAGTTTGGACAGGCTTGGTGAAATCAAGTATTTGAACGTCCTTGTCAGCTTCGCCTCAGCAAACTGAAATACCAGCTCAGCTTTGACTATCTGAGCTCCAGCAAGATGTTGTGCAACTCTAGCTCAGGGATGGGCAACGTGCAACATGCACTATCTGTAGCTCCCTGAAATCAAAGGGGATTCTCCTCACATAAAATGTGTGCCTAGTGGCCAAAGGGGGTCAAAATTAGCTTGCAGCTACACATGCAGTTTGACCCTGTTAATGCTCCACAGCCATGATGGATGCCTTGTCTTAATTTAAGGAAGAACAATGTATTGATTTTTCCACCTCCCCAAAAAGACTGCGCACATGGTATGCATGGGAGGGACGGGGCCAAAATGGTCCCCGGATACCCACCTCTGATCCAGCTCCTCTCACCTGTCTGGTCCAATTTACCCAGGTGAAATGACACCTCTCGAGTTCTCCAAACTACTTGCTGTGATTCCGTTTCTTTTCCTCTGCTTCAGCAGCACTAGAACAAGTCAGTGGCCGCCCTCCTGCTATGGTGGCTCAGGAACCTGGTTAGCCAGCTAGGAAACTGGATGCTGAAATGGACAAACCTTTGGTCAGATCCAGCAAGGGTTTTTCTGAGATTCACAGAGCCAACGCCATTTACCTGGCACAGGTAAAGATGCATGATGGCCATTTCCTCAGTTTTTTATAGTGCACAGAAAGTGACAACCTGGCAGAACCTGAGGGTGGCCTGTTGCCCAAAGGACAATAAGCACATGCCCCATTTTGCCTGAATCACACAACCATACAACTCCTCCGTAGTCCTCTCAACATGCGGGGACACATATGGAGGCCAGGCCTAATGAACAGAAACTGTAAACTTGATGGTTTCACTCCTCCACAAAATGAGACTAACCCAGTTGATTGCTCACAGCTCAAACCCTTCCTTGTCAAGAGAAAGGGAGTGGGCGCAGTCTATCCACATTGCTAGCTACTTGCCAAGGGAACAGCTAAACTGAGAAGCCACAGATTAAATTTGGCTGCGTGTTTGGTTTTTCTGCTGGAACCCATCCTTTATCTTCCAGAAACGACATCACTCCTTAAAATGTTCATGAAGCTTGTATGCTGCTCCTTGCCCTGCTGCAGCAGGCAGAGATCACTGTTGCTTCCGAGCCCATCTACACATCTCCACTTGCCTCTGGGTACAGCGAGAGGCACAGAAGTCAATTAGGCATCTGGGTAGTTAGTGACAAGCTGCCTTCCTTCCTGTGATGCTAAATAAAAAATGGCCTGAAAAAAGTAAGATGGATGGAGAATGGGGAGGGTGCATCCCCCCCACCTCCACTTTGCCTAGGGCAGTAAGATTCCCAGGGCAGGGCCTGGACAGCGCTTTCCATGTCACATGTGCCAACTGTTTAATAATATAAGAAGTGAGAACCTTCCAGCTGTGTCCTCCTCCCAGCTTCATAACGAGCAATATTTTCAACAGTTCAGTGGGGGATTTCACTGGCAACGCTGCGGCAGGATTGACGGAAATGATTTTGTTTAGTTCCAGATTGGCACATTTATTTAGCTTTCAGTTCGAGCTGTTCTAATTTGACTTTTAACTGATGGATTAAAGTCGCTGGAGACCCATGGTGGCTCCTGGACCAATTGGGCATAGAGATCTGTGGTTGCAGGAGAACAGTCTGAACATGTATGACTATTTTTCATTCTTAATAACACTAATAGGGCTTTTAGATTTTTATGTCAATGGAGGAATGAATTTTGATGATTATAGTTAGACTTACAGTCATGAATAAGGGTATTTGCTTATGGTATTCTTTTAGGAACAGAGGCAATATTGTAGAAGAAATTAAAGCAGGCACTTGTAGAAAAGATATTGATAGGATATAGACTGGACAATGTGTGTGTGTGTGTGTGTGTGTGTGTGTGAGAGAGAGAGAGAGAGAGAGAGAGAGAGAGAGGTTGCTTTCTAAGTGAAAAGGTAATGCATATATTTTACATTGCTCTGTGTTTCTATGTTTGGATGCAATGCTATATTTGTATATGTTGTATATTTGATGTTGGTTGGTTGTCTGCCATAAGTATAGTGTGTGCACTCATGTGTAAGTTTGTGTTGATAAATATATGATAATATTTTATTGTTGTCCTATGCAAACAATGCTCCATTTGGCAATGTTCCTCACAATGTGTCAGTTTGCAAGGACAATCCATACCCCAGCAAAGGGGGCAGAAAGCAAAGGGTGCCAGGACCCCCATTCTGGCATGCAGCTGGGGCCCTGACTCTGTCAAGGCTGACCAGAGGTTCTGGGAACTGATCTGCATCGAAGCATCCTGTTGAAGACTGAGCTGAAAAATCGGCATTCCTTGACTTATTTTATATTTATGCATGTATTATTACCTCTATATCCCACTTTTCTTCCATCATGCAATCCAAGATGGCTACGTGGGATTCCCAAGTGGTCTCCCTGCCAAGCACTGACCAGAGCCAGACCTGCTTTGCTTCGCAAGATGGCTGCTTTATGTTCTTTCAGGCCATGCCCTGAGACACCTACCTTACCCCATCCAGGAACCTGGGACAGGGTCTTCAGAGTGTGTGTTCCCAGAGCCTGGACCCAAGGAAGCCACATCCTCCACATCTGCGACCCACATCCCACTATCAACCTGTCAGCCCAGGCAATGGGTCTGCATGAAATTGTCCTGCCTTTTCTAGGCTGTGATATTCTGGACCACCCAGGTTTTATGACTGTACTACTCTAAGAATTAAACTACACGCTGAACTGAGCAGCACGTAGCCAAGCCATTAGTCTTCTTTACTTTCTTTACATAGCATAGGATAACTACCCAGTCTACTTCAGATTGGGAACAGTTTGCATCAGAAGGAGAGAATTAAACTTTTCCCTATTTGCTTCCCCAAATTACCACCCTGCACCTGGATCTGAAAAAGGGAATATGTCTCTATTGATTCCAATGGAGATCTTCTGTTGAAAAGAACCCCACAGAGGTTGTGTGTGTGTGTGTGTGTGTGTGTGTGTTTTATTTGTTTGTTTGTATGTTTTTACTTTCTTATATACCATCTGATTATTATAAAATCTCAAAATGGCTTACAGTGAAATCTAAAAATATAAATATATATTAAAACCATTTTACAACCCATAAAATAGTTTAAAAATTCATGAAGAAAATGGGGAGAATAGTTAGTACCATTGGTCCTGATCCAAACTGGGGTAGGGCATGACTACTCTAGGAATAAAGTAAAGAAACCAATGGGTATGCAATTAACATACTGTGCCATTTGACCCAGAGCAACCCCAGATGCTTCTCCATTTGCATCTGAGAGTGCCAAAGTTTTTATCCCTTGATTTGCACGCGGTGCAAGGATGCTTGGGCATTTGGACCAAGCAAAATTCCACTGTTCTGATTGGCCAGGAGGCTCTCAAATCACAAATGGAAATCAGAGCTCTTGTGAGAGGTGGAAAATGTTCTTTGCATCACCAAGTGCAGCAGAAATCCATAAGGAGGGTGAGGAGATGTGCATGCACAGGTGTGCCCACTCATGCTACTCTGTCGCGGGTAGACAACTGAGGGAGCATGCTGGAAAACCGGGCTATGTAAAGTGATTCCTGATCAGAGGCAAATGCTTGAGATGTTGAATTTGGATGGAAAGATTTATCATATTTTATTTAACATTTTTAAAGGCAGCTTTAGTCCAGAATGCCGGTTTTATATGGTCCTTTTCTTGACAGATTCTCTTTGATGTATGTCAGGTTTCCTGTTGCGCAGAGTTGTTAATCATTACGACAATGTTGCATTTTTATGTTTAGTAAAGGCATGGTGAGATGTAGCGAGACACAGTTTGGGTCATGCCAATTCAATATTTAGAAGGGAGATTTAAAGCACTGCATGGGCAGACAGAAGCAGGGGCCTGGACTTTGCCAGTTCATCCCACCCTTCACATTTACAGATGGATGCCTATTTCAGTCCCTGTCAATCTTGCAAGTGATAAAAGATAAATCTGTTCTGTCTTGATTTCTGTGAGTCCACATGTAAATCAAACAAATTTAATCATGCAATATGCATTTTGGACAGTGGAACAAGCTGCCAGAAGAGGTTGTGTGCTCCTCCACACAAGAATCTTTCAAGATGCAATGGACACTTACTTGATCGGGATGGTGTAACTGGTGTCCCGCACTAAGCAGGGTTTGGACTCCATGGCCTTCTTGGCCCCTCCTGACCCAACTGTTCTGTGATTCTATGACTCTGTGGCATGCATTAGCCCAGAAAATACACATTTTTTTTGTACACAGTCTTTTCAGCCAAAACTTGCAGCACAAAATTTAGAGGGGTCTGTGGTTTGAAGCCTATCTGCCTCGCAATTTGCTTTTTATTCCTGGAAGTGCAAATTAGGCTGGTGGTAGAACATCCCAACTTCTCCAACCAACTGAAATCACTTTGCTTCTCTGAGCCCCAGCTTTTGCTTTTTTTCCAAAGGGGGCCCCTTTTCATCTCGGATGCCCATCAGAAGAAAAATAGCTGAAGTGCAGCATTACTATAAACAAATGGAAGTGTCAACTCCTCACACTCCATACCCCATGTGGGCTGTGTGGGGAACCCACCCCAGTGTGGCTACATATTACCTTGATGACAAAATTGCTTTCACACACCAGGCTGTTTCCATCACACAGAGTTTGGCCCGAAGGTTTTGCCAGCGTGGTGGTTAGCTACTCTCATTAAAGCCTATCGCATGCGACAACTGGGACAATTTCAGATAGTTTATTCCTGCCTTGTTACCATGGTGATTAATGTAGTGTTACTTGATATGATAGCCCTATTAAACACCTACACGGGGGAGCCATTTTCACCAGCCACAAGATCCTCAACATCCTCACTGTTTCTGCTTTGCATTTCCTTCTTAACTCAGACACACACACACACACACACACACGTGCACAACACAGTGAAGGCTTTTCATGCAGAACTCAAGCGTGGGAGCCAAGTGCATCTCTCTGGGACCAAATCTGCCTGCCCAGGTTTCCCAGATGACACACTCCCTTCCCCTGATCCCAACCTCTTTTTCCTGACTTCCAACCATCCGGTAGTTTCCTTGTTTTGTGCAGCTTTTTCCCCACTCTCAAAGGTTGAAATGCCTCTCCTGAGGCTTACATTGGAAGGAAGAGCTTTAAGCAAAAGCATGCTTGCATTTTTGGCCCATCCATTTTGCCTTTGGCATGCTCAGTACCAGGATGTGCCCCCCATGAGCTTCTCTGACAGGGAACTCCATTCTTCGGCTGGAAGGAGTTCAGCACCCCTGCTTTAATATGCCCCAATTGCTCTGTCACTCATTTCATCATGAGCTAGTCCCTGTAATAGCTGCTAAATACAGCTGCTATTTTCTTGCTATTAGTCATGCTTGCTAGAATTATAGGAATCGCAGCCCAACAATCTGGAGGATCCCAAGCTGAACTAGATGGACCTGATTTAAGGTAGCTTTATGTTGTATCCCACCTTAATAAATTTTGAAAAGGTTCTGTAGAGATGAGATAGCCAAATGGACAGTGAAAACATTTGTCTACATTAGAAGTTCAGCATTTGAAACTCACGTCTCATCTGGCATTTCTGCATTGCTCATCAGTCTTTGATTTTCCTTGAGTTTTTTTCCAGTCCTGTCCTTTCAATATGATTATCATTTTGATGCATATGGAGTTCAATCTTGGAATCTGTCAGTATTTGCTTATCTGAATTTCTTATTTTTTCCATTCTTGCTTTTGGTTCATCATGTTTGTTTTCTTATTGGCTCAAGGGATTTTTTTTTAAGGTTTGGCCAAACATTCGCTCACTTTTTTGCACACATCTTTCCTAAATCCATGCATCATTGCAAGTAATTTTCCCTAACATAAAGCATTCCATAATGAGCTGCAACTACTGAAAACCTTTGAAAAGATGTTGTAGTGCGGGAAAAGGTGCAGAAAAGGGCAAATGAAAAGATCAAGGGGCTGCAGCATCTTTCCTATGAGGAAAGGTTACATCTGGAGCTATTTAGCTTAGGAAAAAAGGAGGAGACATGACAGAAGTGTAGCATCTATGATAAGAGAAGAGACAAAGGATTTTTTTTAAGTGTTATATGCTTTTATGGGGAACTGTGTCCTTGTGGATTGAAAGGAGAGAATATAAATACAAGTATAATAATATTGAACAATACCGCAAATTGTGCTGATGATGCAATCATATGAAAAATGTTCCCCTTACAGCTCTGTTGCAATGGGCCATTACTGCCCCCTGCAGATTTCCTCTGGAGCTGGTGGGTCATTAGGGAAGAGGTGGGCAACCTGTGACCCTAAGGTCACATACGACCCCTGGCCTAATGTCATGCAGCCCTGAGCCTAAGCTCAAGAGCCCTCAGAAGGTGAGCGGTCCAGGACTCTGGAAGGAGCACTCTGCCCCTTCTCTGACAACCTACTAGGAGGGAAGGAAGGAGAGCGACAAGAAGGGGTGGCAGGACAAGAGAGAAAAGGCTCAGCATTTAGAGTCCTGGTTCCAAGATTGGAGGTCTTTGGAGTGGGACAACAGAAAGCAGGAAGCCACAGAACTGGCCCTTACTATCGGCACAAGAGGAATTGAGAGAAACCTCAATGGGTAGATTTGCTGATTTCCCAACTGGGATGCGGTAGCAGTCTGGAGAAACTCAGTTCCTCTCAGTTCATCTTACCACCACTAGATGCTGCTTATCAGTCCTTTCAATGACTTGTTTTGATTGATTGGTTGGTTGGTTGATTAGATTTCTATGCTATCTATTACCTGAAGCTTTCCAGGTGATTCACAACTCCCCTCATAAAATACAACAATGCAGTAAACCGCAATTAAAAAAAAAAAACATACACCAAAGCAGGAACTGAGATGAAAGTGAACTGCAGTGCAAAGATCTAAAATTGCACTGAAACAGTTTTAAAAACGGAACATTTTAAAAAGCCTGGAGAAATAAAAGCTGTTGACCTGGCACTGAATAGGGCATAACATGGCCACCAGGCAAGCCTTTCTAGCTCAGTGAAAAGTGGTGCCACCAGTGAAAAGTCTCTCTTCCCAGTTTCCACCCATCTCATCAAATTTGGCAGAGGCAGACAGATGAGGGCCTTGGAGGTTCCAGGAAGATGATCCACCAGGTAACCAGGCTCCAAGCCATTTAGGCCTTTGTAGATTGATACCAACATTTGAGCTGTGCTGAGCTTAGCTGAGCTGCTATGGTGTTTTCCACCATTCACCCTACAGAGATCTAGCATTTACATAGGCAAGCTAAATGTTAGGCCAAACAAGGACATAAGTAACAAATGATGCGAACAATTGCACTGCAGCAACCTCTTCTGAGGTGGCACTCTCCATCCAGAGTCTTGTTCCTTCTCAGATGGCTGTGCTTGAGCTTGCCATGTGACACCATGGAGCAGCAGCTGACCTACTAAAGAGGACCAAGACTCAACCTGCCCCCTTAGCTTTGATTCCACCGGCACACAAGCCGCCATTGCAGGCCACCACAGCACTGGAGTAGCCTCCCGCAGCGCTCCAGCCCTCACGAAGACCCGCTTGCATCCCAATGAGGCACCTATTTCGTTGCCAGCAGAGTGTTCATTTTCCTGACATATTTACGAGTCCTCTGTCTCATTAATCAGCTAAGTATTCATAAGATGTCCCTTTCATGCTAGGATAGCTAAGGGCAAATGCCTTTATTTATCCATTCTTTACTGAGGAATTTCTCTCCAGAGTCAGCTGGAGGAAAGGTTTTCACCTTTTAAATTCTTAATAGAGTTTTCTCAGTAATATGTAATTTAGGAGATTAGATGAGGCTGGGGACTTAGGGGCACAGATTAGAGTCACCCCCCTTGAAGTTGAGGGGCTCCTCAGGGCATTGGACATTACAAAGGCGCCAGGCCCTGACGGGTTACACCCGAGAGTACTTAGAGAGTTGGCAGGGGTTCTCTCACACCTGCTGGCCTCCATTTTTGAGACCTCATGGAGAATGGGTGAAGTTCCAGAGGAATGGAGGGTGGCATCAGTGGTCCCAATTTTCAAAAAGGGTAGTAGAAGGGACATGGGGAATTATAGACTAGTTAGTCTTACGTCCATTGTAGGAAAAGCAATGGAAAGGCTCATAATAGAGAGAGATCTAGTGATGCTAGATAGGAAGGGAGGCTGACAGCCACACAACACGGCTTCCACAAAAACAGGTCCTTCCAGACAAACCTTGTGGAATTCTATGACAAGGTTTTGAGATGGCTAGATGGAGGGGATGCAGTGGATGTGGTATACCTGGATTTCAGCAAGGCCTTTGACAAAGTGCCCCATGATATCCTGGTGGAGAAACTGAGGAGTTTTGGGATTCACCAAAGCACTGTCCGGTGGATTAGGGCATGGTTGACTGACTGAAAGCAGAAGGTAACCATTAGTGGGGAATCATCGGGATGGTGGCCAGTGACAAGCGGGGTCCCCCAGGTCTCTGTCCTGGGGCTGATCCTTTTTAATCTTTTCATTAACGACATGGAAGAAGGGGTGAACAGTCTGCTGATCAAATTCTCAGATAACACTAAAACTGGAGCAGTGGCCGCAACTGAGGAGCAGTTACTCCAGATCCAAAAGGATCTGGACAGACTATGGAAGTGGGCAGGAGACAACGGGATGGCATTCAATGTGGACAAGTGCAAGGTCTTGCACTTGGGGCATAGGAATAGCTGTCACAAGTACAGGTTAGGTGACAAGTGGCTGGAGAGCAGCACTTGTGAAAGGGACCTCGGGGTGCTGGTTGACTGCAGGCTAAACATGAGTCAGCAGTGTGATTCAGTGGTCAAGAGGGCGAATGCCACCCTTGGTTGCATAGCCAGAAGTGTGGCTTCTAGATCGAGAGAGGTATTATTGCCACTCTATATGACTCTGGTGCACCTGCAACTGGAGTATTGTGCTCAGTTTTGGGCCCCTCATTACAGAAAGGATATAGCCAGTTTGGAGTCAGTGCAGTGTAGGGCCACTAGGTTGGTGGCCGGTTTGTAGGGGATGGGGTATGAGGCGAGATTGAGGGAACTGGGTCTCTTCAGCCTGGAGAAGAGGAGACTCAGAGGGGATATGTTGGCGACATGCAGGTATGTGAGGGGATGTCACATGGAGATGGGTAGAGACCTGTTCTCCCCTGCAGAGGAAGGCAGGACGTGCTCCAATGGAGCAAAGCTCAGGGAGCCAAGGTTCCCTTTGGATGCCAGGAAGCACTTCCTGACAGTCAGGACCCCGAGGGTATGGAATGGGCTTCCACGGGAGGTCGTTGAGGCCCCATCGGTGAGGGTGTTCAAGGATAGGCTGGACGGGCACATGGTGGGCATGTCGTGAGTGGAGCCGGCTGGTGCCAGAGGTCAGACTAGAGGGCCTGGAAGGCCCCTTCGGACTCCCTCTGTTTCTATGTTTCTATATTTCTATGTCTTTTATATTTCAGAAACAGCCAACTTTCCTCTTCATGGAGGATGCCGTTGCATTCTTGCCCTTTATCGCCATGACAAGATAACATTTGGCTCCTCACGCAAGGTGCTCTTTTCTTTTCACAGCCCACATCGTCCTCACCATGGCACATCTTCTTCCAGCTGAATAGCAGCCTCTCATGGCAACACGTGGAGGGAGAGGGTCCTTGCAGTGGGGAGGACAAGGAGGAGGAAACCCAGCCTCGGAGATCTTCCTCTGTAATTTAGAAGGATGCATGCATTGACTTCCTTGACTGTAATTAACCTCCATGCAAGAGGCCAGAACACGTTCCCCTCTTCAAGTGCCCCCATTCTTTCACTTATTTGTATAGAATTCATTGTGCTAAAAGTGTAAGGTAATGCTAGCTAATTTTTGCCCTTCACACAATGCATCAACTATTTGTCTCCTGCCAGCTGATTGTTACGGCTCTGCCAGAGTGAATAGTTTGATGTCCTTCCACTTACACACCTAGCGCTGGCTGAAGGCCTTTCTAAATGTGTGGCCCTCTCTCCTGACCCACATACCCTCCTCCATTCTTCTTCTATGATGCCAGATGAAAACAGATGCATGATGCCACTCCAGTGCTCCCAGTTTTTCCTAGTTCTGTTCCCTGGGCAGCTGCCTGAAAGCAGTAAGGAAATGCTGGGCACAAGGATGCTTTTCCATGCATTGGCTTAATAACTGCTGTGAGCCACCCAGAGATCTTTGGCTACTGGGCTGTATATTGGGTCATTTATAAATACATTCCAATAAATATACAAAATGTTACTGGGAGATAGGAGGAGCAGATGTGGATTCAGGAAGCAACCATGTCAGGTAAGCTCTGTGATGTTTGACTCACAGATCAAGAGTCGCTCTTGCCCCCATCTTATCTCAAACTGTGGGTGTCTGAAAGAATAAAACTGCCTTGCATCTGTGCATTTAGTTTGCTTTGGGGGTATTATGGGATAAAATGTGTGTGAGCATGTGTGCGTGCGTGTACGTGCAGACGTGTGCATGTGCGTGTGCATGTATTGATTGCTTTCAACTAAAAGGACAAAAGTTTAGTTAGAAAATATAGGAATCTGGATGTTAGCCCAGGAAGCCAAAGATGAGCAAGCAGCTCCAGTCAATCGGGACTAGATACAGGAGCCAGGGTGTCTGGAGGAGGAAGAGAAGGACTTTGTGTGAGGTTGAGCAGAAGGTCAGAGGAAGAGCTTAGAAAAGGGATTTCAGGGGGAAAGTGAACAAGAAAGGACTCTCTTGATTGGTTGAAGTTGGGAGGGAAATAATTAATTTAAAGATTAAAAGCTTAAGGCACAGACAGGGAAAGACAAAGAAGAGCTCAAGAACAGAAGCAGCCAAAGCTGTTACAGCTCAAGGACTGAAAGATAGCTGAACTTGTGGAAGCCAGATATTGCCCGAATAAGAAGGGGCCAGGATAAAAGCGGAGCACAGCCTGCATTTATCCCTGCTTGTTTTATCACCATAGTGCTCATCTGATTTGCTGCGTGTTGTGTGCATATCCATTCAGTTCTAAATGATATTGGAGATAGTCCACTACCCAAAGCAGATACCTTAGAGGCCGAAGGCTGGTTTGATGAAGGCAGCTGCAGAAAATGGCAGCCAAAAGGGCCACAAGAAAAGAGGGTGAGAAGGAAAGGGGCACACAATTTTAGCTCTCTCGCCTTCCCTTCACAGCGCATGGCATTGCTGGTCCATGATACGAGACTGAATGAAATGTGTCAGTACCAGGAAGGAATAAGGTAGGCCTAGTTCAGCCTTCCTCAACGTGATGCATCCCGGATGTTCTGTATTATGACACCCACAATCCCCGCCCATTGGCCACACTGTCTGCTTCCAATGGGAATTCAAAACATCTGCATGTGAGGGAGGACTGGTCTGGATTAAAGCAGCTCCAACCCATGAGCTGGGCACCATTTGAAAAAGGTACTAGCTGCTCCTTCTTCCCAACAGTGGAGCCCATGTAGCTTCAGTTCCAACATCTGTTCCAGGGCCAGTAGAAGGAGGGGAGCCACTGAGTCCCAGCACTGAGTCCCAGGACCTTCCAGCATGGCACGGCCATCCTGCTATTCTGTGCCCTGGATCGTTTATTTGCCAGCATCGTGGAGGTGCCAGCATCTTCTCCCACCATGTTTCCCAGGAATGTGTCAATGGCAACCACACCATGAGTCCTTCTCTCTCAGTGCTGCCACCAGAGGACAGTCCAGGACTAAGACGTCTGGCTGCCCAAGCCATCATCCCTCTGCAGTGAGTCCTTTTCGTTGCCATTTGCTTCCTAGTGTCAAAAATGTAAGTTGGCAGCGTAATTAAAACAAATGAACAAAAACTACTTTGGAAGACCACTGAGGAGTGAAATAACAGGAGACGATCAAATGAGGCAGCCCGCAACAACGTAATAACAGGTGAAACGTCTTTGTAGCACCTTTAAAAATATTTACAGCAACATTTCAGCTCTGCAACTGAGCTTCAAGAGCTTTGCTCCGGTGTGTGGCTGCTCGTCTTCTGGATTTACTGCCATTTACCTGAAGACTGGAGTGGACTGAAAAAAAATCAGGGCAGCCTGTCTCTCTCCTCTGCCACCTGTACAGAGATCAGCATTGCCATGCTGCTTCTTTGAAGACAGTGGGAGTCTCACTTTTTAATCTACACATACGTCAACAGTCATAACTCACTGGGTGGCAAGGAGAGAGGCAAGAACCAAAAACTAAAATCAGATTACATCTCTATATTTGCAACATAACACAAGCAGAGAGCAGTCTTCGTGACCCAGGTGTGCAGTGCTCACTTTCAGTCAGCCAAAAAAGATGCTACTAAATATAGATCTTAAATATGAATGCAGATGGTTCAAGGTAGGAATGCAAGGTTAGATTGATCTTGAAAGGATGGCCAGTTACCATGTTGTGTGGGCCACAGGAAAATACATTGCAGTCCCCATCCCATCTGGTGTAGAATGGAGGGTGGATGCCAAAACAGGACCTTTCCAGTTGTGGCACCCAAGTTCAGGGAGGGCCTTTCAAGAGAGGTCTGCCTGTCTGCAGCACTGCCTGTTTTTATTCGAGCTGCAAAGGCAATTTTTTCCAATGAGCTTTCTCAAAATCATGCATTCATTTATTTATTGCATCTCTATACTGCCCAATAAGACAGAATTCTCTGGCTAGATTGCAAAAGACGGAAATTTTGAAAATGCAAGATAAAAATAACAAAAAAGCATTTAAGTACACAAAACTTAAAACAATCAACAATAAAAACCCCAAGACCAAATAACAATCCCAATTTGACCAATTATCACATGCCATGGAATACCTGGACATTAGAGGGAGGTCTTAACCCAAACCCAAATGTATGTCAATGAGGGTTCCAGGGGGGTCTCACAGAGGAGAGCATTCTAATTTGGATGGAGGCACCATCCCTTGTTGCCATCCTTCAAACCTCCCTCCAAGGAGGCATCTGGAAGAGGGCCTCAGGCAATAATTATTGCCCACTGGGGGGAAGGCTGAGTCAGATTTTTAGGTCCCAAGCTCTGTAAGGCCTATAGATTGATAGCAGCACCTTGAACTGGGTTTGGAAACATTCAGGCAGGCAGAACTAGTGGGCCAGAACAGATGCAGGATGTTCAGTCCCTCAGATCCCTGCTGTAATTCTTGCTGCAATGTTTTGCTCGAAGCAGCCCCCTCTGGGCCATTTTCAAGCACAGGCCCATACAGAACACAACCACCATTTTAATTCTGTCTTATTTGCTTCTCTTTGCTTCTCTTCTGCTGTCTCAGGAAGTTGCTGGTTTCCAGTTGTTTTGGAGCTGATCCTTTTGCTGGTATTGTTAAGTGGACTTATCCTCTGCCATTGTAATCTGCCTGGAAAATTTCTACAGTAGAAAAATAAAGTTTAACAAATAATAATGTCAGATCATTAGGTGGAAATGACACATTATAAACAGTTCTGCAATCTGTTCCTTCCAGATTTCTCTTAACATCCAAAACATCCTGGGGAAGGCCAAATGTGAGTCAAAAAAAAAAAAAAAAAAGGACAGGTGGAGAAAGTCATCATGGCCCTTTTTTCTTTCGTCATGGTTTTGACAGGGTTTGTCATGTCCTACGGGGACTCTGATTCCAACTACAGCAGGGCTGATTTTATGCCTTATAACCAATTAAGTTCATGATAATATATCTGTACCTCCCAGGAAGTGCAGTGGTAAGAGGTTTGGAGAGGTGGATCTCAAAGGGTGGGGACAGATTCAGAAATGGTCCCCAACTGCCTTGGACCTAAAAAGAAGATCATTTTATGGGATAGGGCTTTGCCTAAATGCAGGATGGACCCCTCCCAGCAAGGCATGGAGAGTGGGGCACAGGCAGAGGGAAACAAGAGGGGGATCTGGAGGGGAGGGTGGCAGGAGAGGAGGAAGGAGGTGAAGCAGTAAACCCTGCCCTGGCAGGGCTGGAAGGGGAGAGGAGAAGGATGAGGGCAGCTGGGGGTGGAAAGGGAAATGGCAGGTCCCCCCAGCTCAGGCGGTGGGAGGCCTGCAACAGCGCTGAACACAGCAAGCCTGTGTGTCTTGCTCAGCCATGCTCTGAGGCCCTGGACCTTCTCTGGGGTGCTTTCTTCTCAAAAGAGACACGGCCTGGGCAGCTCTTCAGTTAGCTGAGGCCTTCCGTAGGAGCCGGGCTTCTGTACGGTAGGACACGAGGCTGCTCCGGGGTGCTGGCTGCTGCCCAGAAAACCTGGTGTGGGGTCAGCAGATTTGGGAGTATGACACATTAAGCCATGCCTCTCCATCTATGCACAACCTACATGTTTGTAAGTGAGCACAAATATTATGAAATGCTATAAATTCCTGGGACAACATTCCAAGGAAGACCAAAGACAGGAAGACAATCTGCCTCTGAAACTTCTCACCAAGTGGGAAAGTGAGGGGTATGTTGGAATATGTGTACATGGGCCAAACAATGATAACAAGGAGACTGAAGGCATGTTGCATACAAGGATCCAGACACACATAAGACTGTGCGCAATATCTGTCTGTCTGCCTCTTTATCATCCATCCATCCATCCATCCATGCATCCATCAAAGTGAGGGACAGGGAAAGGAAGATCCAAGGTGACCTTGGTGTAAAACATGAGGGAGCCCCTTGAAAGGGGCTTTTTATTGGAAATAATCAATGCAAATACATGAACTTCTACGTTTACTGGAATGCTCACCCATTTTTCTTCTTTTCTTCTTTTGGGACAGGTAACAACCCTAATAGTGCTTTATTCTTTTCAGCATCAGGCTAAACTGTTTTTATTTTCCCGATGTTTTAAGATTTGATTGTTTTAATTGGGGTTTTATTTCTCTCTGGAAATTTTATTAGGACACTGTATTTTATTTTATATATTGTCTTTTTGTTAAACTGTCCTGAGACCACAGTAAAGAATGGCCTAGAAATGTTTTCAATAAATAAATAGTAGAACACTGTCAGCATTTGCTGCTCTTGCATAGAAAATGGCCTTTGCAGATGAGAGGTCATCAACCACTTGGACTTCTGACTGGAAATGAGTTGCCTTTTCAAACTACTCACCCCACTGGGAAGAATAAGTGAAAGCCAAAGGGGGATCCGTTCCCCAAGCTACTTCTCAGGACTTCCTTGATCAGCACCACCATATCATCACAGCTCCTTCTCTGACATCGTGCCATTCCATGGAATATGATGCCACTGTGGTGAAAAATGCCGCCCAATTATCTGATTAGGCAAATGCAGCAAAGCAGGCAAAAGCGCAGAGTAAGGCTGGCTCAAAGAGTCAAATCATTTGTGTCATAATTACTTAATTCAGGAGGAAAATTCTGTGCTTAACCTTCCGTGATCCCCAGTGTTGCATTTCGGCTATTCATGGCAGTCAGAGTTTTTTCTTTTTTATTAGCAGGGAAGACATGGCACTTCAGGTTAGCCAGTAGAAAAGCTTTAAATAAAAAATGAACAGGAGTCAGGCTTTTTATTCATCATCAATGAACTAGATGCCAGGTTCCAACACCCGAGCCATCATCATAACGGCTGGTGTTATTGTCCATCTAGCCACATCCCGAGGCATTTGTCTTATTTTGCCATTGAGTAAAGGCTATCCCATTTCAAGCTGGTTCTCTCTCTCTCTCTCTCTCTCTCTCTCTCTCTCTCTCTCTCTCTCTCTCTCACTCACTCTCACTCTCTCTCTCTCTCTCATTGAACCAAAACCTACACCATGTTCGAAAGAGGTCAAAAGTTTCCCTCTCCGATCTTCCAAATGTGAGTACAGTAAGCCAAATAGACCTTCATGTTCCATAAATCACAGTGGTGTTCTTGGCCAACATTGTATAGAGGGAAAACTTATCGATTCAGAGCAGTGCTGTAATCTTTGAACAACCATGACAAGAACTCTGAAAATCCACACTTGGTTCCTTTCTTGGCCAAAGGTACTATGTTGATTTAGTTCATTAGCCTTCAGGGAACAATGAATGATTGTTGCCTGTGATAGCAATGGTGCCCAGAGATGGAGAAAGATTTGTCCAGAAAAGGAACTAAATCTGAATCTCTGTCTCTCTGACTCTCTCTCTCTCTCTCTCTGTCTTTACTTTTCAGGAGAGACAAAAGAGTTCCAGGAGAGCAGAAAGTTACAGACAGAGCAGAAATAAAGGGAAAGAGGAACACAGAAGAGAAAGTTAGGGGCATCGATGGCAGGGGGTGGCCGAGAAAGAAAGAGGATGCCTCTCTTTTCACTGCTGGTGCAGAGACACTGATGGCAGGGGGTGGCCAAGAAAGAAAGAGGATGGCTCTCCTTTCACTGCTAGTGCCCAGGCTTCAGCTTTCCCACGCATAGAACTTTCCATGGAATGTCAGGGAGCAGAATCCCCGCCAGCCATCCCCCTCCTGTGTCCACTACGCAGGTCCTCCTGCACTTGGTCATACAAGCCCCACACCCGGAGCCTGAAGAGGTACCATTGAGCCAAGGGCCTACCATCTCCGTGAGAATGAGGCCCATACAGTGACAACACTGCAATTTTAACTATTGCCAACCACCCCAAGGAATGCAAATGCATTAAAAGGGTGGGATATTGATGCTTCTATACAGACATAGAGAAAAATAAAGACTCCTCTTTCTCCAAGGCTCTTTGTGCAGCTTTGTTTGCTTTTGAACAGTATCTGTCACCTCTCGGAGAATTTGCAGTGCCGGTAACATCTGTGTTTATTTCCTCAACAAGCAAGCCCTTATGCTTATTATTGAGAAAAAATCAAGATGCTCATCAGTATGATGAGTCCGGGAGAGAGGGAGGGAGGGAGAGATGAAGGCTCCAATTCTTCTCCTTGGCAAAGGCACGCATCTCTCTTCCCCCCTCTCACCCACCCCCAGCAGAGGCCGCATTGTCCAGTGTCTGGGGCAGGGAAATGTTTGCGTGCTGGTCAGCAGACTGATCAAAACACTGTCAACAGTCTGCACAGTGTGGCCATCCTAAAATATTGTACTTTACTGAATGTGCCACAGTTACATAGCGACATATCTTTTGCATTTGGTTATTGTAGCTGCTGTTAGCAAGGGCTGGAGGGGCAGCAGCTGGAGATCGAGCCCTGCAGTGGCTAAGGGCAAACCTGGCAACATGGCCAAGCTGCTCCCTTGGGTTGTCCGCTTCCTGTCACAAACCCAGGCAGGCTGGAGTGGCTAAGGCCACTGCCAAAGGCCACCCATGACTCCCTCTTGCCTGCTGCAGAGACCAGGGAGTCCCCCAACCCCTCTCTGACCTGGCTGCCTGCTCCCAAAAGGTCCTCCGTGTATTTATTTAGTTTTTCTAACCCATCCCCCACTGACGTCTTGGGAAAACTTACAAGAGAAGGACAAATAAAGCAAAACAAGCTTTGGACTCTGGTGAAGAGTGGGTGTTCAGAGAACCCACGATGTTGACTGAAGTAAAAACGCATGAGATGCCACCATGCATGAGCCACTGAAGAATGGATAGCTGGTTAAAAAAAAAAGCCACTATCTTTTTCCTTATGCTAGCAATGTCCCACAAAGAAATAGATGAACCTGACCATATTTGATCAATATTTGACTTGTCAACTGAGCTAACCTTTTTGGACCAGATAAATGTCTGCCCACAAGTTTTGCCATCAACACAAGAGAGTTCCAGAACTTGGATTTTTGTTCCCCACCCCACAACACACCGAATAACAAGCAGCAGTTATTTACCTTTTTGTTTTTTAAAATTATATATCAATTAATTTGCATTCAGTGCTAATGAAAGAGAAAGGAACAGTGCTTACAACAACAACAAAAATACATGCATAGGCAATGATTATACTTATCACTCGTACACTGCATAAACAAAGACCAATTGTCTATGAATTTATGCCACTTGACATCCTTCAAAATTCTAATTTAACTTGTAGACCTCATCATTTCTGATACTTGCCCTATTATGGTTAAGCAAGTAATCCTGAACTTTTGCAACCAAGCCACATTTCCAATCAACAGCCACATTTATCTTTCCTGCAAATAACAAGTTATTAACAAATTCCATATCACTGTCCTCCACCTTCCCTTGTAAGTCATATAAAAGAACAGTAGACAGAATTTCATGCCCTGCAGAAACTTAAGTAACGGTGGATTTTCCCCTACTTTAATTATAGGGCAGAAACACCAGATACACATAAAATGTACAGTACAGTCCCCACCCCTCCAACAAGACAAATTATCCTGCTTATAAACCAGATGCACTTTTATAGATACTGCTGAAAGATCACTTCAGGAGAACTTTCCTTTAATTAAGTATATAGATACCATTTTGGAAAGGACAGTTTGTTCTTCCTACTACCACTTGTGTGGTGGGTGAGATTGCGTAAGCAAGGCTGCATGGCTGGCTGAGGAATGCTACAAGTTGTGGAACTGTTTCCTGTCTAAACATGTATAGGATCACACCCCAGTCATGCTTTCTCTGACAGGAGCAAACTTCCACCATGGACTTTCCAACTGAATGGCTGGGAAACCTGCTGCCCTGTCACTGTCATTGGATTCCAACTCTGTTGGCCAACGGTCCAACGATGCCTGGAAGTTCCACATTGCCTGCCATTTATCTTTGCCCAATCCTTTATTCCTGCCTGATGAATAAGTTCTTCAAAGAAAAATCTAGCTTTATAGTTCATGTCAACTGACATACAATTTCATATTGGTTTAGACAAATGTAAGACAGAAAGTATTGAATTTTAGGGAACCTGGTACTTTTATATGGCCCTCAGTTACAGTTTTAATCCTAAGCACACTATTTGGCTTCTGTATATGTACGGAGGGGACTACTAAACACAGTATAAGTAGAACTACCAGCTGCTACCTAAAAATTCCATTGAGCTCCTTGTTAATTACATTTTAGCATGGTTAATATGTAAGTGCTTCTGAACAGTTGAATATCTTCTCCTCAGGACCACACAACTGAAAACAAAAACATAAACCTTTTTTATTTTCCCACTATTTTAATTGCTAATTGTCTTAATCTGTGGTGTTTATATTTATTATTGGATGTTGTGCTGCTTTATTGTTTATCTTAATTTATTGCTGTTATTGTGAACTGTCCCAAGATGTCAGTGATGGGACGGTATACAAATGTTTTAAATAAATAAACAAATTAGACCAAGTGGCCACAACCAAAGCATGTTATCGCTCGGCCCCAACCCTCTTGATGGCACTGCAGGATTAATACTAATCTGTCTTCCAGAGCTGTTGTAAGGATGACATAAGTCAAGATGTGTGAAGTGGTCTGAATGCTCCAAAGAGTTCTACCAGCCTTCCCCAACCTGGTGCCTTTCAGGTGTTTTGGAGTACAGCTCCCAGATCTCCCAACAACTGGTTATGCTGGCCAGAGGAAGTAAGAGAGAATTTGGTATGATGGGGAAAATTGTGTTGCCATAATGCTGAGGTGGTCCCAAACAGCAAGGCTCCAAAGTGTTTCTACAACTCCCCTGAGTGCCCTACTTTTAACAATAACACGTAGGCGGCATGTTAAGACAGTCTGTCCTTTTCTATCTGGTTCCCTAACAGCCCTTAATAGGCTGCTTGCCTTTTTGACAGGTGCAGCACACCGATCTCATCTTTTCAGAGCATGATTCATAATGACACTCCGTTTGCTTTCCTGGGATGTGCCCTTCTTCACAGATCTGCTGATGAGTAAATCAGAAGCAGAGAAAACCAGGTGAGAAAAATAAGAGGCTAATTTGGTGGAAATGAAACCCGACTCCCTCCATAGTATGTCAGTTGCTACCTGGACTCCTTGTTCAGTCCCAGTTTCTCGCTCTCTGCCACCTTACTTATGCCATTGCTAGTTTGGAATAAAAGTTACATGAGGTTTAATGGTTTTTGAAAGGTTGGATCCCAGCACAAAATGTCAGGAGATTTTCAGACACTTTCTGTCCCTTACAGGGACCAAGGAAAGTAGGCATACAATTTTTAAATTAACCATGACAACTAGCAGGGAGCTGTATGTCGTAGAGAGAAATGTGGTTTGTTCATTCATAATGCATGTGCTAATACATAATTTCTGATGGAAGGAGGAACTGCTTAGAAGATGCAAGTTTGTGGTCCTGGACTCAGCTTGCAGATACACCACATTCCTATTGGGCAAATAACCGACATAATGAAGATAATGGCCCTGCTGATCACATTGGCTCTGTGACTTAAGTCAGACCAAACCCCTGAGGCAACGTGCTGTTCCACTTCCATGCATGTGATCTGCAAAAACTGCGTGAACCCAAATGTGGCCACTTCTTGAACATCAAAGTGCCTGCATTATTCTATATTTAATGGAATGTGTCCATCAAAAGAACAGTCAGCTGCATCTCTGAAGATGAATGGTGTCAGTTTACAGGCTGTGCAAAACTGATTTCCTTTCAACAATCCAACATCCAGATATTCTGCTGGTAGAGAACTATAGAAAGCAGAATGCTAGATTGCCTTGAGCCCAGTAAAGTTCTCCCTGAAAGAGTTTTTGGATCACAGCCTTGAATCAGCAATTATTGGTTGCAGGCCCAAAGCATGACATGGTCAAGATATTGATGGCACATGGCTCTACCTCTCCTTTCATCATATGTTTGGGGAGAAGTGGAAACAATCAGTGCCTGGAATTTGTTCAAGAAGGGGCAGGATAAACAAGCTGAAGAACAAGGTTGGTGATGGAGTCTGGTAATCTGTAAGAGGATTCCCACCCCTGATATATAGCCTGCCCTGGATGCAGGTATGTCCCTGGAAGCAACACTTCCCCTGGAAGGTGGCGGTTGCTGGCAGAGCGATGATTCATCCATTGCAGCCTGCCTTTAGGAGGACAATTCTGCAGTCAAGTAGACAACCTACCGTTCTTTTCAGGACAAATTACTGTCATGGTCTTTATGTGAGGCTGCCTTTAAAAACAGCCTTGAAACATCAGCTGGTCTGAAATGCAACAAACAGACTTCTCTCTGGCCCTGGATGACTGGAACATGGCCTTGCCTCTTCCAGAGACTGGTTGGACCAACAGATGTCTCCTTTTCTAGGCATGGGTCTTGGCCTTGCCTCCCTTGCCAGCTCATCTGCCCAAGTGACAGCTGTGCAACCCACCCAGCTCTACCAGCCCCATGGTAAAAACAGCTACAGCACGGTCAGCAAGTGGTATGAAGCTGCATTCTGGGGGATTTCTTTCCAGGCCAGAGAATGCAAGGTTCCTGCACCCCACTTTCAGTATTATCTTTACTTTCATTTCTATTTCTGTAAAAGAAGAACATAGAAATGTTATAATAATAATAATAATAATAATAATAATAATAATAATAATAATAATAATTTTTTAGAATCATTACTGGGTGAGCCTAGCAAGGTTTGCTAACTAACCAAGAAGCATTTTGCTAACTGGAAGTGTTTTATTAACAGTGCCAGAGGGACACGAGGTGGTGTTGTGGGCTAAACCGCTGAGCAACTGAACTTGCTGATCAGAAAACTGACAGTTCAAATCCATGTGGCAGGGGGATCCCCTGTTGCCTTGTCCCAGCTTCTACCCACCCAGCAGCTCGAAAGTGTGTAAAAGCACAAGTAGATAATTGGGTGCCCAACTCAGTGGGGAGTTAGTGACCTGTGTGGAAGTGTGAGGACCAGCCCTGTGTCCAGCCTACCGTGTCCAACCTGCAGCAGCAGTGGCTGCAGTGGAGAGAGACCAGAGGACGCCAGCACTCCAGTGGACCACGCTAGCTGCTTTGTGTGCAAAGCTGGCTCATCCCCCATGGTGCACCGTGGATAGGACGTGAGCACAAACTGAAGAGCAATCTTAGGCAGCCAAGCTACTCTGCATCAGCACAGAAGACTTTCTGGCTAATTGTACCAATACTATATGAAATAAACAAACAGTAGCAGCATTCTTCTTGCCTAGGCCTCATATATGCTCATATAATCACAAATCAGGCCTAAGTTATGAAAAGAGTGACTGAAATTATCGCCATGATGACTGCCCACTTTGCCAAAAATCGTAGACTTTTCATAGAATTGCCAAAGTCTGTACGTTTTGCTCTTCTGACATTTTATTGCTCTTTGACCCCAAGTTTTACAAAGTCAGCCCTTCCCTCCCTCCCTCTTTCTCTCCCTGCATATATACCAGTCAAGTGAGGGTAACACTTCATGCATCTGCTGACCTGGACTCCAGTCCACAAAACCTTTGCCATCATAAATCTATTAGTCTTTGAAGAACCACAAATCTCTGTGTTGTTTTTACAATTCATATATTTAAAGGAAAAGGCCATTTGATGTTGGCTTCCGCAGCTTTTAGAGCATGCTGTAACATTTATATAATTCATTGGCCAATCCCTTGAAATGGACTATGCAACACTATTGGAAGATATGCCTTCTTGCCCTACCAAATTAGCACTAAGTATGGATGCATTTTCTTCCAGCTTGAGCTTGATCTTTGGGCAACCTATGCAAATGCTCCATAGGCCAGTCCTCCTGTTTAACCAGCAATAGCCAAGCAGATACTCTTGAATTCCAGCTAGCACGACAACTGAATCCTGTTGAAGGTTGGCTCCTTCTTTAAAAGAAAGAAAGCAAAGTTAGCATGTTAACATTTTTACTATAAGACTTCCAAATGGAAGCTTTAACAAGAGTGCTAAAAGCCCAAGGTGCTCAATAAAAAGGCAATGCTACACTGGGACACATTAACATAGTGCTCATATCCAAGATATAGCCTTGCTTTTCTCAACCGTAGTTATGTCATTGCTGGAGAAACAGGCCCCAAGTTGGTGCACCACTTTTAAAAACTTAACAACAAACTGGAAGGAATGCAAGGGAACAGTAAATCTTTTATAAAGCAAGTCAAATGCAGAATGATTAAAGGAATGGAGCACACAAAGCCTAGAGAATGGGAAGAGGCTTCAGCTCTCTAAAGCAACTTGGAGAAGATAGAGGACAGTTTCTGCTTTGGCCTGACAACAGCAGAGATGGGCAATGCTTTTGTGCTGCCATCTATTAAGGGGCTTCTCAGTATTTAGACTTGTTGCCTGAAGTTGCTTGGAGAAGCTGAAACATATTCTATCTTTAATAAGCATTTAGAAGACATGATTCAGATGCAGATACTACTGCTTCTTTGCAGAGGACTGGATAATATTTATATTTCATACACACGCGCGCACACACACAGAGAGGCTTTATGCCCAAGCAGTTTGCAAACATTAAGCTGATGCAACACAATTGAATATGAATACAATATGCAACAAACAAGCAAACACCATTTCAATAGCAGCACAGCAGCACACTAAAGTCCGGGCTAGCCATTAATCAAGCAGAGCTGCCCTTCTCCAATGCAACAAGTAAATGCTAGTATTCAACCCCACCCCCCCGAACAGTCCACAGAAACATTGAGTAGAAACAGGCACAGGTGATACAGGCCCAGTTGTGAGTTGCACTTGCAAAGGGAGGGCCCTGCTGGACTCCACTAGTCTCCATCCCCTTACCCATTATCACTGTGGCTCTGCCTCCCTGAGTCTCAGGGTCTGCGCTCCAAGGGACCCATGTGCAACTTCGGATCCTGCTGCAGAGCATCCTGATAGATGCATCTAGGGATTTGTTTGGGAGTAGGAATCCACCAGGTTCCCTGGGGTCAGCTCCCTGGACTCCAATCCACTTTGCAGCAGCCCAGAGTCTAGTTCTGGGTGAGTGTTCTCATTATTCGCTGCTCCCAGCACCCCTTTCCCGTGCTGCCACCACATGATCAGTGCCAGACCAGGTCCGAGTCTTTGAGGTCCTTGGGCAAGACACTCTCAGTGGGCACCTCCTTCTCTGGGTCTCCCTTCTCAGACCCCACCACCTGTGCTTCATCCTGTTTCTCCTGATTGCTACTGCCTGCCTGCCTGCCTGATAAGCAGAGAGTGAGTCATGCAGTGGCATCCATGGACCCTCCTTCTCATCACTACCACCATTCTCTGGGCCAAAGTAAGAGGCAGATGAATCAGAAGATGAACAGGAGGAAGAAGTCTTGGGGCACTTGTTGACAGGCCCTTGTTGGGGTGTGGGCTGTCCATGGGTGCTCAAAACTTTGGATGACAACCACGTCCATAGCGAGCATTGATGCCACATCTCCGTACCTGAGCACATAGTTGGGGCTGAGCTAAGCACACTGTCTGGCCTTCATGGGACACCCCTGCACACTCTTTTTCTTTTCCTCTGTGAGAGTGTCTTTAGGTTGGGCCTGCAGTGGAAGAGAAGGGTTTATTTAAAGAAAAACTCATGCACCACCCCCACCGGTCTTTTTCCTCCACAAAATTCTACCTGGGGGTAGAAGGCAGGATTAAAAATACCATCCAAGGCAAACTAAACCCTCGACTATCTCCAAACATTCAGGTGTATCCAGGAGGCCCAATAAAGGCCAAAGCCTACCATGAGACCAAGTGGCATGCCTGCCCTGGCAGAAACGGTGCCTTTAAAGTCAGGAAACTGCCAACTAGGCTTTTGTCTTTTCTTGTTTTCTTAAGGTTACCACATTTGATGGTTAACTTGAGGCATTTTATCCAGGGGCAAAGTGGGGTTTAATATGAGAGAGGGTTTATTAATGTGCCAGAGAATCTGTTGACAAGGCTAGGACTTGGTCTTGGAATGAGGGGGCAAAAATCCCATTCTTATTTGTCATCACTTATTTGCTACAATTTGGTCCCACTTTTGAGTCTCCTAAAGCAACTAATGTCTCCTAAGCAATTCAAATTCATAAGAAAGTGAAAGAGAGAGAGAGAGAGAGAGAGAGAGAGAACATCCCATCAAGCTCCCAAAGTGAAATGACAAGACACACAAGGGAAGGGAGCTGTGAAAACCAGGATGAGGAAGGAGAGCAGATTGTCAAGGCTAGAACAAGTTACTGAGCTACCTGCAAACATTTCTATGCACGTCAGGCCAGGCTGACCTTCCCTTGCTGGTGTTCTTGCTTGAGGGCCATCTTAACGCATGGGCCTGATGGGCACTTGCCCATGGACCCCATACTAATCTGTGTATGTTAACCCTTGGAAAATTGGAAAACTTCCAAAATTAACAGTAGTTGTAGTTGCCGTAGGGGTCCCAGTACACTGCTTTGCCCGGGGTCCATAATACTGTTAAGATGGCCCTGTCTTGCTTTAACATGGCTGTTCCTTAGCCAGCACATCTGGAGCTTTCTAGGAGTCATATGAGCCAACCACATAGTACCTGTACCAGTTGAAGAGGATGACTCTAACCTTTGGCTGTAGCTGCATAAGTCTTCCACTGAGTGCTCCTCACTCACTGATCTGCCCCTCACTTTCACACTTTATAGTGGTCTGATACATCTGATAGGATGAATAACCTATGGAATGCGCTCCCCAGAGAGGTCCGCCTGGCGCAGTCGTTTTTTGTTTTTCGGCGGCAGGCAAAGACCTTTTCATTTAAGCAACATTTTAAATGTTAATACTACTGAATTTTATTTGGCCAGGGCGGCTTATTTTATATTGTGTGTTTTAAATTATTATGATTATTTTATATGTATATTTTAACTTATTGGTTTTATTTATTGTTGTAAGCCGCCCCGAGTCTTCGGCGAATGGGGCGGCATAAAAATGTTCTAATAAATAAATAAATAAATAAATAAATAAATAACCTAAACCTTTATGGAAGAAATACATCCCCACTTCTGTTAACACCAAAGCCCCAGAAACCAAATGGGTGCTTTAGGCTGGCCTAATTTACAAGCTGTTGTATAGGTGATTTGGATAATCTATGTCATGTAAGAGCTCAGATCCTTTGGGCAGTGGTGGGGAGAATCAAGCTAGGTGGCCTTGATCAAAGGGGAGTTCAGAGCACTCAGAAATTCCAGTGACTAAGGGAGCAATTCACATCTCAGCCATATCAGGACCAAAGACCCAAGGATGCCGGAGAGGGCAGGGCCAAATCATTTACTGCAGGCAGCTGGAGATGGAATGGGGGGGGGGATTGGGAGATTGGCCATCACCCCACTGGTCAGCTGTTAGAATGGGGGGGGCATAAAGGGTTGAGGGTTAGAACAAGAGGAGGTCTTTCTTCCTCTCTTGGCGATGCTGCCTGCCTGTAACAAAGACGAGACCGGTTGCTTCCCTGCCAGCGGTTGCTATGGACCTGAAGGTAGTTTGCACAAATAGAGTCTTGCCGTGCTAGCTAGCCTATTTTCTTGTCCTGTCAGTGCAACAAGATTCAACGTTCTTGGGGGAATTGGGGTCAGCTTTGTCTTGTGTTTTTGGTGGCTGCTATCTACCATCCCTCATCCTTCCCTTCTTTACCTGTTTTAATCCTACTTCTTTTATTCTTCCCTCCACCCCTTTATTTTATTACCTCAACAAACAGAGTTTTATCCCCTAAACTGAGTGACCCATGTGCTAATTTCTGTGCTTTGGCTGGATGTGGGGCCAGTGAGGGCTTAAGTCTTTTCCCACCAGGGCTGTGGGAACGGGGTGTGGGTGGGGGTTCCCTTGGCAGATTATTACAATCTGTATGAAGTACTTTGATGACTCAGGGTGCTCTATGAATATCAAGTATTTCAAGCTACTATTACTATTATCACCTTCATCTCTGCAGGTGATACCAGTGCTGCACAATGGGCTATCCAGACGTCCACAGTTTCGGTTTTCTTCTTAAACTGAAAAAGAAACCCAGTGTCTCACCCAGCAACCCACCGCAGTTTGGGCTAGTTCTTATTTCATTTGGTCCTTTTTATCTCAACACATCACTTTCTTTTATCATGTATTTTATTAAATTCAGTGTCTGCCTCTTATGAGAAAAGATAATTACGAAAAGGGAAGGTCGCTTGTTCTCTTTGTTTTGATATTAAGGCTCTTCCAGGGTGTTTTATTAGCTTCTGACTCACCAAGTACTCAGAAAGGAACAGGAAGTCCACTCACTGCCCTTCTAAGAAACCACCCTGGCTTCTTCTTAAATGCTCTTCAAAATATCAGAACCCCCCACCAAGGATTTCCTGTGCATTGTTAAAAGATGGCTCCTGTCCTACCTTCTCTGACTTCCAGTTCATTTGCAGACCCAATTCAGTGTGACTTTTGCATATAAAGACCTTTATACCATATAAAGATGGAAGGATGTCTTTTCCATATCCATGTCCCAGTACATTAACTGAAGTCCTTCTTCATATGTACCCTGCACCTGAAGTATGGAGGCGAGTAACAAGAGAGATGCTTTGGTGGTGGCCCCACAGCTGTAGAACACCTCCTCTGAAGAGACCTGCCTGGCACCTACTGTAACATCATGTGGGCATCAGGCACAGGTTGTTCTGTCCCCCAAGGCTTCTAACCCCATTGCTCCCCCAGTGCCTCCTGCTGCTGCCCCAGAGAAACAGCAGAAGCAGCAGCCATGTGGCCTGCCTGCAAGGGCCTTGTGTCTGACCACTTCAAGCAGCTGTTTCAGCCCCCCCACCCCACCCCACCCCACCCCACGGTACAGCTTGGTCATTTTTGATCTTGGACTTCATTGCCTCTGGGGAGAAGGGAAGGATGCTTTAAATGGCCCTTTGTGTTTCTTCATTTGAGGTGTACCATCTGTCTTCTCCCTACCATCACTAAATGCTTCACAGCTGCTACTACATTCCTGTCATGTTAGAACAACACATTTGCCAATCCTGTTTTTTTTTTTTTTAAGTGTCCTTTTAAACTCATCTAATCCTTAGCATCACAGGAGTAAAATGAAATTTAACTATCACCAGCCACTCTCTGGTATTCGCAACCCCCCCCCCCCCGCCCAAACACACACAGGTTGTGGGGTCTAGACTTTGACCACAAGGACCGGACCTGGCAGCAGCCAAGGACTACACCTTTGCCCCATCCTTGTAATCCTTGTCTATTTTATTGTATTGTATTTTAAATACCTTGTAAGCCAACTTGAGAACTTTAGGTGAGGTATAATTGCTCATGTATCAATAAGACCTCCTTCATGGATCACTGCCTTGTCGTGGCGAAGAGGCTTGCGTAGCTCAATGAAGCTATGAGCTATGCCGTGCAGGGCCACCCAAGAACTAGCTTGTAGTTCTCTCCTGGCCAGCAGGGCAGGAGCAAGACTAGATCTCTTATAAAGTGATTGGGTCTTAATTGCCCATCATGACTAATTTCCTCCCAGTATTTGGGTTGCAGTAGTGATCATTCACAACAATATATGGTTGCTGGGAAAAGCCATTTCTCCTTCAGCTACAGTAAGGATTGCAGCTAAACTCTGAAAGAATACAGAGGGGTTAGTCTTGTTTTATTTTATTTTATTTTATTTTATTTATTTCTGTTCTGCCCAGTAATTGAAGCTGTCGTTGTCCAATGCTTATCAAATTCCTGGCACTTTAAACCCTGTGAGTGAGCTCTGGGTCCATCACACCTTTGCTATAATATGTAATTATTTAATAATAAAAATTGCTTTCTTACTGACTGCTTTGCAAGATGATCTTTCTCAGCAGATATAATCCAAGGAAGGGAACAGGAATCAGAGCCCAGAAACTAACCTTGACATGCAGTTCAAATTTAAGCCACCATTCAAGGCTTCTCCACATGAGGCATTTATCTGCTTGCTTTACCCAGGCTGCTGCTTCTGTTTTCTTTGCAGGAGGAAAAACACGCTTTTATGTGAGCTTTTCCCCCTCATGGGTTTTCTCCTCTGCCTTTCTGTGTGTTCCCATAGACTCCATTTCACTGCACAAAATGACACTGTGGCATACAGCAGCATTTGGACTGAGCAAGTGTTCTGCAGCTAATAATGGTCCCTTTCAGGAAGAGACTGCATTATCTTAAAAAAAGGCTGCAAAATGGCTAGAACACAGAGGAGAGGCCTTGAGTGAATGGCAATATCGTGTAAGGCTTCTGTGAGGGCTCAGTGCCTCTTGTAGAAAAGGGAGGAAGGGTCCCCAGAGGGCAAAGATACTGCTTTTCATCATTTCCTGCAGTTTGAAACAGACTTACCTGGGACCCAGTGGGGCTGACTCATGCAGTCAGCCTGCAATCCTGTATATTCTTTCTGAGGAATAAGTCTCTGAAATCACACTCCCCTCCAGCAAGAGCTACCGAGAGCATGTACTGATAATGTCTCAGAGAAGGGCTACGTTTTCCCACTCTCCTAGTGCTGCTTGTATGATTTCTGCCTTTTAAAAGGGGTTATTTTGCTTTAATTGTTTTGAATTCTTTCCAGGATATGCACATCACCATGAGCTGGATGTCACTCATGAGTGCTCAGGAAGCTCTTGAAAAACAAATGAAAATGTGGTGAAGGAGATTAAAGCTTCCTCTTTCCCCTGAAACAATCTCTTGTCAATTCAGAAAACTGCTTATTTGTTTAAAAACACACAAAGGGGAAGACAAGGTTGCCTCACCACCTGGGAGCAAAAGTAGAGCAGGGCAAACTGCAGGCTTGTTAGACCTAAGAGACTTTTTTTAAAAAATGAGAAGGCCCAAGTCCCCCCAAAGCAGAATAGGGGCTGGCGTGGGATTAGATCTAGGGATGAACAAGATGAAGGATCTCAAATGGATGCTGGAATGCACCCTTTTCCACTGAATGGCCACTGGAAAGCCTTGGACTGGAACTCTGTCTTCAGATCAAAACAATGGCAAATGGTAGTTGCAATAGTTGTTCTTAGGAATCATCTCTGCATCAAAATACTTGCTTACACAGTGACTTTAGGCCATGATTTCTAAGATCACTTACACATGCACACACAATATTAAGGAGCAGGGTACATCCGAGCATGAGCAGAGCACATCCTCGGCCCAAGAATTGTTTTAGTACCAGAACTCAGCTTGCAGTCCTTGCACAAATAATCACACTCCTGGTTTTCCTCTGCCCCAGCTTGGTGCCCTCCAGGAGTTTTGGATATCACTTCCCACCATTCTTGACCATCGGGCAGGCTGGCTGGGGCTGATGGGAATTGAAGTCTAAAACATCCAGAGGGCACCAGACTGGGGGAGGCTGAACTTTTATCCATTTCAGCCGTCTGACTTAAAAAGAAGGCTACCTTTTTATTGCTCCTGTTGTTAAGCAATAGGGAATGGAAAGTCAGAACCCCTTACAAAACTACTCCTCAGTGATCTTCTAGTATATCCTGATCCACAGTCTGCCCACTTCCCCTTGCCCACTGTATGAATTTCCCACTATGGCTACACACCCATAGCGCTAAGGAGGAGGTGTCTCCCATTCATCTTTTGCCACGCATTGCAGTTGCTACCCCCTCTTGTTGCTGGAAGGTACATGGGGGTGCAGGGGGATCTTGGTCTGGGGGTGCAGTGGGGCATGATCTGTAATCCCTCTTGCATGATTCCAGGCAAAGGGCTTCTCATGCTACCAAGCAAATGCCCTTGTACAGCACGTGTTCCATCTTCCCCTCCTTAATGGATTTTGTCTTGCAAGATAAAAGATGAAAGAAGTGATAGGAAACCACTGAATGGTTACAGCCAGAATACAACTACATCAGGAAATAGCTGGCACTGCCCCACAGTTCTGCCAATGAGGCAAGGCAAATGTAGGATAAAAGTCTACTCTGGAAGCACCTGTGCCTCTTGATTCTGCTTTGGGATGGAATGGGGTCTTTCCATGAGGAATTTCCACCATTGACATTGAAGACAACCCAAGAAATAGAGAAGCAAAGCATGGCAGAATTCTGTGTGTCTTGTCCCCAGGGTAGGGGCATAGGAAGCTAGCTAGTACTTCCCCAGGCCATTGGTCCATCTGGCTCAGTACTGACTGTACCATCAGACACGGTGGTTCCACGGGATATCTGACAGAGGTCTTCCTCCACTCTTCCTGGACAGTGTTTTGCAACAAGGCTAAGAAAAATGGTCTCTCATGCTAAATTTCCTGTATTTGCACCAAAGAGATGTTGATATTATCTCATTGTCATTGCTTATTTCATTTCTGCACCAACCCACAGCCGAAGATCTCTGAGCAGTTGCATCACCCCAAAACAGCCACTGCCTGGACTGAAAGCTGCTAGTACTCAGAACTTCTATTGCAAATGCTCACCAAAGCCATTTCCACTTTGGTGTGTGTGAGTGCAGGCTGGTGGAAGGGAGGGAAGAGCCCTAGTACAGAAGTACTGTATCTGAACCGCATGCCTTTCCCAGGCTTCCTAGTCTCATGATCTGACCCGAGAGATGTTCTAGATCATTCTTTGACCTGCCCCCACTGGTTGCATCATTGTGACCCCACTGACAGCATGGACATTACAGTGCTCATCGGGACAAAATTGCTCTTGTTTGGGTAACACAGATCATCATTACTCAAATGTACGTGCCATTTTCCGCAGAGGTATCAAACTGGTAAATGCAGAATGGCATGGAATCAGAACAGCCATATAGCAATAAGATACACGATAAAAAATGAACCTATAGTAAAACCACAGGCTCTGCTGTGTGCTGCTAACTATAGGTGGCTGGGTTACACTTCAAGGGAAGCCCACATGAAAAGATGGGTTTTGAGAAGCATTTAAGTGTCAGGATGGTGGGGGCCTGCCTAAAGTCAATTGGTAAAGCATTCTGGAGCTCAGGCACTGCAGCATTACATGTGGCAGAGCAAGTACTCTTGAGGCCAACCTTGGAAGCAAGTGGCACCCTTAGAAATGCACAAAAAAGTTCCCTCTGAAACGAGGAACCGTCAGCAGCTCTCAGTAATGGGAGAACTCGCTAAGGGCTCTGTATACCTTTTGAGCAGTATGTGGGGCTGTTCTCAGAATGCAGGTGGAGGAATCATAGCTTTGAAGACCTCCTCTGCATCCAAGCCAGTGTGGGGAAAGCTAGGGGCTCAGCAGAGCTAAGCTGCCCCTTTGAGCAAGCTGGGCAGAGCCCCCCATTCTCCCCAGTTCCTGGACAGACCCTATCCCACCCCTGCCTTGTTCCTGACCAACTAGTTGGCTCCTCCACTGCCCCAGTATTGGATCAGACTGAGTACTTTGCACATGTGCAGCTCATGGACACATTCTCCATTTTTCCTCCTTGGTTCTGGCTTAACTTTGTGTTAACATTCCTTGGTTTTCCCCCTAGCTATGGGCTGCTGCTGTGGGTTCAAGCAGCAGCATGTGTGTGTGGCTGCACAGATGCCCCCCACCCTCCAAATGCCCTGCTTTACAAGCATGACGTCAGAGTTCCTTTGCCTCGGTTTCCCTTTCCTGTGCCATGCATGGTTCCTTGGCTCTGCCCACTGTGCTCCCTGGCTCCACCTACCATTAAGCCACCAGCACCAGTAGATGCCAGATTCAGGGACATACCAGGATGAAGCTCTCTGTGAAAGGGGCTGGTTCTGGCCCTTGGCCAGCAGAGCAGCACTGAGGGCCCCTTCTGATTCTTATAAATATTAAAAGGAGTTGAAGCAATATGTAGTGTGTATTGCACAATGCAGCAATAGTACACTTTACTACCAAAATATGTGATGAAAGACTTGCTGGTCCAGCTCCTAGACTCAAGGGTGGGGTATAAAAGTAATGTAGTGATCATTATAGTCAGTGCAATATAGTCAGTGCACAGGGATGCTCCTGTGTCTTTGCTCTGACTATAATGATCACTACATTACCTTTATATCCCACCCTTTTTCCTCTTGCAAGGAATCCAAGGCAGCTTACCAAGTTCTCCTCACAACAACCTGAGGTAGGTTAGACTGAGACCCTGTGAGTGGCCCAGAGCCACCAAGTAAGTTTCATGGCTGAGTGGGGACCAGAACCCAGACCTCCCAGGTCCCCAGTCCAACACTCTTAACTACTAAACCGCACCAGTTTCCTTTAATTTTATTTGTGCAAGCTTCCCTAGATCCACAGTGGAATCCTCTATGTGTCTACTCAGACATAAGCCCCATTGAGTTAAATGGGTGGGTATAGCATTGCAGCTGATGCTGCAATCCTGAACAAACATTTTGGGGAACAGACTCCACACTGAACACAGTCCCGGCTGCTTCTGAGTAAACATGCAAAAGATTGCGTTGTACGTATCAGAGCATTTAAGCTCCGTTAAGTAACCATTTTGCTGGAGGAGAGTTTTGGGAATACACTGGATGACAGAAAGTCAAACAAGTGGGTCCTAGATCAAATCAAGTCAGAGCTTTCCCTAGAAGCAAAAATGACAAAACTGAAGTTGTCATACTTGGGGCACTTCATGAGAGGGCAAAACTCCCTGGAGAAGACTATTTTGCTAGGGGAAATTGAAGCCAGAAGAAGAGGAAGACCAAATACAAGATTGATTGACTCCATAAAGACAGCCACTGCCCTGAATGCACAAGAGCTGAGAAGGGCTGTTGTGGATAGCATATTTTGGAGGGCTTTCATTTATAGGGCCACCATAAATCAGAGATGACTTGAAGGCAGATAACAACGAATGACCATTGCACAGTTAAAATGGCCTTCAGCAGGTTTCTTCATCTCTTAGGCATTTTTCCAAGCATTGGTTTCTGCAAATGTTTGCCTGGTGCAAATCAGTTTTCATAAAGAACTGAATGGCTTCACTCTATGCACTGGAAATGAAGCATTCCAGCTATTTTCTCCTCCCTGTTGTCCTCCCCTTTCTTCTCCCACTCCATCTCCACTTCCTGCTTTTCTGCTCTCGGTAACAGTCTTCCACATCTTTTTTCCACCCTTTTCACCTGCTTTTCTTCCTAACATCAAGACATAAAGAGCAAAGATGCAACACATGGCCTGAATTTCTGATTTCAAAAGGCCTCTAAAATCTCCGCATCGGCTGAAAGCAAGAGCTTAGAAAGCAGGGAAGAAAGCCAAGCTTTCACTGTATTAGTGACTGGGCAGCAGATGCCCACCCAGGGAAGCAGCAAAGGCAAGATTTCTTGCTCTTTTCAGCACAAACTCAGCCCTTTCTCAGTGTGCAACATTTAACTTGAGCAATTTAAATACAACCTGTCCACATGCAAGTTATTGGAGCCTGTGGTGGCTTGCATAGATTTGGGCACTTACTTTGGCCTGAGAGACAATCCAGTTTCAGGAGACTGAGATTTGCTCCAATCGGAGAGATGTTTGATATGGGGCTATTTTTATTTCTTTTTCTGGGGATCCCACCCAGCTTCAGCCTCAGCTTTGACCATCAGGCTTAACTGTAGACTGCACTCTAACAGCAGCCCTGTTAGCAACACAGCCCTCCATACTGAGTTGTTGTAAGCTATGCTCTCCATCCCTCTCTTGCAGCTGCAGCCCTTTCCAGCCTGCAACATGCAGATCATGAACCTAGTTTACCTTGGAATTTGCAGTGGCAGGGCTGTTTTGCAATGTTGACAGAAACAAAGCATTTTCAGAATGCATAGAAACTCCTCTCTTTGAGAGGTTTCCTTTGAGAAGGCCATTTAGAATATTTGATTTCTGCATGTACTTCTAAGGACAGCTCTCACTTTTGCTTGGTGGGACTTCCAAAAATGGCTTCTCAGTGTGATGAAGAAGCACCCTTTGGACATTGAGATGAGTCACCTGCGTTTTGTATCTGGGGGTTGTTCTCTTCTCCCCTTTGCTCCTTCAGTCGCTCAGCTGCATCCTGTTGTGAAAGTCCCCAAAGGAGTTCTCTGAAGACTTGATGGAAGCACCAGGCAGGACCCAGATGCCCTTTGAGGGCTGGAGCAACAGGTTTAGCCACAGGAAGAAGCAGGCAAGTGCTATGTCAGAGGGCTGCATTCTGCATTGCAGAGCTGTCTGTGGTGCTGAATTAGCTCCCCAAAATTGGTTCATGACATGAAGTACCATGGATAGCTCCTACATAGTTCAAAAGAAAGGTTGCAGTAGGCAAGAAGTCCCACTGGCAAAGGAGTCACCAGCCTCCCTTGGGTTTATCCCCTCTTTATCAAGCATCCTCTCACAGCCCAGGAGGAGCAAAATGGCATCTCTTCTCTCCGCCAGTCTGGCACTTTGCCTCCTCTGAGCCTCTTGCACTTGGCCAGTGCCCTTTGGAAGTGCTTCTGGGAGCTGCGGTCACTTCTCCTCCTTCCCTACCCCCTGGCCAACTTCTTCCAAGCCTGCTGCTTTCCTGCACCCCATAGATGATGTCAGCAGTGAATAGCAGCATCTGGCAGAAAGGGGCTGCCCTCCCTCTGAGTGCCAGCACCTTGTCTTCGCAAGCTAGCTGGGGGGGGGGGGCACAGGTCCTCGGCAGCTGCCCCACGGTTCCCACCGCAGGTCCCAGCTCTGTCCCTGCTATACTGGTGTTCCATAACAAGTGAGACCATTGCCTGGAGCATTCAAATGTTTGTCAGGGATGCCCCTGGAGCCTTTCATTGGTCAGTGGGAGCAACACCCGACCAATAGAGGAGGAGAGCACTGTGCATCCTTTGAATGTACCCCTACCCATCAACTTCTAAAGGGGGAGACCAGGAAACAGGCTTTCCATAGCCAAGGGGGAAGGGAGTGGCAAAGTCAGAGCCAGGCAGGACTGCTTCCAGAGCAGTTTGGACAGAAAGAAACTTCTTTTTCCAGGTTTAGGATTAGAAAAGGGTCTGTTTGTTGACAGTATTTTCATATGGTTCTACATCTAAACAGATCCCAGAGTGAGCAATAAAAGATGAAAAGAATGCAGCATCATATAAAAGGGATTTTGTTCTGTGATCTGTTCTGTTTTAAAATAAAATGCTAATAAAAGCCATGGCTGGTTATTCAAGGAAGGAGTATTATGGGTGGTGACATATAATTAAAAATCTAACTGTATGGTTAGAAAGCAGCAACTCTTTCTCCCATGTGCTATATACTTATCTGAGCTCTTCCAGATCCACAGAATATAGTTAACCATCTGCTTTCAGCCTTTCCACACAAAAGTGTGAGTAGGACCTGTTAAGTAACTAATGATAATCCAAGATCTGCACTGGCTGAATTTCAGGATGCTCATCAAACTGAGGTTTGCCTTTGATTATGCATTTCAGCTTAACAAAGTATTGAGGTTTCACGTGTTACCCTAAAAAATCAAAGTTTAAGACATAAAAACAGAGCACAGAGGGTTAATATTCTGTGTTGGGGAGGGAGAGGGATATTAAAAATATTAAAAACTCTTTCTTGATCGCTTTGATCCAAATAACAATTCAAGTTCTTTAGAAAGCAGGTCAACAGCATTGAGTATTAAGTTCAGTATAATCTAACGAAGTTCATTAGTCCTTGAAAAGTCTGAAACAAGAAGCAATATTACCAGCCAACTCACCCTCTGGCAGTATCATTCCTGGTGAGGGGGGAAGGGGGAATTCGAGATAAAAGGAAATAAAAATAGAGAGAATGAATTCCAAATGAGGAGAGACAGTGCTGTGAGACTCAAGGAGACCAAGAGAACATCCATGGAGCTGTTGTTTGCTTGCAGCAAAGGTGCCCGGGCCCCAGACATGAAAGAGAACTGTGATTATTAATACTGGGAGCTGCTAAGAGGCAGTACAGGAAATGATCTTTGGAGAATGGCTTGAGTGGCATTCAATAGGAAATTCTCTGCACAAACAGGTAATAATAGCCTGGTTTCGGTATCAAGATGGTTCTCCAGGAGAAGAGAGGAGAAGGGAGTGCTGTATCGAGAGAAGGAGACTTAAGGCTGTCGGCAGTCGGCAGTCAGGCAAATCTGCAGCCGGAGTGCAAAGTGCTGCAGCAATTAGCTCCTGTGGATAAGGTTTCTGGCTGTCCTTGCTGGGACATCCCGTTCGACATGATTCCTGGTTGAAGGGTACAAGGCATGCACTGTGCACTGTCTCTAGGCCTGGTGAGTGGGTCTGCTGCAGTGGACATGGCCAGAAACTGGGCTTGACTTCGCCTGCTCAGGCAGTTCAGACCAGGCAACTGAGGCTTAGCATGCCGCAAGGAATGCTTGGCTGATCTAAACCAAGACTGCAGAACCAAAGGCCTGGGGGCCAAACCCAGCCCTCCAGCTTCCTGACATGGCTGCATCCTCCCCACTGGGCCCCTCCCCTTTCCCTTCACCACGTGTGCTGGAGCTTCTCCCATTCACGCTCTCATTGTAAACGTGACTGCAGCAGGGGGAGGCTGTTGTGCCTGGTGAATACCCGTTCCAGGGAGACCCACCTGGCACCTCCAACGATTCATTTTCTTCCAGCAGGAATTGAAATTTTAGGCTGTTGCTCTGCCGGGTAACTTTACTGCTGGCTCTTGAAAGTTCCCAGTGTTTAAATATTTTGATATTTGTATTGCTGTGTTTATTATTTTGGCTGTTGCTTTATTGTTGCTTGAGTTTTTAAAATATACATATGTTGCAAGGCAATCAGCCAGGTGGGTAGTGTTGAATAACCAAATGAAGGGATATCGGCTGATATTGAATGGGATGTCCTTCCTTCCTTCCTTCCTTCCTTCCTTCCTTCCTTCCTTCCTTCCTTTGACAGGGAGCTCCTTTTACAGAAGAGGAGGAGGCTGGAATAAGAGTGATTAAGCCAAATGGGGTGCAATTTGCTACAATCTTTTGAAAACCAAGATATGAGGTTAGAGGGAGAGGAGTCAGGGCCTACCTACGTGGGCCAGTCTTTCTCCTTCAGGGAGCTGTTCCTTGCTTTCCCATGTTCCTCCTGCTCCCTTCTCATCTGCACAAAGGGGCTAAAAGGAGTGGCTGCACAGATAATAAAGTTACCACAAGAGCAAAAGCAAGTCATGAAGCTGCCGTTGCTCCTCCTCAAGCCAGTCCAAGGAGAGCAAGATAAGGGGAGGCTCCCTATTTGTTTCCCAGCTGGTCGTTACTGCCAGTGTAACACGCCACGAGGCAGCCTCTTGAACTGATGCGTTAATAAATTGTTTGGTTCTTCTATGCCCCCTCTGATGTTATTAGATTCCTCTCTGCCCTTTAATTGCTTTCCATGTTCCATTTTTTTAATTTGTGTGATTTCATCCTAGTGTAATAGCATGCATGAGAATTGATTTTTTTCTTTGAAACATACTAGGTGCATGATCACAAATTATTTTTTAAGGTGTTGCCAATGGAAGAAAATGCAGTAGCAAAGGTGCGCTCTGGGGAAGTGAAGAATTGCAGTGTCGGAGCTCCGTCTCCCAAAATGTCACTTCACTGCTCATGTCAAAACCACACTGCTTAGAAAGGAGGGATCGGGAGGCTAAGAGCATCCCTGCGGAGGAGACGGCATTGGTGATCGCTTGTAGGGATTACACACTACAATAAACAATAAATAGTGGAGAACAGATGGGAGGATCAAGGGGAAGACCCAGGAGGGCAGGATCTGGAGGACAGGGGGAGTGTGGCCCCATTGGTACTGCTGGACTTCTCAGTGGTTGGCAAGACCATCAACCAGGGTTTCATTCTGAGTCAACTGTCTCAGCTGGGAGTGGAGGGGACACTGAATGGCAGTGGTTCCACTCCCACTTGGAGGGCCGTCTCCAGAAGGTGGTGCTTGGGAAATATGATTTGGCCCCATGGATTCTCCAGCATGGCCTTCTCAGGGGTCTGCTCTGTCCCCCATGTGATTTAACACCTACGTGAAAACACGAGCTGCGGTCATCCAGAGGTTTAGAGTACACTGTCAGCACCATGCTGCTTCTCTTTGTCATCATTGGCAGGTGAGGCTGTGGATGTGCTAAACTGGTGTCTGGCTAGGATAATGGGCTGGATGAGGGCTAACAAACTGAAACTCAATCCAGACAAGACTGAGATGTTGCTGGTGGGTGATTCCTTTGAGCAGTTGCGGGGTGTTCAACCTGTTCTAGATGGGGTTGCCTTCCCCCTGAAGGAGAAAGATTGTAGTATACCTTGGGAGTATACCTTGGGAAAGATTGGGAGTATACCTTGATCCTTCTTTTGTTCCTTGAGGCTCAGGGGGCTCGGAGCACCTTCTACCAGCTGATGAGCAAATCTGTCAGGACTGATCTTGTTCAGGTTCTCATCTTTCCCATCCAGTCTCAACAACAGGCAGTGAAACTCCCAAAATAATCAAATGGCTGCAAAAGGGTGAGGTGGCAGATTTTATTTTGTCTTGGGACTGTCACTGTGAGAAGGATGTGGTGGCCAGGGTCCACCAGTGAGGTGACTCTTCTGGAAAGTTGTGAATCCACAGATGGTGTGGGAAAATACTTTGGCTGAAATCAGACTTTCCCAGCTTTGGACATCCGGATGGATTGGACTGCAGCTTTTATAATCCCCCAACCAGCTATGCTGTCTGAGAAGACATGGGAGATGTCCAGCCCTGGACTTGGGAGGGCTCCAGAACTGGGAAAGGCCTGAATTGATAGAGAGCAAATTTAGCTTATTTATATGAATTGTATTTGGGGGTGTGGGGAGAACATCATGCTTATTTGACATGCTGAAAATTTTTTCCAATAACTGAAATTGTACTTGAAAATGAAGCAGAAATAAAATCAAATTAATGTGGTTTAAAACTTGACTTGGAAATTATTTTGATTCACAGACTTGTCTGTATTTGGAGACATGGCAACTAAAAGCATACACATCCCTTACATGATATACATCTCAAAGGGTGACAGGGAAATGAAGCCACTGTGAAAATACTATTTTCAACATATCCGGAGATTTGTGCAGTCATAAATAAAAGGCATCTTGGGGCCAGTACACCTAAAGAGATTAATTACAACTTTGATTTTTGAGTCAACTAGTATTGTATCCATTTCAGTTTCCCAGATTGACCTGTAACTCACTCATTGATTATTTACTAATTAATTTAAGTAGCAATATATTTCCAAAGCTGGGAGACTGTCCATGTTTTTTTTCCCACTGCGCATCTCCAGCATGTACAATTGTACTCACAAGAAGATCTGTGTGCATGGATAGAGCAGCAAAACACACATTGGCTGCCACAGTGCCAGTCCCCCACACCTGCCACACTCAGGTATTTAAGCCCCTATGTCATGTCTGAAGGAGGCTGCGGGCTTCTCATCAGGACTGACCTCAGAGAAAACCAATTGGTCTTGTTTGCAGCAGAAGCTGCCCACACAAGCACTTGGGTTGGACTAAGCAGTGTCACATGCTCAGAGGCATCCCCGCTTCCCAGTGCAGCTGCGCACTTTAACCAAGTTGATTGTGGGCTTATAGAAAGAGCACAGAGAGAGCCAACACACAAAGAATGGTAAAAGGCTTTTTTCAAAAGGCAGTCACCCTAAAGCATGGAGGGGTGGGATGCGTGTCAAAGACAGACTATTAGCTCCAAATTTGATTTTCTGTCCTGCACATCTCCAACAGGAAGAAGAGGAAGCTGAGCTAGAACTCTTGAGCAGGGGAAAACACTGAGGCAAAGTAGATCACATTTGGGATAATAAAAGTCCTTTTAATAAAAAGTCTGGATAAGTTGTTTTGTTTTTCTCCCTAAATTATGGGCAGTTGGTCACAAATTAATTGGAGAAGGCCATGTCCTCTGTTATTGTCCACCTGGGATGTCTAGATACCAACAGGAGCTCCAGAGTTTCAACATTTACAAGTAGCACTCAGTATTGAAAAGTGATTTATAAGCATAATGTCAGAGTGAAAACTCTTTATATATACAGTACGGCTTTGTTGTGCCACCATAATTCTATATTACACCAAACTGCCCTTGTTGCACACTGAAGGGCAGTGGAAATGAAAAGCGCTATCACAGTCTCCTGGCACTGGCCGTATCTTATATCACCCTGATGTGACATCAGACTACACGCCATAACTTCTACCTTACCCCAAGAGAGTCCGCGCCACACCATTTTGCAAATTGGCTTGAAGGGAGGCACTTTGGTGGCCATGCTGTGCACCTGGAAGCAACCCCCACTGGCTCCTGTGGTCCTTACTGCCAAGTAGACATGCACAAGACTGCACTGCTGAATTCTTTGTGTTTCTAACCAAGTACTGAAATAAAGTTCAGTAAGTTGCAGTTCAAGGATCCTTTTCCTGGCAATAGGCACCATTGAACTCTATGGAACTTATTTTCAGATACACAAATGCACAGCACTGGACAGCATGGGAACTTTTCAAGGGCCCCCGAGACTGCACGTAGACTGGGAGGAAGATCCAGCTTAACATCCATAACAAAGAGGCAACATAGTGATGCTTCTTTTAATAACCATTGTCACAGTTAATGGCAGTAGTCATATTGTTACCTCTGAATGACAAGTGAGATAAAGGAACACTGGAGAAGGATAAAGAGATTGCAGAAGGGGTTCATTCATTCTTATTTATTTATTTTATTTATTTAAAACTGTTTTAGACAGCCCCTTACTGAAGTCTCAGGACAGTTTAACAATTCTTCACATCTATCTTCACTGTGGAAAATGTGGATGTGGATGTGTGGATACCGGTGCCTGAACTACATTTTAAGGAAGGAACTATGGCAAATTGTGGTGACAAGACTGTACTGATAAACTGAAAACATACAAATCACCAGGTCCAGTCAAGCAGGTCAATCCAAGAATTCTTAAAGAACTTAAAAGTGAAATTGATGGTCTTAAAAGGAAGGAAGGGTGGACAGAAGGAGGAGGAAAGAAATTGAGAGAGAGAGAGAGAGAGAGAGAGAGAGAGAGAGAGAGAGAGAGAGAGAGAGAGAGAGAGGAGGGACGGAAGGAAGGAAGGAAGGAAGGAAGGAAGGAAGGAAGGAAGGAAGGAAGAAAGAAAGAAAGAAAGAAAGAAAGAAAGAAAGAAAGAAAGAAAGAAAGAAAGAAAGAAAGAAAGAAAGAAAGTTCCAAAGATAAGCTTCCTTACCAGCAGACTGGAAATAGCATAACTCAATTTCATTAAAATGGATCCAGGAAATGACAGGTCAATTAGTTCAATGTCTGTTTCAGGTAAATGGACAGGAAGCATTATTAAATATACAATTACCAAGCACTCAGAAGGACAAGTTTGCTGAAGAAGAATCATCCTGGCTCCTGCAAGGCAAGCCCTGCCTCTTTCAATGTGTCACCCAGCGAGTGGCTTGGGGTGAGGCAGCAGACACTGCTGGCTTGGACTTGTAAAAGATGTTTGCCATAATCCCTCACCAAAGACCCTTGAACAAACTCAACCGTCCTAGGACACAGCTCTTCATCAAGAGAAGAAACTCACTAAAGAACAGGCAGCACAGAGTAGGAATAAACTGACGGTTTTTGCAGTGGATGGTGTAAACGCTGGGGTCCCGCAAGGATGTGCATTGCAACTGGTGTTTTTTAAAATGGTTCATAAATTATCTGTGAGCAGAGGAGTGGGGAAATTTGTTGACAGCCTGACTTTATTCAGGGTGATTAAACAAAAAGGCATATCAAAGTGTTCAGAAAGAATGTCTCCAAACTGGGGCAATGGATATTACATTGGCAAATATGTTTTAGTGTAAAAAAAACGTAATCTGATCCTTACTGGGGCAACATATCCTATCTTCATATACATGCTGATAGGTTCTGACCTGGAGGTAAATGAATAAGAAAAGCATGTTGGGATTATGGTGGATAGTGCAAGGAAAACATTAACCCATTGTGGAGCTGCTGTGAGAAGGACAAATTCCATATAGGGCTTAATTAGGAAAGGAAACAAATCCACAATAAAACTGCCTGTCTCCTAACACCTTACACACACCTATGGTGCAGTCAAATACCAAATACAGTCATGGACACGTTACCTCAGAAGGATATTGTCAAGCTGAAAAAGAGGCAACAGAAAACCAAAATGATCAAGGGACTGAGGCAAATCCCCTGTCAGGAAAGTTTACAATGCCTAGGACACTTTAACTTGGAAAAATGGCGAGTATGAAGCCTCTCATTATATTAGAATGCAGCAGAATTCCCAGAACTGAATTCTGGGAGATTCAGGATGGATGAAAGGACGTGCTTCCTAAACGATGGAATTCACTTCCACAAGACCTCAAGAAGATGGCCACCAACTCAGATGGCTTTAAAGGGTGATTTCACAAATTAATGGGGGGCAGGAATGCCACCTATGGCTGCTACAGCTCATGATGGCTCTATACTTCCAGTTATCAGTGGCAGCATTCCTCTCAACCGCAGTTGCTGGGCAGCATGAGTTAGAGGGTGTTGTGGCTTTCATGTTCTGCTTGTGGACTTCCTGGAAGCCCCTGATTGGCCCAGAGATGCCTTTGATGTGCTCCCACAGGGCTCTGTGCTGCTGTTGTATCCCATGACTGCTAGAAACAGAGCTTCCATTCTCCTCCAAAGGAAATGTCAGATGATTTACCAGCTCTAAAATCTACCCCAGAATTTACTTATTTGCACTGGCAAACATATGTGAGGAAAGGACGGAAGCCAGCCAAGTGCACATCCCTGATCTGAAGGGCACATAGGCATGAAAGAGACTTTCATTCTGGCTTCTTCCGTTGTTTGGGATGCCATTATTTTAAGCCAACCATTTTGAGCTGACCCTCATCTTTGCAGTTTCTCTGATCTTCACCACAGGCTCCTGTTCTTCTAGAGTTGGCTGCAATCATGTGCAATGCCTATTACAGATTAGGCCCATCTGTAGTATCCATCAAAGTAATTGTGAAGCAGCTGAAGACACACATATCCTTTCTGGATGTGTGAATTGGTTAGGAAATGTACTTTCTTTCAGAGCATTTCTGCTCCATAAAAGAGACACCCCTTTTCTCAATCAAACACAGCAGAAGAAAGTACTGATCACAGAGAAGGGTGTTACGATTATGTCAAGCTTCAGGAGAAATTCCAGGAGGAAGAGAAGCTCAAGAAAGTAATGACCTCACGGAATAATGCACAAAATGTTGGTTAACATTTTGATGGGTTGCAAATTAAAGCCAAAGGGAGTAGAGAAAAGCTGCAATTACTAGAAGAACATAATGTGAAGCTTAGAGGGGATGTAAAGTCAGCTGAGAAAAGCATAGGCATTATAATTAAAGCCAGCCAGCCAGCCAACCAAAAACCAGTGTCGGTGACACAGTGGTGTTAGTAAATCTCAGGTTTCTCCAGTAGAGTCAACAACATTAGCACAGATGTCACTGCCAAACAGCAGAGCAAAACAAAGACCACCTGCTTGCTTCATCCTGGCAAGAAGCAGATGCTGATAAGCACCAATGACACAAGTGGGCCTCCTCAGCAGTGCAAGACTTTCTGGAGAGGTCAAAAGATGCTTGCACATGTGGCGCTCACCTTTACAGTACGAAATGCTGCTGTGTATGTGGGCAGAGTGTACATGGGAAGTGGGGATGAAACACAAGCAGTCTGAGAACAAGTCCGGCTTCATGCCTAAATTCTTTCAAAACTGGGGCTTTTCATCTGCATTCCAATGGCTCTCATGGAAAATCATGGCCCCAAATCACATCCTCCCACCCCTTCCTATCCTGGAATGTGATTTTCAGTAGAGATTGAGAGGCAAGGCCCTATTGGAAAAGTGAATTCCAAAGTGAGAGAGTTAAATATCTACTCTGCTCATGGTGCCATGGCATTCATGTGCAAATGTTAAAAATCCATTCCGTCTGTTTGGTGGATTATCCAACACTTTTGTTCCATTATTTGCTTTTTGACAGAATTGGATTTTGTGCAAATACCAAGTCGCACTCGCACAAATGTACGTGCCCTCAAAATACAGAGAACTCACCAAAATGCACAAATCCTCTCCCAAATGCAGATTTTCACTCTTTAGCCTATGGAGGAAATTGGTATTTTGGGCTGGTGGGATTGGTATTGTCTTTTTCTAGAACTGCTTTTGCTTAAAACTATGGAAAAAGATTTTTTTTTAAATCTGCAAATTCATGTAAGCTGCATGATTCAGGAAGATTATTTGAGTCTGTTGTGGATTTCTCCATCCCTGTGTGGCATAGATTAGGGAACGTACCTGGATTTTTCATGGCAGTTCTGTACTGAGAAACACTTTTCTTTCCATCTGGTCATCTAGCAGATCTCCAGAAATCAAAATCGCTGGTGGAGGGAACTTTGCTATGTTTGGCATGGTTCCATTTTGGACCTATGGAAAAGATCTGTTTAGTGAGTGTCAAAGACTACAGTATATTAACAATAACTATTTTATTGACTAAAGCACATGAAACTTAAGTCTGCACTGTTGCATTTTTAGGGCTGTCCCCTAGCTGGGACTCATGTCCCTGGCATTCATTAAACATGGCAGAAAAACTGGGAGGGCATTGCTGGCAGCTGGACAGAGGCTGTGCTTGACCCCACACTCCTGCCCAATCACAATTAACAACGGCAAAGCGACTCCATTTTCAGGCTGCGGTTTAGGAAGGGGAATTGAGAGGGATGGCGCAGTGGAAGTGGGCTGTTGGATTCCTGACCATGAGCTGGGTTCATACTACTAGAACAGGGGAGAGAATCTTTGTGGGCCTAGCAGAAAACTGGCATTTGAGATATTCTCCTGGGCGCCGCCACAAAATGTGGAACACCGCAGAAGGAAGTATCAGCCTGGAGTCACCTGCCACCTTCATGTCCAAGGGATGTCTCTGAGCAACACTTGTGGCCCACTTATTAGTGGCCCGTTGGTGGAACATGAGGATGGAGGCCCTCATCTTGCTTTGAAGCACTCCCAGATGCCAGTAAGAAATGTTTTCTTCATAAAATAATAAAAAATATAGAAGAGGAAGAGTAGAGAACCTCAGTGGAGACCAAGGGAGCTATCCAAGGGTTTCTTGGTGCCCCCAGTCACTGCATTGTCTTCTCCATGAGCGGCTGATGGGAGAAATCTAGGCCCCAAGAAAGGCTACACTGCTTCTGGAAGCAATGTTGTTTCTAAGCTACAAAATACTACTATTATTTGAACTGTAAACTTAGGAACAACAATTATAAACATCACCACCACCATCACCCCCTTCAAAAAATGCTTTACCCGTTAACCTGAGCACAAGCTAAGACTTCTGCTAGATGCATGGCTGCTTCAAAGGAAGGCATGGATAGGCACCTTCCAAGGGCTGCACCTCATCAGGGGGCCGACCAACAACAGTCTTCTGAACTTGCTCCTCCTCTAGTCCACAGCAACCTGCTTGCTCACTCACTTCTTGGCTTGGCCCAGACAATGGTGATGGTGAACAGGGGGAGCAGCTGATGCCACGGCCCCCTGCCTCCCTGCCCGTCAAGCACACAAGCGGTAGCAACGACGAGAAAGAAGAGGTGGTGCATGAGCAGCTGGCAGCATTGGCTGTGAGAGGGTTGCAGGGTCTTTGCCCCTCAGAGCCCTGGAGCCAGCACCGGCTAAAAGCAGAGCAAAGGAGAATCAAGATGCACCAGCACCTGTGCTTGGTCATAGGCTGCAGAGCAAGTTTAGTATCATTTATGCTGAGCAAGAGTCTACTCTGGCATATGTCACAGAGGATGGCTGATTTCAGCCACTGCGGAGAGATACAAGGCATAATTTTCTATAGTGCTCAGCAAGCCCTTCCAGATCAAGGATATAAAAGGTCTCTTGCTTGATAGCAGCTTCACATTTTGCATAGATTGAACTGTGCCCTGATTGAAATAGCTGTCACAGGGTAACACCCACCTCAGGGACCAGCGTAGGAGGCCTTGTGCAGCAGCTACTTATTGTCTTCCGGTGTCCTAAAATTTCAAAATGCCATGTCAGAGGCTTTCTGAGTGGTTGGAGGCACTGGATGACTCACCCTGCCAAATGCCTCCCCCCTTAAGTGGCTGTTTGGAGGCTGCATAACGAGCAGCTGTGTCACAAGGACACACAGGCGCTTTCAAATGTACTGTTTCAGCAGCTCTGCTAACCATTGTTCATTTCGCCAAAAAAGGAACCAACTCAGCCTCCCAAGCCAGTGACCGGGGCTTGGATGTGGACAAGTGGATTGCAGAACAAGGACTGGGTGTGGGTGGGAAAGCAGAGAGTGTATCCACCCCAGGAAAGTTCCACATCTGCCTTTCTCCTGTTTTCTAAAAGGAGGAATGCTTGTGGGCAAAAGCTGGGGGTGCCTGCTTGCTTGGTTCATGAGGGCTTTGCACTGGAACTGCAGGAGAGCCATCTCTTCAGTAGTGATTCAGCTCAAAATGAGCCCTTTCTCAGGCCATGGGGGAGCCCACGAATGCTCCCATCTAGATCGTGGCCTCAGCTAAAAGCCAACCTGCAGGCTCTACCCCTCCTGAGCCGACATCCCTCATCTTTGTTCTTTGCTCCTTGCCTTGATCTGAACTCAGCCAGATGAGAACTCCATGTTGTTTTTAGCACCCCTTGCAAGCCTAGATAGCACCGGTTGTGTTGTTGTTAGCAGGCTGCAGTCCTGTGCCCACTCGCCTCCCAGGAAGTCACATGGGACTTACACCTGAGTGGGCACATACAGGGCTGCAGTGCAAGGGCTCTTTCCCGGGGGGCTCAGTCCCACACAGCAGGGCAAGATGGTACAGTCCTTCCACTTTCCTGCCAAACTGACTTGCCTTCATTAAACCAGGTACACAGAGAAAATTTGGTGCACGTGCACAGTGTAATCATCTGGGCGAGCAGAGCTGCAATCAGAGTTTCAACTGCTTGCCTGCATTTTTAAAATGTTTACCCATATCAAGCTGGTGCAGCACAAATACATGAGCTGGGGACAGGGTTATGCAGGCTCAGCCTCACAACACCTCAGACCCAAACATGCTTTGTCAGCATTCCCAGCACAGGATGGCTCTGGCTTCTCTTTTAAAGAAGACACTCCTCTGTTTGAAGGACTGCCAGAGGTTCCTCTTCTGTTCTGAATGTGTCCTCTGTCTGAAGGATTGTCCAGTCCAAGTCTGGTTTAAAGATGAAGAACCATCAGCAGAAAGAGCTGGGCCCTGAAGTCACCTATCAGTAGCCCCTGGACAGCAGGTGAACAGGCAGGCAAACCAGTCACCTTGTCACTGTCTTCTGCATGATGTGACTTGCACTGTATTTCTCTTTGCATTATAAGAATCCCTTCTAAATTTGAATCTGCACCTTTAAATTAGCAGGTGCAATTTTTATGCAAGCAGCTCTCGTCTGCTTTGGTGGCATGTGTCCTCTTATCTGGCAATTCAGGAGAGGTCTCTCTAGTGCCTGGTCATGCCAAGCATTTACTTGTGTTTAAAGGACACAGCGAGAACACCCTTGCAGGCCTTGCAAGCTGGGGGTTTGAGGAGGAGTGGCAGCACCCATCGGGGCAGGGATCACATATATGACCCTAACCCATTTCCCTCCTCCTGTGTTTGCAAGGCCTTAGGAGGAGATTTTGTGCTTGGCAATGGATACTTTCTGCTGCAAAATCACTGTGAGCCCCTGACAGAAGTCAGAGTTGAACTCACTGAAAATTACATGCTGTCCAGCTACCTGACCAATGGAGCCTATCAGACTGGAAGCAAGAAGCTAAGGGGGATGATGCGTACCAAGTATGGGCCGTGTATGTGGCAAGCCAGGACAAAACCAGTGCTTAGACTCCCAAGAGGGAAATGCAGGTTTCCCTGAAACCAGACGCTCTAGAAGCTAGCCATGCTGCCGCAATCCCCTTTTTGCTCCCCGCAGAATGGCACATGCCTGTTCTGAATAGATGAGGTGTGTGGTGTCATCTCTGATTGAGTGGATGCTAAAGCATTCCTACAGGACTGCCTGGGTGGCCACTTGGTACAAAGCAAGGAGTGAAGAAAAGCCAGAAGGGTGTCAAAGTGACATCTGCAGAAGGTGCCAGCTGCCACATAATTGAGGAGAGACGCTGTGAAACCCATGTTGGGATATCTTAGGCCCAGACTACACATGGCATGAACTTAAACGTCACACAAGCATGTAGCAGATGCCTGGGCAGTCAGGACCAGGATGTTGGTCCTGGGCAGGCAGGGTTAATCTTTTCCTGCTCCTCTATGACCCAGGCCAGAACAAAGACACAGCCCTTTTATTCACTCTGCAAGTGGAGGATTAGAGGTCAGGTCTTGGCTCTAATCCATCCTCACTGGCTAGGGTGGCCCAGAATCCTACTTTGCAAAAGACAGTCCTCAATTTGATGGAGTCCTCTATGTCACAAGCTGACCAGACCAATGTTGAAAAACTTTTGGAAGGGAAGAGCAAGCAAGGTCTTGAACTTGCCCTTCAAAAGGAGCACCTGGGCAGCATGCCAAGTAAGCACAGGAGGTCACCCAGTCGCGGTCCACATCACTAGGGTGAGAATTCTTTTGTTTCTTTTTCAATTATTGTTAATATTTCTAAATGTGAATAAATCGCATGCACATGCTTATGTGAATATCCTCTTTTGTCCTCATTTTTGGTGATGCATTTCCTCTTTGAGGGCAAAGCTCCAGCGGCCACCTAATTACTGCATGACTTTGGGCCTCCTAGCCTAACCGACCTCAAATAATTTCAGAGGAAGGAGGCTATTGTGAAACTGTGCCTGACCCTCAGCAAGTTCCTGCATCCCATCTCTAAGGCAATCTGTGAGGCCTTCACTTGACAGATCCACTTAGCAAGCATGCACAGCTATCTTCCCTTTTCTTGGATAAGGGCAGCAGCAAAAGGACTGGAACAGAATTTAATGGAAAGGAGGAGTTGTGCTGGAAATATGTTGGAGACTCAGAGGAAGAATATTGTGGGTGGGGCTTGCTGATCTTGGGGCCATTCAAAGAAACCAGGCATATCAGTAGCAGTAGAAGAGTGGTCCATTGGCCTATAAAGGGTATGTTGTTCTAACTCAAAGACAGGCAACGTGGGACAGCAATGAACTTTTGGGCACATTCCTTGGTGGCCACTGAGATCCTCTGCTCCTCCTATTCTGTATTGGGAGGAAAACCTAGCAGCTGGGATCACTCCAAAGCAAAGGGCAGACCTCCCATCTTCTGTTCTTCTGCATGAATGCCTCTAGACCACATGTGGGGTGAAGACACATTTCCTAGGAAATGAAGATGGCAGGTGGCTGCAGACCAGTGCTTGCTATCTGCAGCATGCCCACTCCTTGGACAATTCTCAGATTGCCAAATGTGCCCGCATATAGTCCTTTACTTGAAGAGTTGTCCAGTCTGAGTCCAATTTAAAGAAAAAAACATGGTCAGAAGGGAGAGCTGGGCCTTGAAGTCTTCCATCAACAGGATGTGGATCACAAGTTGAGCAAATGCACAAGTGACATGGATACCGTCTCCCTTGCCATGGCTTTTATTACATTGACAGAGATTGTTTTAAAGCTACAACACACACACATTTTATGCAAGCCTGTCCTTTTTGGTGGTGATGCATTTCCTCTTTCTGGGCAATGCATAAGAGACCACTACAAGCAGAGGAGCTTTCAGCTGTCAAGAGAAATGAAATATGCTCTTCCAAGAAGATTCAAATCCTCAACACAATGTATTATACTTCCCCAGGTCCTCTCCAGACCTATGTGAGCTGAATTTATTCTGCTGCTATGTGCCTTCAGATCATCTCCAAGTTATGGCAACCTTATGAATGAACGCTCTCCAAAATGTTCTGTCCTTCACCTGCCCTGCTTAGCCCTTCACAACTCAAGGCCATGGTTTTGTTATGGAATCAATCCATCTCAGAGTTGGCCTTCCTCTTCTTCTGCCTTTGACTTGCCCTACCATTATGATCTTCTCCAGGGAATCCAGCCTTCTCATGATGAGCCTGAAGTATGACAGCTTCAGTTCCTGTAAGCATTTTTGCTTACAGGAAAAGGTCTGACTTGATTTGATCTCAAACCCATGTGCCCATCTCCCTGACAGTCCAGGGTGCTCACGAAGCCCTCCTCCAGCACCATCCCACTCTTCCTGCCAGCTTTCTTCACTGACCAGTCTTCTCACCCATACTCAGTGAAACCAGAGTTAGTTAGTTCGACTATTAATAAGAAACAAAGAAAAATGTAACACCTAATTGAGGCTGGCCTTTAAGGCAGCTGTTTCCAAAACAATTTTGAACAGTTATTTCAAGCAAGACAGGCTTTGTTCTCAATGAATAAACTAATTCCAAAGGCACTCAAGCATTAAGCAAGAAATTTAATAATTAAAAATTAAAAATAAACCCTGAAACAGAAAAGCATAGGATAAAATACCAACTGTACTAGGAAAATAGAGAATGCATCACCTCCCAAGGTTACTGAGGACACCACAGCGAAAGTGTTTGTCTTTATGAAGGTGATTTGTGGAAAGTAATAAGGCAGCATAGATCCTCTCCTTTAGGTGGTACCCAAACAACAGCCTGCTAGGTTTGGGCTGAGATTACTGGCCCAAGGTCATGCACAAGGTCAAGTGTGGAGTGGGATCTGGGTCCCCCACTTCTCCCTAATCCAACGTGTCTGTGTAGCCTTTCCCAAATGGGTGCTCTCCAGCTGTGTTCAGCTCCCAGAATCCCCCATCCAATTGTCTGGGAGATTCTGGGAGTGGAAGCCCAATGCCTCTGGAAGGCACCAGGTTGTGGAAGGATGCTGTAGCTACTCTGTTCCACACTGACTCTCTGTCTACCTACTTAGTCCAGATGTGCTTGGTGCAGATGTGGTAGCCAAGATTAGTGCTAGCGATTTGTTCACTTGGGGATCTGTGAGGTGGGGCAAGGGAGGATCTCTCCTTGGTTCCTAACACTGGGACTGTTGCGAGTTCATGAATCATCCCACCATTAGCACAATTGTGTATTAATCTGGCGCATCCTTCCCATGGTGTCCACTTGGGAGGATGTGAGAATACAGTTCCACCATCATGTTCAGAATAGGAGACTGTGGTCTTGTCAAAGGCTGGCTGCGTCATCCTCCATGGACCAAACTTCACAAACTGAACTGCACTACCCCACATTTAAACACAACATGCCAAATCTGCATCACAACAACATGGGCAGCCTTGTAGTGATGCATTTATTATTTCATTAATCAATTATATCCTGCCTTTTTTCCAGCAAGGCTTACCTGCTCCTCCTCTTCTCCATGAGGCCAAGAGTCAGTGGCTGGCCCAAAGTTACCCAGTGAGCTTCATGGCTGAGTGGGAACTAGAACTGGATCTCTCAAGTCCTTGTCCGAGACTTTCACCACCACACCACACTGGCTCACACATTAATGAAACTGATTAACATTCCTCTCTGTGTTTTGGGGAAGTCAGCTGGGCTAAAGATCTTACTGTATCTGATGGCACCCTAGTGTGGCATCTCCTTTCTATGCTCCTTGACAGAACTCATGCATAAGGACACTGGTAGAGATCTCATGGATTCCAGGAGACCAGGAGTGGAGAACTTCGGTCAGCGTGGGGAACCTCTAAACATGCTCTCGGGGGCTGCACTGCAGTGGGGATGGCAGCCAAAGAAAAGGGGTCAGGGCGAAAATACCCCCCACCCCACCCCCAGCAAGTTGCTACCGAAAGCTCTTACTGTCAGTGACTGAGGCTAACAGGAGAGGAGGGGTGGCCATCAGAAGACCTCTAGAGGGCCATTTTGGGCTCCCAGGCCAGAGGTTTCCCACCTTCACAGTAGATCCCATTGTAGAGGATATGTTCAGGAGACAACAAACAGGACATGCCCAATTCATTGGGTTCCCCATGAAAGGGAGGGAGGGAGGAAATCGCTAGAATACAGCATTGAGATTCTCTCCATGTTTTGAGAGGTACTGGCAAGCAAACTTAGATAGCAAATGCTCTGTGAACGAACTGACAGGCTCCCCATGCTGTGTCATTGCCCTGCTGTCCAGACAATCAGCAACTCTTTTATTTCAGCAACATTTGACGAGATGAGTGTGTTCGAGAGGAGGGGGAGACTGCATTTGGGGAACAACCAGATGCTTCACTGACCTTCTGCATCAGGGCCATGTGGCACACACAAAAGTGTAAATTTTATTCAGTGGAGAAACATTATGCCAGTTCCAGCCTCAGACGGGGGCTGTTTTTTCAGAAGAAAAACAAAAACAAAAGGGGACCTTGAAGAAAAAGGCATTTTGCCTTTCCACTTCAGGCATGAAAATGTCATTGATGGCTCCTGCCTTCCCTGCCTTTTCTCCAGACTTTTCCAGCTCCTGACATTTTCTAATCGGCCAAAATGGCTCATTGATGTTTCATCAGTGTGAGCTAATGGGCAGGTGGTGGTTTTTTCCCCCTGAATTGGCAATGTACCTGCAAAGGTGGGGGGGGGGGAGCCAGAACAAGTGCTCTGCCGTGTATGTGTGAGCGAAGGAGCAGCTGTGGCTGCTTTTGGCAAGGCAGAGACAGCCAGAGGAGCAGAATGCTCTGAGCTGCTGAAGGGACAGTGCTGCTGATGCAGGATGAGCGGGTCTGCTGCCGGCCGCAGAAGGCCCGGCTTGATTCCATCAGGCTCTGATTGCATATCTGCAAGGAAAGCCGACATTGCTAAGACTCCATAAGTCTTCTTTGTTTTCATGTCTGCAGGAAATAAATCCCACTGGTGCCACAACTGGAACACTCCACTCTTCAGGGATGTGGGAATTGGAATAGTATTGATGCCCCCACCACAAAAGAGAGGGGGAGACTAGGATGCTAAGGCTGAGTTGCCTCATATGCCAAAGGTCTGCTAGTGTTGGGAAAATTTGGATAAATCCCATCAGAAAAACATTGCTTCTGTGTGCTTTTGCATTGTGGAATCAATCCTGTACTCCTTCTCAAACCAAGCTAAGTCACTGTTTAAAATGGCATTCCTCCCCTGGTCCTTTCTCTCACCTTTAGCTGTAAGCTACAGTAGACAGGCCATTTAGTCCAAATATACATTGTATACCTTCACAATTATTAAATAATCCTCGCTGGAATTCACAGTTTACCAGGAAGTATCTTTTGCTAGCCCAGAGGGCTTCATGTGCCCTGGCCATTCAGAAAAGTGCAAATGCATTACTTAGGGTCTGAGTCTAGATGAGCTTGTGAGTTCATGAATAGTTTCTCAGTAGCTTGAATTTACATGTCTAAGCAGACCTGGAGATGGGTTCAAGTTACTCAACTAAAGTGTCAATACACTGCAATTAGAAATATTGTAATCTCATTGTCACTGTATAATTGACTGACATTCCTTTATCTGCTCTGTACGTGATGACCTCAGAATCTTATTGTAATGTCTGCATTCTGTCATCAATTGCTCTGTACCTGTGTACATGACTGGGAGGGTATAAAATACCCTGTAGTTGTATTGAAACTTTGCAGTGAGTTCACCTACCTCTGCCTGCACGGTAATGCATTATTGTGAGTCTACTGTGGGAACCTGGGCCAAACAATAAAGCCACAGATGGTCTGGACAATTGATCTTTCCCACGAACCCGAGTTTTATTTCCTCCTCACAAATTGAAATTCCGGGACTTTCTGACACTAGGAACCATCTCCTTATTCCTGCTCTGGTTCCCCTCCTGCTGGTACAGCTCATCCAGTCCTCCACCATGCTCAGGATGCAGCAATGGACTAAATAAGGGACAATAAACAGAAGCTCAGACCAGATAAGATGTCCGAGTATAGGGCAGCAAGACCAATAACAGGTACTGGCCAACACCATCATGTTATGCCAGTACTTTTCCATCAACACTGGCTACCAGGCCATTTCCAGACCCAATTCAAAGTAGCGGCTTACCTGAAGGCTCATTGCCTCCTGTGCATACCTGCCCTAAGATCATCTTCAGTGGTCCTTCTCCAGGAGATGCTGTCAAAGGAAGTGAGGTGCTGTAAGTAGTTTCTTAAAAGAGGAACTTCTCATAGTGGTACCCCAGTTGTGGAATGCACTTCCAGAGATGCTCACCTGATGCCTGCATTGCGCTCTTTTTGGCATCAGGTGAAGACCTTCTTATTCTTCAAGTGAAGGCCTTTTTTATTTTCCCAGGAACTATTTTTCAGTTCCATTTTAAATCTGAAATTGTATTTTAAATCACTGAACTGCAGCTAGGTTCTATTTTGGTAATTTTACTGTAGTTTTAAATTTTTAATTGTTAGGCTGTTTTTTACCATCTTATATTTTATGGATTTAATACTAGTGAACTACCCAGAGAGCTTTGGCTATTGGGGAGTAGAGAAAGGCAGTTGATTCATGAATAAGATGGAGCTTCCTTTGGTGACTGGCTCATCCATCTATCCAGTATGGTAGTTTTCAACCTGTTCTGGGGTTGTACTTCTTAGGGATCCTTTCCCAACCAACCAACCAACCAAATAAACCAACCCACTGGATGGTTTGGACAACACCTCCCATCCTCCCCAGCCCAATGGTGCTTGGGGATGATGTGGGTTGCAGTCCAAAACATGGGAAGGGTGCCAGGTAGGGGAAGGCAACCCTAAAGGATCAGGTCTGTGATCTGGAGGTGCTCGTGTGTGGTGCCATCTGTTCTTCCAAGGTTCAGGTTGTTGTTTCCCTTCTTATGCCAGCACATACAACTCTAAAGTAGACAGAGGCACTCTACGTCTCAGAGGATGCCTGCACATCTTTCCCTGGATGCTGATAGGCTGAGTGTAGGGATTCATCCCCTCCTTTTTAAACTGTTGCATTAAGATACTTTAAAATTATTGCATTGTACATGGGGCTGACAGTCCGGAAACTTCAGCCAATACAAAATAGAGCAGCAAGGGTATTAACCAGAACTGCATGTTATGATCCTATCAAGGTTTATATCCTCTTCCCCAGCTCTCAGTTCATTTTGAGGCACTGATTTTCACCCATGAGGCCCTGCCCATGTTCCTGCCCATTCTCTAAAATTGTTGACAGTCCTTCTGGTCCAACTGTTCAGCACTTTGTGACCAGGCCTTTTCTGGGGTGACCCCCAATTATAGAATGCCCTCTCTAAAGGGTCAGTACCAGACAGACATGCTGTTATTCTGCTAGGCCTTTAAATTTCATATAAGTTCTTTCTCTCAATCTCAATCTGTGTGTGTGTGTGTGTGTGTGTGTGTGTGTGTATGTTAGAGATTTTACCTCTGTAGATATTTAAATCTCTTAGGTCTCCACTATCATATATTGTGATTGTGCTGCTCTGTGCAGCCTTTATTGGCCTTGATTGTGTTATTTTACATGTCCATTGTCCCTGAGAGCTTTGGCTCAAGAGGGCAACTCATAAGTTGCACAACTAAATCACTTTTCTTGGGAGTTAGTGTTCTTATAGATCATGGTTTGTGGAGGTTTACCAGGATAATCTGGCAAAGTTCCTGTTCAGGGGGAATGAGGCATCCGTTCCATACACACATGACCAGCAAACCCCTTTCTCCTCCCCATCCCACACGCACACACAACACCCATACAGCCTTGTGACTCTGAACGCTGACTCTGAATGCTAAGATGCTTAAAGGAGGTTGTGTTTCAGTGTCAACACTCAGGAGATTGGCATCTCTCCTAAGCATCTTCAGTCACTTTCCATGCAGCTTCCAAAGCTGGCTGCTGAAAGAGTTAAACCCATTAATGCTTCTGGCATCTCCTCCAGAGCACAGGCAAATGAATCACTGCTGTCTTTTTTGTTTGTTTTTGCTTTTGGGTTTGGTTCAGGTTTTTTGCATTTTCCCCCTCCCGGCATGCAGAACTAGATCAATATTTAATTTGTCAACATTCTTCAGTTTGGGTTGTTTTTACTTTTCTGCCCCCTCAGAACAAGATCACTTTCTAGCAGTTAAAAAAAGGAGGAAGGGTAATATAGCAGACAAGCAAGATACAAGCATAGCTGGAAGTTATGCAGGAAACCATTCTGTTGCACATCTATGCGAGAACAGATGACAGCATCCCCTGCCCATTGCCCCAAATGGCCTGCATTTCAGATGCTCACATGCACATGGAACGTGTCCAGTCAAGAGCAATGTCCTTGAGCCACACTGCAAGGGGCTGCATGTTCAGTGCTCCAGGAAGTTCCATGGAGGGGAACCTATTTTAAGCTTGGGTTTCAGCACCAGGCCAGCTCCTATAAAGCTTAAAAGAACTGTTGCCATGGATGAGGAATCCATAGACCCAGGAGGCACTTGCCTCCCCTGGATGTCCCCGAAGTGCCTGATGCTAACATGGGGGTCATTTTATTTCCTTCTTGCTCAGATAACCCCACCTCCTCACATAGGACCGCAAGTTTCTCAGAAAAGTGGGAAAGCGAAAATGCTGGCACAGGTAAGGTCAAAGCACTTTCAGTGTGGGGTGGCCTTACCTTCAGAAGAAAAAAAAGTGGCCAAGATCCTCCAGAGTGTCATGCTATCAGAGGCAAAAAGAAGAGGTTTTGCAAGCATCCATTGTCTCTGCTTGCAAAAGAAGTGCTTTTAGGCTGCTGCAGACAATGAAATCCATGCTTGAAGCACTAGTGGAGACTCTTTTGCCATTGAAAGACAGACGAATGGACAGACAGACAAACAGAGCTCAGCCACTTCATTTTAAAAAATAAGCCCAGCCCAGCGTCTTCCCCCCTCTCACACACACCTATATGTTCTTTTATATTACCTGCTCCCCACAAAGATCAATGTAAAACTCCACCTGCCCATGCAGAAAAATCTCTGGTTTTATTAGAGCACCAATTATTAATATAGCCATCCATGCCCTGGGAAAATTGAATTTCCTATAGTTCTGGGTATCTGGAACTGTAACAGCAAGAGGAAAAAGATGAGAGGGGAGGGGAGGAGAAGGGGAAAGGAGGGAGGGAGAGACCCTCTCTCCTGGCTGCTGCATTGGTCAAAAAGGAGATGGAGACAGAGAAGGGGAAACCAGGCATGGTGGTTTATAGACTAAAGCAGGAAGGGATTTAACAAGTCTCAGGAGGTGGCCATTAGAAGTGAATTTAGAGCTCAAAACAAACTTTTCTGAGCAGCCCCATTTTTTTGCTCAGAATTGCCAATCTAAGTCAGCCCAGAATTATTTTCCACAATATTACCACAAGTGCAGGAGAACTCAGCTCCTCATATAATGTTTATTTCCATACACACACTCACCTAGATTAAATTTACATTGCATTATACAGTCAGTTAAGTGTAGTGTAATAGCATCTCTCTACATATAGAGCTGAGGTTTGCCTCCAGATATAGCTTTTTCAGGAATTATCTGAGCTGACCCAGCAAAGTCGATCCTCAAGTTAGATACTCTGCACTATCACAGTGATGGCTACTGTGCAAGATGACCCAAAGAAATTTAATTTTATTCAAAACCTGTTCTTGTAAAAAGTCCAAGTAGGACAGTTTTAACCTGGCCAAACAGTAACTGAGATCTTTTTGTAGACTGAGCATGAATAACCACTAGCATTTTCTGCAGATTTTTAATAATAAAACCAACTCTGTAGAATATAGAGAGTGTGGTTGCCAACTTTTGCTTTATTTATTTCTAAACCTGGGTCAGCCCTGCTGGAGAATGTGTTCAGGTGGGACCAAAGGAGGCTGGTGGCTCCAAAGTCATGGGATAACAGCACTAGATAACAAAGGATGGACACCAGGAAAACATCTCTCAGTTACTGAGAGCAGAAGACATTGGTGTCTACATTTAGCAAATTTAGAAACAAAAGCTTTTTTCATACAGATGCATGATACCGTGTTTTTGCCCAAGGTCAAGAAGGTCTCAGATTGTTCTCAAAAGGATGTAAGCTTCTGAAGAGCTCCAAGGAGCCTCCTTCCAAATGTGTGCCATAGACAAAGAACTCACATCAAATAAGCAACTGCAAAGGGAGGCAGCACTTTGTGAGCTGTCACGACTTCCTGTGGATTCACCACCTTCGTCTCCATTACACCTTAAAATAGACCAAAGGATTTTCTCCCTTTTTGCTTTGTGTGGAGGCCCTGGTAATTAGGACAAGGGGGAGACTGAACTCGGTGATCATGGAGAAAGATAGCATCAGCAGGAAGCAGGAGAGTCAATGTATTGAGGAAGGAAGGAGGAAGAATAAATCAAGCTCTAAGTCTACAGGTACCTCAATAAAACCAACCGTGCATTTGCAGTAGGCACACTGGGGTCTCCAATTAAATGGCTGCTTAAATTAACCAAAGAGAGGAAGAAGTGGTTTTTTAATTGATTTGACCTATATAAATGTTCTTTAGTCTGCGTTTTCTGAGGAATTTTGCCTGAATGGCAGACAAAGTAACCTGTAAGTCATGCTGGTCCTTTGAAGAGAAGAGGAGGCTGATGAACTGAGGTGGCCAACACTGATTGCAGCGGTCACGTGTTACTGCTGTTCCGCACATCTTTCTGAATCCCATGTAAGCCAACCTAGCAGCCAGGAAAAGAAAAGAAAATAGTTGGAACCCTGAAGTCGTGTTCATGCACAAAATATTATAAGGTGTTTGGAAATCAGCAGGAAAAGCCTCTTCAACTCAACTCAGGACAATGCAGATGTAAGCCAGTTGAACCAAAAGGGGTGTGCTAGTACAGCATTATGGCCTAAAGGTATGATCACGAGCTCACTCGCCTTGGGAGTCTACAAGTCAGTTCTGCAGATGTTCCCAGGACTTGTTTGAAAATGTTTCTTTCTCAAGGGAAATGTTTTTCTGTAAATAAATCAGCATTTGCTGAAAAGCAATACCCAGTGCAATTAACTGCCTTCAAAAATAATGTCAATAGAAAACCATGGAACTGGATTCAAACTTAATCATACTTAGTGTAGACTTATTGAAATCAATGAATAGCTTTAGTCATGAGCTTGTCCCATATACTTAAATAAGTCTGCTATAAGGATAATTAAGCCTAGGTCTAATCTATAATCATTCACACATTCAGCCCCAAAATGTGAATCTATCATCATGTTATACATTATAGCAATATAAAATATTATTTGCTGGGGTAGCGGGGGACAGAGGAATCCCACACACATATTGACCATTTCTCTCCTTTCTTTCTCCCTGCTCTTCCATCTCTGTCTATGGGGAGGGGGAAGGAGAAAAGGTAGATGGGTGTTGAGTTGTGAATGCAGCTCAGTATTGACATCATGCATGGCATGTTTGAATTCCAAGGCTTTGCAAGGGAGGCTGGTAATTCCTAAATCAGCAGGGCTTCTCATCCACTACAGCTGTTCTTTTCAGCTTTTCAGCAGTCCATAATGGTAAATCTAGTTTGATGATGGGTTTCAGAACCATGGACAGCTCCCATGATGCTCAAAAGAGGCGCTGCCAAGGCTGAAGAGCCTCACTAATGCAGGAGACAATTGCTTCCCCTGAGGTTTATATACAGAGAGAAAAACAATAGGCAACGTTGGGCATTATTTAATGTTAATCAAAATTTTCCCATTCTGTTAAGCTATCTGCTCTAAACAGGATTAACACAAGATACAAATCATTTGATTTTCAAGAAATGATATCGAAAGCAAAAGTCTTCTCATTTCTAAAATTCCTTTCAGCTTCCAGAGTGGTTGAGAGAAGCATATCTGGCACCTTCAGGACCTAACAGTTTTGTGGTGCAATTAATGTTGCTTGGCTAGATCCCACCTTTCATACATGCTTGAGGAATTCTATAAGAATGCTGATACAAACTGACCCAGTCTTTGCTTCTTGGACAAAAGTGTATCAGAACTTGGTTATTCACCAGTCTTTGCTGTTCCTGAATGTGCCAACTCAGTTCTTGGCTTAAAGAACGCATCAATATTCACTTAAAGTGTGTGTTTTTGAGAGAAAACATGTGTGGGTGTCTGTCTGTCTGTCTGTCTGTCTGTCTATCAATTTAAATATGCACCATTTCTTTATGTCTTTATTTAATTTCTATACCTGCCAAAAGCTGGAGATCTTTGGGTAGTTCACAAAGTACATTTTTAAAAAAATCGATAAAAGATTGTGTGTGTGTGTGTGTGTAAGAGAGAGAGAATTATCATACAAAATTTAAAACCACATATTAAACAAGTGTTTTTGTGTGTGTGGATGTATATAATTTAGCCTTGCAACATTTATCTGTCATTTTTCTAATAGAAGACATGCCTGGCAGCTTTGGCATTGACAGCAAAGAAAGATTTGTAGTCATTCTGACCCTCGTAAGCCATGCCCATCCAAACCACACAAATCCATGACACGATTTAAATATGACTTTTCATGCAGATGAAAAAGTAGAAGTTGCAGACTGATGAAGAGACAGAGTGGAATATATGCAAAACTAACATGAACTGTAAGGAAATTGCTTTGCCTATCTCTGCCCGTCCTTGTTCCTGCTGCCAAATGCATGTAGCTTTATCCCACACTGGCAGCTGTTCAGCAGACATGTAAGTTATTCCAGAGTTTAAAGCAGTTTGCTTTTTCAGCCTGAAGATGCTATTAGTGATAAAAACAAGTTGCAAATACAGATATCACTGGTATGAGGTAATAATTCCTTTGTTCTAGAGAACCAGCATGCCCAGGCAACTTTGGGAAAGTCCCTGCATGTCCTGCAACAGGACCAGAAGGCCAAAATGTTTGCATTCCAAGACCTTTTGGCTCCACACTCAATTCATATATCTCTCAACAGGACACACATCTGACAGTGGACTCAATACTTGCCCATCCAAATCTCTGCCACAACAAATCTGTTTCTTCTCAAGGATCCTCAAGATTACTTTTGCATTCTCTACTATGGACCAGGGAAGGCTGAGAATTTTGTTCTGGGTCTTTTTGATTAGAATTTACCAAGATGTATTCAGTTCTCCACATTTGGGACAATGGGCTTTTAAAAAAAATGAATGTGGGAAAAACCAGCCCTAGCAGATTTATCTATCTGGTCTCAGTGTTTATCTCCTAAAAGTTTGTGTTTGAATACCTGGCCATTCAATCACATTAGCAGTGAATTAGGGTTGTCACCTCTTTTTATCAGATGGGTGCTTCATCTTTCACAGCTACAGCAGAGTCTCTTGCCATGCTGGGACTAGCTGTGCCTACTGAGTTGAGGCAGTACAGATGGGAGAGGATTTAGTCGCAGTGCATTTTCTACTAGAATTTGCCAAATTTCACAAAGTTCTTCATCACTAAGAAAGAATAAAACCTGAGTTTTTAAAAAATGTAAAGGGGGGGGGGGGGGGGGGGACGGGACATGAAACTAAGATTTACCTGCCTCTGCTATGAACATCTGCAGTTAGCAGCTTACAATATGGAACAAACTGTAGTTAAAATCCACATACCTCTGCATGTTTTCTAATTCAAGTTTCTTCTATAATTTTCTCCATCAATCTATATTTACAGGCTTCTTCACTGTCTTTTTTCATTTTTGAACCTGTGCCATGAGATTGATTGACTGTCCTTTAGAAAAGATCCAAAAATGGGTATGTCTAGTTCCACAAAAGGAAAAAATAGCAACACATATTTAACTTTTATACCAATCTGAATTTTCATCTCCTGTATTTTGTTGCTAAATGATAGATACCCATTTGCTACCAGAATGATTTTTCAAAAAAAGATAATAAATGGTTTCTTTGTATTGATGAAATGCTTCTAGCTGCAGACATCAGGATCCTAATTCTGCTCAGAAAGGAAATTCCAGTCTTCCTTCTTTTTGAAGGATTATATCTGGCTAATGGTGGCAGGTGGCAATGCCTGAGAAAGTCTAGAGAAGCTTAGATTCCATTAGGCTCTGAATGAACATGAAGTTGCCGTTGCTGTCGTCGTCGTCATCCTCATCTTTCTATACCGCCTGTAGCCAAAGCTCTCTGGGCAGTTCACAACATTTTAAGTCTCCCAACCAGATTTTAACCAGGCCTGACCCCATTTAGCTTCCAAGATTAGGCAGGATCACACACCACTGGCTATAATATATTCATTATTACATGCATATCCCACCTTTTCCCCTTTGCAAGAACTCAAGCTTACATAACTGTTCAGCCTTGAGAAAAGAAGACTACAAGGTCACATGATAACACTCTACAGGTACTTCAACGGCTGTCACAAAGGAGAAGGAAAATACCTTTTCTCACTCATCCCAGATTGTAGCACATAAAACAATGAACTTAAACTACAGTAGACCAGGTGCAGGAAGAATTTCCTGACTGTGAGTAGCATGACAGTAGAACCAGCTGCCAAGAGAGGTGGTGGGCTCTTTCACACTACAGACATTCAAGGTGAAACTGGACAGCCATCTGAGTGGGATGGTGTAAATTGGGAATTGGACCTGTAAGCCTTCTTGGCCCCTTCCATCTCTACTATTCCATGGTTCCTCTCCCTCCATTTTTATTCTCAAAACAACTCTGTGAGGTAGATTAGACTGAGAGCCAGCTAGCTTCATGGCCAAGAGGAACTGGTTCTCTCACTACAGTCTGACATTCTGACCCCGACACCCTGCCAGTGAACACACAGAGATGTGTTCGCTGTCTGGATGAACAGTGCAATGGATGGGAGGCACCCACTGTGCTTGCTTCTCTTTGGGGATGCAGCCAGGGCCAGGATGTTGTGGGGAGGGGGGAGACACCCCTGAAAATACTGCTGTCATCCTGATGGCTCATAAGATGGCTCTCCTCTGCCACACAGCGAATTGCTCAAGACTCGTGACTCAAGTTATGTGAATTCAGCCCACTGCTCATGCAACCTCTTGCACTCATCTAGGAGAGACTTTTTGAATTTAGCCTTCAGCAGCAACCAAATTGTTCCCATTTCTACCTGGTGCACCCAGAAAGCCAGGAGTTTGGCCATTTGGTGTTTAGGAACTTTACCCAGTCATAGGCTCATGGCACAATTCTCAGCCCTTTCATGTCAAAACAATTCTGCCTTCTCTCTCATAACTGCCATTTTCAGGGATCTTTTCCAGAGAATATTATCCTGGCACAGAATTTTCTGCTGGAAAGGCGGTACTCTCCAGGACTCTGCACATACCTGGGGAAGAGACAGCTCTGCCCAGTTCTCTGAAGCAGCCTCAGCACAGCACCTCTTAGCTCAAGGATGGGCACAAGGTTGATCTCGTGAAGTTTGGGACCAACTCCCAGCAGCCCCTCCCAGCATGGCTGATGGTCCCAATTGCTGGGAGTTCAAGCCCAAAGCAGAGTCCTGTGTGAGTGGAGCTCCTTATCCATGTAGCTTTTATCCTCTGTTTTAGAGCAGCTATCCATGCAGCCAGTGGTGGTGACCCTCCTTCAGGAATGGAGGTCTCCAGCCTCCCCTGCTGAAACATCTGGAGCGCTACTTTCTGTCCACCTTGCAGACTGGCAAATGTGGCTGTTTCTCTCCAGCTTCTTGCTACAGCAGTGAGGACTACACTGCAGTGTACTTGGTGATGCCATGCTAAGGCCGAAAGGCTGTAACTGAGAAGTCTCCAGCAAGGGAAGACTGGATCTTTTCCTCAAAATGCATACCCTTGATTCCAGTTGCTATTGAGATACTATTGTTTTCCCATTAATTTGCTGCAAATTGTATTTGACACTATTTGTATTTTAACCTTCATGTGTTGCCTTGGGGTTGCCTTTTTGCATGGGAAGCTTTTACTGTGGTATTATGAGCATGAATCATGTTTTCAAAGGTGAGCATTGCCAAAGAATTGTTGCCTGCATCGGAGGCACATCGTTGCCTTTGGGACTCCAGCAACTTCCACATGATTGCTGGGCATGCTGTGAGCATGAATGGAGGTAAGGGAATAGGAGGCCACTGATGAATTGCCAAAGTAGAGGACAAAAGAGGGTTTTGCATATGCTTAATTATATATGTTGCTGCAGATGTAGAAACCATTGTTATACCTGGGCATTGGATCTTTCTGATAGCTCCAGGCCAAGATGGAGGCAGGTGTGGCTCTTTTCATTTTGAGTCACACTGGGATGCATCCTGCTCTCTAGCTGTCACTGGGGAATCCATATTGCTGGCAGAGACCTTCTAAATATCTGCCAGTGGACCCCCCAATGTCCTGGAGCAGATTTAAGGAACACAAGGGGAGTGGGGGGTCAGGAAGGCAGGGAGAATGTAGAAGTCCAGGTTGGATGGGTACAAAAAGGAAGTTGGATCAAACACAAACTTCACTGTTGCCCCCCTCCCTTGAAACTCCCTCCCTCCCTCCACCTCTGCTGTGCTCAGCCCTGCCTTCCAGGATAGCCTGACCCTGGAGCAACTCAGTCATAAAAAATGCAGAAATCTCCAGTTGAGTCAAGGCACTGGCTCATTGCTCCTGAGTCAAGTCTGAGTTGCTGACCCAACTTGTGTCAGACTTGGGAGTGAGTTGCTTGACTTGCGTCCCCAACACTGATTTCTTCAAATGAGACAAGCAAGCTAAAGGTGCCAGCATAGGATAGGTGCTACCGCCTATTTGATTATTGTTCCATTCATTAGATTTATATCCCACTTACTTCTTACAATGAACTCAAAGTGGCTTACATCATTCTCCTCCTCCTGCGCTCAGTCCTATCCCCACAACAACCCTGTGAGGTAGGTTGGGCTGAGGGTGTGGGACCGGTCCAAAGTCACCCAGCTGGCTGCATGGTTATTAGCATGGATTCTGTTGGAAATGAGAAATAAAACCACTGACTAGCATGCTGATCAGGAAGTCTTCATCATACCAAACCAAGAACTATTCCAACCCGTGCAGGACTAGATTCATTCAATGGTGAAAAACAAAATGTCCTGCAATGATGTAGATGCATCCAAATGTGATCTATTAACTGGGTGGAATTTACCTCTCTTCATTGCTGTGGCATGGAAATGGAGTCAAGAGACCAAGTGAAAGGCAGCCAAAAGCAAAGCCGGGGCTGCCTTGGCAGAAACGAATTCAGTGCAAGAAACCAGTGTAGAGCATCCATGAGCAACAGCTGCCTGGTCTCAGCTTGAGTAGTCCAGCAGTGGAGAGCTCTCCACTTCCTTGGGCAGTTGACTCCATGGTCTGACTACTCTGTTAGGGAGCTTTTCCTGAGGTTTATCCAAAATCTGCTTTCCTGGAACAGAAGCCTGTTATTTCATGTTCTACAGTCTTGGATGATAGAGAACAGGTTGCGGCCTTCTTCTGCGAGCCAACTCTTTGCAAAGGGACATCGGATCTCTTCTTGGTCTTCTCTTCTAGGCTTAACAAGACTCTTCCCTCAGTCTTAGTAGGACTTGGGGCTTCTGTACACAAGGCACTTGTCATGTGCTTGTGATTCCTTGCTCACTTGCACTGGTTTTCAGGATTCTGCTTTGCAATCTCTCCTGTGCTTTCCAAGCATTCCTGTAACTTCTTTTTTTAGAGCAAGGAAAGTGGGGTAGAGTCTGTAGAACTGGTGGGCTGAACTGGGCTGAGAAGCTCATGTATTGTCACAGTTCCACTACACTGCAACGTCACCCTGTGGTGGTGTGATAGAACCTATAAGAATAGAGAAAGAAAAAATCCTCGAAGAAAAAAACAAAAACAAATGTAAAGGAACCAGTCTTAATCCCACAAATAAGCATCTGTCAAGCAGTGTGTTAAAAGCACTGTAAAGAGAAGCCCTGGGTTTCTAGTGCCTTGATCATCTTGGTTATTATTATTATTATTTTTTATTATTTTTCAATTTATATCCTGCCTTTTTCCTACAAAGGGCTCAAGGCAGCTTATATCCTCCTCCTCCATCTTATCCCCACAACAACAACCCTGTGAGGTAGGTTGGGCTGAGAGTCTGTGACTGGCCCAAAGTCACCCAGCT